>NW_008704303.1:0-1502 GCF_000326865.2 Helobdella robusta | reverse complement strand
CATACATATATAAATACACATATATACATACATACAAACAAACATACATACATACATACATACGTACATACATACATACATACATACATACGTACATACATAATGATAAGACAAGTATTCCATAAGTTCTACTTGAAAAATCTATTGTGGTGATAATGTATTGGCCCACTCATTGCAATCTTCATCATCATCATCATCATCATCATCATCATGTTAAACATCATCTTCATCATCTTTAACATCATCATCATCATTAACATCATCATCATCTTCATTAGCATCATCATCGTTTGCATCATTATCATAACCACCATCAGCTTCATCGTCATCTTCTTCATAATTTTTTTAATTTGTATTATCCACGGCTTTTGCAGCGTCATCGTCATGATCATCATTACCACCAGCATCGCCGTCATCATCATAATCAACACAGTCAGGCATGCTTTATTGCCACTTGTTGCTTTGAACAATTACAATACAAATGTTTGTTTGGTTTACTACTTACTACTACTACTACTACTACTACTACTACTACTACCACTACTACTAGTTGTACTACCACTTTTACTACTACTACTACTACAACTGCTACTACCACTTGTACTACCACTACTACTACTACTACTACCTACTACTGCTACTACCACTTGTACTACCACTACTACTACTACTACTACCTACTACTGCTATTACCACTTGTACTACCACTACTACTACTACTACTACTACCTACTACTGCTACTACCACTTGTACTACCACTACTACTACTACTACTACTACTACCTACTACTGCTACTACCACTTCTACTACTACTACTACTGCTACTACTACTACTACTTCTACTACTTCTGCTGCTGCTGCTACTACTACTTCTTGCTTGTACATGTATGGTAATAAATGTGCCGGTGCTAACGTGTCAGACTAGTTTAAATACTGTCAGGCTTAACATAGAAGTAGGAAATGTAACAAATCTAAAAGCAATTTATTTATTTAGCGCCTTCCTTTTGATCGATCGGGGGCCCGACTAATGATCATTATCATCACCGCCAACATCATCATCAGGAGCATCGTTATCGTTAGAAGAATTTATAACATTAATTTATATCAATTATCAACAATTTATATAATTATCATTAAGCCGTACCTTCAGAATCATCATCGTCGTCGTCGTCATCAAAATCATGATCACCAACTTTACAGTCATCATTCTTATCTTAGCCTCATCATCATCAAATAAGCAATAAGAGCAATATTATAGACATTGGTCATAATGTAACTATACATCACAAACACACACTTGTATATATAAATATATATAAATATATATTATATTACATATATGTGTATGTGTATATATAATATATGTTGGTAATAGACCATAATTTTTACAATATTCTATAAATTCTACCGAATGTTTGGCGTTAATATGTTTGTAGTTCGTTTTTTCGATTTATAGAATATTGTATATAATATATATATATATTATATATATATATATAT
>NW_008704302.1:0-1504 GCF_000326865.2 Helobdella robusta | reverse complement strand
TTCAACTAATTTAATTAACCGAACATGCAACTTGCAGTTTTTTTTATTCTGTTTGGGATAGGGATTGGATTATATTTGATGATCAGACTCATTTTCGATTGCTTCATGTGGTTAAGTTTAACTAAGAATGAATCAATTAATAACTATTAATCATTAGTATTATAAATTGAATGTAGATAAAAGATTTATATTTATTGAAATTAAAAAATTTTATTAAAACTAAATTAAAAATTTAGAATATTTTTATAACTACTTAGCCAGGAACAAATCAGATTGGACGGGATTTACTCCACGGGTAATCTTTTAAAGAGTAACCTCAAAATGAACGTATATAAAAATGGAAATAAATGTTTTATTTAGTTTAGTTATTTTTTTGTTTAAAAAGATTTTCAAAATTTTTTGCCAATTTATTGTTAAGTATAAAGAAATATATTTTTTTCTGTTAAGACATTTGTTATTAAAACTATTTTAGACTATATAAGTTTTAAACTATATAAGTTTAAACATCTACTCTGAAGGATTGAATCTTTAATTTAGCAATGCGTCTATTTAAATAATAATTTAGTCTGCGTATGCGAATCTTGCGTATCTTGAAATTATTTCAGGTTTAGAAAAGTCTGCTATACTAATAAAGTCATTTCAACTAATTTAATTAACCGAACATGCAACTTGCAGTTTTTTTTATTCTGTTTGGGATAGGGATTGGATTATATTTGATGATCAGACTCATTTTCGATTGCTTCATGTGGTTAAGTTTAACTAAGAATGAATCAATTAATAACTATTAATCATTAGTATTATAAATTGAATGTAGATAAAAGATTTATATTTATTGAAATTAAAAAATTTTATTAAAACTAAATTAAAAATTTAGAATATTTTTATAACTACTTAGCCAGGAACAAATCAGATTGGACGGGATTTACTCCACGGGTAATCTTTTAAAGAGTAACCTCAAAATGAACGTATATAAAAATGGAAATAAATGTTTTATTTAGTTTAGTTATTTTTTTGTTTAAAAAGATTTTCAAAATTTTTTGCCAATTTATTGTTAAGTATAAAGAAATATATTTTTTTCTGTTAAGACATTTGTTATTAAAACTATTTTAGAAACTAATCGAAATCATTTTACAATATTAGAAATAACTCTTATTAACATTTAAGATGCTTTTTGTGTGACTACTCAACCTCGGTATTTTAATTTAGGGCATATTTGTTAAATTCACAAGCCTATTATAGACTTTTTGTGCTCTGCTTTATTTGAAATTTGTATGTTTAAAAAAAACTAGTGTATATTTGTAAGAAATATTTGGCTACATTGTTTTAAAAATAGTGCGCAAATGAAATAGAAACGAATGACTGACAAATTTAAATCGTAATTAAAATAAATTATCGTAATTACGTATATAAAATCACTAAAGTATGAATAATAAAAAATTACTTCACAAATTCAACTCAAACTTTATATTGTAATTTCGAATTAATTACGATTATTTTCAAAGAA
>NW_008704301.1:0-1506 GCF_000326865.2 Helobdella robusta | reverse complement strand
AAACACATGTTCCGCAATACAAATGATTGGANTTGATCGCCAGAAGGACTAAATTATTTACACGCTCACTAAATGCAGCGCCACATCAATGGGTGCACTTAAAAACCGCACTACATTTTTGTACCCTGGGCAGTTTGTATTAGATGGGTATTTTTGTACTGTGGGTATTTTTGTACTGTGGGCATTTTTGTACTGTGGGCAATTTGAGATATGAACCCTTAAATACTTCGGGTATTATGTGTATTTCTCGCTTAATGTATCGGCACAAAGTATAGCATTATTATTTATGTTTATATTTAACATTTACTTCACTATTTTTAGTTTTTTTAAAATAGTCAGTTATGCGATCATGCCAAGACAGATTGTTCAAAATACTCGACTGTTGAAATAATTCTAAAATTTTGTTAAGATGACATGAGATTTTATGTTCTTACCTCAAATAATCAAACTATAGATAAAATAAAAAGTTTATAAGTTAAGTAAAATATTGAAAGGAAATACAGTTTTAATTTGTTCATAATATCTAATCCTCAAGATGTTTTTTTAGGACTTTCTGTAATATTTCTTTTCAAAATGAAGAAAGATGAGAATATACGTACACACTCTTGTCGTTGGAAACTGCCGCACCCAAAAACTTGATAGATGTTACATTTTGTGTCAACACGTAGATAAATAAACTTCAATATTGTGTAGATTTGTAACAATTTTTGGACCGAACAGCATACATTTCGTCTTTGAAGTGTTAATGTTCAAGCAATTTGAAAACATCCACGCAGAAACATTTTCTAACTCCAGGTTTAGTAAACCAACAACCAAGTTTGTTACTGACTTATCTGTGCAGAAGATAAATTTTAACATTTTTACATAAAGCAGTCAAGTCGTTGATGATAAGTTACATAATAAGCGTCCTAAGATTGAACCTTGCGTTTTAACATGGAAGGAAATTTTCCACCTTTTTACATTATATTTTTTCGTGATAGCGTATGTGTGTGTGTATGTTTATACGTGTTTGTGTGTGCGTGTATATACATGCATACACACATACACACGTGCATGTTTATTTTCCTATATCGAAGAACGCACCGGTGGTTTACAGCTATAATTTTCGGATTCATGTACGGGCATGAGCTGATACGTGAGCGTACATTTAATTTGGGATGAGCAATGGTAGATAAACAAATATAGAGAGAAAAAATTGGTATGTGTGTATGCCTGTGTGAGTGTGTGTGTGTGTCCGTGTGTGTGTGTCCCCTGTCTCCCTGTCTTAATAATTTTCTTTGTGTGTGTATGTCTGTATGTGAGCACTGGTATGTTTCACAGGCATATGTTATTGTGTGTGTATTTTCAGGTTTGCGTGCGTGCGTGTGTGTGAGTTAAGTTTGTGTGTGCGTGTGATTGCATGTGTGTATTTATGTGCATGTTTGTGTGTTGTTTGAAAGTATGTGATTTGTCTGAATGTATGTGTGTGTGTATGTCTGAAAGTGCGCGCGCGCGTGTGTGTGTGTG
>NW_008704300.1:0-1506 GCF_000326865.2 Helobdella robusta | reverse complement strand
TGGCAGGGTGGGTGGGTGGGTAAGTGGGTGGGTAGGTGAATGGTTGGTTCGTTCGATGGATGAATGGATGAACGGATAGATGGATGAATGAATGAATGAATATATGGATAGATGGAAATATGAATGGATGGATGTATCGATGAATGAATGAATAAATGTTAACCAGTTAACAAATTTGTTTGAATGAGTTTTCATTTTTTTTATTTTTGTTTTTGCAATGGTTTTTTTTGACAATTTTACGTTAAAAATCTGATAAACAAATTTCCGTGCAACGTTCCAATGTGAATGAAAATTAATTAAAATTAATAAAAGTGTTAAATGGTGGATCGTCCGCTTGTTAGCGGCCTATAAATCTGTCTGTTCCTCTGCTGAGCAGTTTACGAGGCTGATATTTATATTAGCATTAATAACACTAATGCAGTATAACAAATATTTTTATGACAGATTTACAATTATTAACATTTCATTAACTTTCCATCTTACGATCCAGCCATATTACGTTTGTGTTCACGTGTGTGTGTGCATGTGTGTGTGCGTTTGTGTGTGTGCTTGTGCATGTGTGTCTTGGGCTCGTGTTTCTGTGAATGTATGTGTATGTGTGTGCGTGCGTGTGCTTGCATGTGTTTGTTTGTGTGTGTGTGTGTGTGTGAGTGTGTGTGTGTATGTAGGTTTTTAATAAACTACATAGCAAAGTTGTAAATGCATTAAATTAAAATTTTGCAATACAATTCGCTCAAATGCGAAAAATTCTTAATAGAAATTATGGAACAATTTAGATAGACATTGAATGGAAATCCTTAACAGCCAGATAATGACTTTGACAAGGTCCAAATGACAGCTTCCTTTGTCGATGAAAGGCGTGTGTCAATCAAATTACGTCACTACGTTACTAGGAACAACAATCGCTTGGAAATGTTAAACAATAAACGCTGCCAAATGTTTTATTTGCGTTATGCTTTTGAAACATTCAACAAGATTTATCAGTAATTAACTTCATTAAATTTAATTCAATGAATTTTTTTGATAGGTGATAGAAATATTTTTATTTGAACAATACATCCAGCATTGAAGTGTTGACGACATCCAGCAGGCAAATATGAATAGATAGTAATACAGCCACACATGCATCATCATTCTCATTCCCAACTGAGGAAGCATTTAAACAAACAAGCAATGAACGTGTGTCTTGCTCAACAACATTCAAACTCTGTCAAAATGTGACACAGCCATGAACCTTTCAGACATAACTTGATCCTCATCATGAAGTCATCATCAGAAACATCATCATCACAATTAAGACAACATCATCATCAACATCAAAATTATCACAAACGCAAATAAATTAAGTTATCTTTAACAAAAACATAATCAGCGCAAATTAATAACAAATGCGTCATCATTGATTAGCATGTTATATATATATATATATATATATATATATATATATATATATATATATATATATATATCACACATTGAGTATATATGTAAATATATATGTAAATA
>NW_008704299.1:0-1513 GCF_000326865.2 Helobdella robusta | reverse complement strand
TAGAGTTGTTGCAATTATTGTTTTTTTTCTTCTTGTTATTATTTTTATCCCTTTCATCGTTTTTAAATCTTATCTGTAAATAAATATCTTTTTATTTAATTTAAAATGGGCGGATTGAGAGAGAGAGAGAGAGAGAGAGAGAAAGAGAAAATTTATAAGAAAAAGATAGAAAGGAAAGAGGAAAAGTACAGCAAGAAAGAGGAAAAGAGAGAGAGAGAGAGAGAGAAAGTTATCAGTTCCACATGGTTGACTACATAAGAAATCTTATCAAAATATCTAGAAGCAACTATGGCGGAAGTCACGTGTTTGCTGTGCTCCAGATGATGATGACGATGACGATGACGATGATGATGACGATAAAGAAAAACATTTGAATTTAAATTCGAGCAATGAACATTATATATATATATATATATATATATATTATTTATTTAAGGATTTATGTGTGTTTGTATGTATGTATTTACATACGTTCGTACGTACGTACGTGTATGTATGTATGTATGAATGTATGTATGTATGTATGTATGTATGTATGTATGTATGTATGTATGTATGTATGTATGTATGTATGTATGTATGTATGTATGTATGTATGTAAGTATGTATGTATGTATGTATGTATGTATGTATGTATGTATGTATGTAAGTATGTATGTATGTATGTATGTATGTATGTATGTATGTATGTATGTATGTATGTATGTATGTATGTATGTATGTATGTATGTATGTATGTATGTACGGGTAGACGAATTGATGTAGATAAGAAGCAATCCTGGAACATAAGCAAATCAACTATTTCCTGATAACATCACATATGTGCCCATGTACATAAATTACCCATACATACATACATACATGCATGCATGCATACAAACATACATGCATGCATACAAACATACCTGCGTTCTTAAAAAAGTAGGGGACAAGAATGAAAGAAAGAAAAAGAAAAAGGAAGAAATAAAATGAAAGAATGATCGTGAAAGACTGGGATATTTGTATATTTTTATGTGAAGTAATATATACGTGATGTGTTTGAGAGAGAGAGAGAGAGAGAGAGAGAAAGAAAATGAAAAAGACATGGAAGAGGGTATTACGTATCTGTTTTGTTGAACTTCGATGACCCGATTGATAATCCACCAGCCCACAACATTCAATTAAAGCCATTGACTAATTTACATGTCGTTGTAACTGCAACCGCTCAATGTGGTCGCAATCGTTACCACCACTACTACCACTTTTACTGCTATCATTGCCTTGCTACTTACTAGTGCGGCTGTTATTACAACTGCTACTACAGTCCAATACGGTTGTGATCATTAGAAGTAGTGGTTGTAAATATTGGTTGTAACTAAGAACAGCTTCTTCTGTTGTTACTCCTGTTTCTTCTAAAGCTACCACAGCTGCTACAGCTACTACAGCTGTTACAGCTACTACAGCTGCTAACAGATGCTACAGCTACTACAGCTGCTACAGCTACTACAGCTGCTATCTCTGCTTCTCGGTGAAT
>NW_008704298.1:2607-13992 GCF_000326865.2 Helobdella robusta | reverse complement strand
CACCATCATCATCATTTCTATCACACACGCACATCATCTTCACCATCATGACTCCAACTCTTACTCTACACTAACATTTATTGTTACTAGAATTACTTTTAACCGCGATAGTGTTATTGTTGTTGTTGTTGTCGTCGTTGTTACTGGCATCATCGCCACATATGGATGGCAGTTTAACGTTGTTGATGTTAGACGTCAATGAGGAAGATGATGATGAGGGGGATGACGACGACGAGGATGGTGACGTAATCGACGGGAGGAGGGGAGGGAGGGCGTCTTCTAAGAGTTGCATGTAAAAGTGGTTCTCTTTCTGAACCTCTTTCTGCTTCCTCTGTTAGTGGTGATGACGACGATGATGGCGATGATGACGACGATGATGGCGATGGTAACAGTGGAAATAGTGTTTGTTGCTAACGACGTTGATGATAATAATAATATAAATAATAATAATAAGAATAATGATTATTTGGCGAGGATATGGCGATAAAGATCCTGCCAGTGACCGGGTTTGACTACAGGATGACTAACGATGGCATGAACAACATGAATCATAATTGGACAATAATTTATTACTATTATAATTATTACTATTATAATTATTACTATTATAATTATTACTATTATAATTATTACTATCATTATTATTGCAACTCAACTTAAACATGTAACTTTAAGGATTATGGTTGTGTTTTTAAAATTTGGTTTTAATGAATATTTTAATTTTGATAGACTTATCTTTATAACTTTAAATTCTCTTAATGCTGGGGGCACATTGCTTTAAGGATTTCAGGTATGTTAACAGATACACCTGGCACTGCACAGCTGTACATTCAGACTAAAATTTATCACGTAACAGTAACATTAATATTTCTCCAAATCTACAGTCAAACAATAATAATGTATTACAGTATAATTCAAGTAACTTGTTGACTTGTTGTTGAGGTAAAGCTTACAAAGAAAGGCCGGAAAGGACTAAGAATGCATCAGAGATCTTGTAAATCGTATAAATCTCTCAAGTCCACAACTCATGAAGTTGAAGAAAACGTCAGCGACGACACCGGTCAAGCGTCATTTCAATTCAACACACGTCACCAACTTCAACAACAACAAAACCGCTACCGGGAATAAAACCGCCAAAATCGTCAGCTCAGTGGTCCAAAGCCAACGCATTTTTTCAATCAGAATTAAAATGTTTAGACGATGCCACAGATGTCGACAGTTTCGCTAACGGGTTTCAAAATATAACCTACAACTATTTTGCTGCCAATTGTGGCGTCATAAGGAAGGGATCAATACCTGACGAACACACAAATCGAGATATTCGACATTTAAAAACAAAATTGAAAAACTTGAAGAAACTGACTCAAACAGCCAACTCAACAAGCACTGAGCAAACAAATTATAGCCAAATTAAAAATTAATGACGTGTTTAAAATGACAACAACATTTCATCTCAACTAATGAAAATTTTTTGGAAAACATGCAACAACATTTTTTCAAGTTCGGCATCTCAACCTCAACTTTTCAACAGAGAAACAGCCACCAACTTTTTCAATGGCCAATCTCTTTTAATGGTGAATTGATAAACTCTGTTATAAGGTTAGCGTATGGGATTTATTGTGACAGAAACGATCAATAACGCTAATTTAAATATATTGTACAGCTCTGCAGCACTTGCCACTCCAGTGAGCAAAGTAGTCCAACTCTGAACATTGCCCTATTAACTTATTGAATTATTTTAACTCTTTCATTATAATTTTCAATGTATGTTTTATTGGAAAATTTATTGGAAAATAAAAGGAGGTTCCCATTATTATTATTATTATTATTATTACTATTACTATTATTATTATTACTATTATTATACATAACCGATTTTTTTTCTTTTTATTTTGCTTTGATTTATCTTATTTTCATTTCATTTCATTGTATGTTTATTTTACTTTTGAAAAATAAAAAGAGTTCCCATTATTATTAATATTAATATTATTATAATTACTACATATACTAGAAAAAATACTAACCAGTCGAAATCTATATGAAATACTGCCCCTTATACTGAAACCCATTGTTATTACTGGGTAACCAACACTGCAAAGTATTTCAATTAATCACTTAAATATTATACTTATTTATAAATTTATTATACATATTCATTTATTTATTAAGAATACTAAAATAATAAATAAATAAACAAATTAATGAACAAATTAATAAACAAATAAGTAAATAAATACAAAGTAGGGATAGATTATAAATAAAACCAATAACTACTAAATAATAAAGAGCATACAAAATGTACAAACAAACAACTGCATGATTAAACCACCATCTTTGCATAGAAACTGTAGCCTAGCCTAACCAAAAGTCAACTGATATCTGGAGTAGACTGTGATAATTGTGGACAGATGAATGGACCAATGCTTGGCCACATAGTAAATGCTTGCTCGTTTTTTTCATGACCTTTCATTTTGTTCACTTCTATCATCTTTTCCAGATTTAACAACACATTTCCACATTTAATTACACGCGCTGACAGCATAAACTACATACATTTGGGCAGCGAGATGGTGGTGTAGGGGCAAGATGGTACCGCTATTGCGGTGACAGGATTCGATTTTAAATAGATCCTCGTAGATCCGCCACTGCAGACAGTAACACACCTACAGTAACACGCGGAAAGAAATTATTAATTTGAACTGTTCAGCAGGCAGACAGCAAGATGTCCCCAATGACAACAATCCATTGCACAAACGTCACAAGCAACATCAACATCAGGCTGCAGAACTGGAGATGAGGCTACCAACTCACCATGATTGAAAACAGGCAAACAGTTAAATAAAAAACAGCAAATGAACAATAAGGTTGAAAACATGCAAAAAAAACCAATAAAAAAATAAATAAATCATATAAATAAACAGTCAAATAAAAGACAACAGATGAAGAAAAAATTGAAAACAGGCAAACAGATAAACAAAAAGATTGAAAACAAGCAAACAAACGAACAAACAAACAAACCAATGAGCAGCGAAGGGTCTACAGAGATCCATGGAGAAGGACAGGTTT
The DNA here is from genome assembly GCF_000326865.2 of Helobdella robusta. NCBI lineage: Eukaryota > Metazoa > Annelida > Clitellata > Rhynchobdellida > Glossiphoniidae > Helobdella > Helobdella robusta. The sequence continues at coordinate 10,926 of NW_008704298.1, read as the reverse complement.
TTGAGTTCTTTCAGTCGAACAACTGCCTCAACATACAGGAACAGTAGCCACAAAAGGGCGGTGGGCAGACATACCCCTCTTTCTGTTAGAGGTGTGAATGCATGTGTGTGTGTGTGTGTGTGTGTGTATTTACGTGTATGTGTGTGTGAAGTGTGTGTGTGGAGTATGTATTTATTGCATTTGTTTGTTTGTGTGTGTGTGTGTATGTGGAGTATGTGGTGTGTGTGTTGTGCATGTGTGTGCCTAGAAGTGATGATAAAATAGCCCACAACTATGTGGTTATTGCTGTATAACTATTTATATTTAATTATATTTTATTTATATAATGGTAGGAGTTGTGGTGAGGACATAACTTATCTCAAAATCAAAAAGATTAAATTAACAATTATAAAAAAAATATATAATCACAAAAAAATAAGACACACAATGAACTAATGAAAAACAAGACCACACAGCCAGACAGCCAGCTAGAGAGACAGACACAATAGCCAGCTACCAACTAACCAACCTGTCTGCCAGACGTACTGTACCCAGACGTATGTGCTGGCGGTAAAGAAGAGGAACTGCACTGGTATGAATAAGTAGCAGACGACGTCTGATGTAATCGTTATGCACAAGAAAAACATCGAAAATGCCTTGGTGAAAAAGAGATATAAACTTTTAAATTAAATTAAAGATTTAAATTTACTTAATAATTTCATTATATAATATTAATAATAATAAATTTAAAATTAAATAATAAATTGATAACTATTTAAAATTTTGAAGTAAAAAAATTTTAGTGACACAAGGATTGACAACTATTTCCAATTAATAATATAATTATATTTATATAACGTAAATATTTATAATATTTATATTATAATTAATTAAATAATTTTTATTTAATATAATTGTCAAAATAAATGCTAAAACATCTAATTAAGACAAAAAATCATTTTTGACAATTTTAATTTTATAAAATCGTTAAAATTAAAGAATGTTGAAAAAGTTTCAATGAAGGAGCATTAAAATTGATGCCTTCATTTTTTATATTTTTTTATTATTTTTACTATTTAATGATAATTAATTAATTAATTGATTAATTAATCAATTAATAATTTTATCCCATTATTTTAACTAAATATTAATTATTAGCAATATGTTATTATAAAGTAATAAAAAATTATTTACTCTAATAATGAGTCAAAAATTTTAAAGATGAATAAATATAATTTATTTACTAATAGACCTTAAAACATTAGCATAATTTTAAATAAGATAGCTCAGGTAGTATGGTTGTTGCCATCATAGAAAATAGTTTCATAGAGACATGGTTCAAACACAAAAAAAACCATACCCATTACATTTCAAAATGGGTGTACTATTTGCAATATTTGGCCATGGTGTATGGATATGTTTAGTGAACTTATGAAAATAAGACTAAGTAAAAAAGACACTATATAAGTCTGGAATTTTAATTGTAAATTATTAGATTTTTCAGTAACTAAAGAACAAAGATGGTGTTAATATTTAAATCTGAGGTAACTTAAATGTTGAGAATAATTTTATAAGATAGATATCAGACAGCAACTTATTTACTAAGTAAAAACTATATATTTTATACTTTTATAATATAGTTAAGTATAAATAAATAAATGACTATTATCAATTGTCAATAAGTATTGACTCTTAGATACTTGCCAACTTCTAGATTTTAATATCTTTGCTTTTTATTATCTGAAAAATTAAATAAAGAAATGAAAACAGACACTGACAAGTCCTTGGTACTTGAAGGAGTCGTAGAAACTTCTCAGCAGCAACCAAAATGGCCAGAGGTACTCAAAACGAAATTCAATGAAAAAGTCAACCATCAAAATTAGGGCCCAGACTGTAAGTATCTTCATGTACGTGGCAATGCTGTTTAAGTGTTTGTTTAATTACAAAATAAGGCAGTTATTTAAAATTTAAAAGTATCAGCAAAATTTGGAAATGGAAAACAGATTAAGAAAAAACAGAGAGTTGAGAGGTGACACGTCGTCGTGACATCAATTAAAAGGTTAGAAGTTTGATGAGTAAGTTAGCGCCCCCCAGTTTCAGAGTTTTTGTTACCTCTGGTAGATGCCGTCTGCCACTCTCGTCCTCTGCTGTTTCAATGGTGGCCGTCTTAATTTTGATAAATCGACATTTCGTCTCTTCATAATTATTTATTTCGCCAAATAGTTTTAAAACTCGCTTGAATATTAAATTCTAAAATAAGTTATTGAACTTTTGATAATAAAACATAAACAAATGATCGGAATAAAATGACTGTAATAAATAAATAAATGTTTAATTTTATTTATTTATAATAATATTTTATTTCTGATAAGTGTCTGTGATGTTTTATTTTTACGGCGATGCTCCAGAACTGCCACTGCATAATTTATTATTAAATTATTAATTATTAAATAATTAGTTTAATTAAATTTATAAATTTTTTACTGCACCGTTAAACAAGTTATTTAAATGAGCAGATACATCATTTATCAAAAAGACATATTTGTTTCAATTTCATAAGTTAATAACATGGATATATATAATTTATAATATCCATGGTTAATAATTATAATACCGACCGACTCGATATAATGAAATGACAGTATATAAATAATTTTTATTACAAATCAGCATCAATTAAAATGTACTTGTTTTTATTAATTAAAATTAAAAAAATTAATAATTATTTTAACGTTATAATAAATTACATTACATGTTTCCAAATTTTTAACTTTTAACAAAAGTCTAATAAATTCTACTCGAGGTTTGACGTGGTCAATTACTTTTAAAGCCATCCCTATTACGTATCCTAGCAGGCATTATTTTTCTCAAGATGGCTGGTTGGACCGGTTTGTTAATTTTGTTTGCGGCTGTGTCTGTTTTTCTGGATGGTGGAGTTGTCTTTGCGAAGGAAAATCAAAGAACGTTGGTCCTACTTGACAGTTTAACTATTAAGGAAACTCATTCCATCTTTTTTCAAACTTTGAAAGGTAAAAATTGGCTGATCAGATCAGCAGCAGATGACGTGTCAACTTCCGATTTAGATTTAATTTTAATTTGAATTTAAACGAGATTTTTACTAATTAAATTTCTCAACTAACAATCTTCAAAGTGTTTATTTTTTAATTTTCCAGACAGAGGTTTTGAATTGACATTCAAGGCTGCTGACGATGCTGGCTTGTCCTTGGTAAAATATGGAGAATATTTGTATGACAACCTAATTCTTTTTTCACCCTCTGTTGAAGGTTTGTTCCATTTATTCAATTGTTAATTTTTATTGAAATATTTGTACTTAGGTTTTTTATGAGTTTTGGCAATCATTTTTGAAACCAGAGTTTGGTGGGAACATTGATGTGCCAGCTATAAGCAGTTTCATAGATGGGGGTGGAAATGTTCTGGTTGCAGGCAGCTCACAAATTGGTGAAGCTATCCGTGATCTGGGCAGTGAATGTGGTGTTGAATTTGATGAAGAGAAGACATCAGTTATTGACCATTTGAACTATGATGTTTCTGATGATGGGAAGGTTTGTAGATATTTGTTTTTTTTATGTTGTAACAGTCTTTTTTTGCTTGAAGTTATATAATTAATCTAATTTTAACAAATTTTGTTGCTTTTTTTATTTCAGCACACTTTGATAGTTGCTGACCCTAAAAACCTCATTTCATCAAACATACTCATTGGCTCAAAGAAGATCAACCCCCTTCTGTTCAGAGGTGTTGGGTGGGTTAAATAACTTCTCATTGTAAATTGCTGACATTCTGATTTGTGTTGATGAGTTTAAGTACTTTGATTGATATAGATGGATGTATTTGCATATTTTTTTTTTCAACAAAAATTTCAATCTCTATTTTAAAATAAGCTTATGTTCTCAATTATATTTAAATCCTACATTGAAGATAAAAGAATTTATTTAAAAATAGTTGGATTGATTTTATTATATTTTTGACTACATTTTTCATGGTGTTTAGATTAATAATTGATTTGTTATTAAATTGAAGCTTTTATTTCATGCATTGCATCATTATGTGTCTAAATTTATTTTCATTCTCGTATGTAAACATAAATGAATGATCATTTATTACCTGGAAATTTATAAAACCCATTCTGTTTCCAAGATTATTAACTTATGTATAGAGATTTTTCTCTTTACTTTTGAACATAAATGCACATACATGTACAGAATAACGGCTGATAATGAGAATCCTCTTGTGCTTGACATCCTCCATGCTTCATGGACAGCCTACTCCTTCAATCCAAACCAGAAGATCTCAGACTACCCACATGCAGTTGGTCAGAACACCTTGCTCATTGCCGGTCTCCAGGCCAGGAACAATGCCCGTGTTCTCTTTTTTGGTTCACTTGATTTCTTCAGTGACGAGTTCTTTGGCTCCTCCGTGCAGAACGCTGCTGTCCCAGGCTCTCAGAAGTGAGTGTGGGTTTGATCTCGTTATGGTGATGTTGATGTGGATGATTAATTAGGGTTGAGGATAATGCTGCTAATGATGATTAACTAGTCAGTTTAGTGCTATATGAGTTTTTGTGATAATTTTATTATCACCATCGTTTAATTTTTATTGTGTTGTGTCTGCAGGTCTGTTTTTGTTATCACGTTATTGCTATTCAATGATAATGATGATTGAAGGTATGCAGTGTCGGGTAACAAGGACCTAGCCATAACATTGACCCAGTGGCTGTTTAAGGAGAAGGGGGTGCTGAGGGTGGGTGAGGTGAAGCACCACAAGGTCGGAGAGAAGGAGCCACCACATGCATACACCATCTTGGATGATGTGGTGAGTGAGTGAATGAGTGTGTGGGTGTTAATTTATATGCTATTGTGTGATGATAATGTTATGATGATGACAATAATATTAAATAATGATGGTTGTACAATTTGGACGGGGAAGATGGTGACTGCATGATGGTGATGATTGTTGAAATTTATTCCAGGAGTACTCATTGGTCATCGAGAAGATTCTAGATGGCAAGTGGGTGCCATTTGAAGCCGATGATGTTCAACTGGAGTTTGTGCGCATTGACCCATTTGTTAGGACCACGTTGAAGGGAAAGAGTTAGTGTTAATGTTATAAAGTTGCCATGCGATGTGCTGTTATGTTGTCATGTCATGTCATAATGTGATTTGATGCTATATTATGTGATGTTATAATGTTATGTGATGTTATAATATTAGTATGACTTGAAGCAATATGATGTAATGTGGTACTGTTACAAAGATAATGACTTTTATGAAGTAATACTGACAGTTTTTGAAATTCTTTCTGATTTTTTTTTACAGTTTCAAAAAGTTAATTTAAAATTTATTTGAATAAATTAACTTAAAAAATGAACCTAAAACTAGATGGCGTGTTTAGCACAAGATTCAAACTTCCGGACGTCTATGGAGTCTACCAGTTTCGAGTTGATTACAATCGCATCGCGTACACGCACCTCTTCAGCGCCACCCAGGTCTCTGTGCGACCGCTGGAGCACACGCAGTACGAGAGGTTCATCGCATCCGCCTACCCTTACTATGCCAGTGCTTTCTCCATGATGTTCGGAGTCTTCCTCTTCAGCTTCATATTCCTGCACTTCAGGGAGAAGGATAAATCTGAGTGATGGATAGTTCAGTTGCTGCGCTCTGCTGCTGTTGTGTGTGTGCGTGCGTGCGTGCGTGTGTGTGTCCACACATTATTGTTAGGATTGTTAAAGTTAGTTTTCTTGTTAAGTCGTTGAAGAAGGTGATGGTGCATGTTTGTTGGAGTTCTTGTTTTTTATTCATCCATGTTTTTATTTATGTCTTGATGTTGTTGAGCTCTATTTATACTGATGAATAAATAAAGTTATCAATCGGTCAAATGCCTTCTGTTTGATTTGATGATACGTAGTTTGTATTTTAGTGGGCTAAGTATCTAAGTGAGTAGTTGGGGGAGTGCTTGATGTTTTGAGAGAGTTCATCTTCCAGATGATTGGGTAATTGTTTCTACTAATTGTGTACATTTATTTCGTGCATAATAAGTCTAATGTCAGGTGGGTGGAAATGTATTATTAGGAAATTATTTTAAGCTGACATAAGGGAGTGGGAGGTGTAATTCAGGCAGTTACCCGCGATCCGAAAAATTACGAGATAATGATTATAGCGAATAATGTGGAAAAATTGAAAATAACTTTGCAACGGATCGGCACGAGAATTATCTCGTGCCGCATGAGTTGCGCATTTTTTCACGCATCTAATCGTAACAGAACCGAAGTTAATCAGACGAGGATGTGGGCCAAGCTATTTGCAGCTGCTAATCCTGCAAACATTGATGGATGGAAATGAATTGTTTGCTAGGTCGTTCAACTGTATAACAGTCTAATTACAATGCTGGTGAACTGTGTCAGAGTTTATGAAACTCATTTTTATGTTAATTAGTTTGAAAATCATCAAGGCTTGCAATTTTTTTCATTCCGTTCTTCGTAAAAAGTACAAACAATCGCAACTGTTACTTGGATTTAGTCTTTGATTTCGAATGAAACTTGGAGCATGAGCAATGAAACGAACCAGAATTTGCATTTAAGGAAAACGGCGATGAGTGATTTATTCACACGAGGCCCGAGAACATTAATAAAAACGTATTAGCGAAACTAGTGCGGTGTGTTGTGTGTGTAGTACACCATATGCGTGTGTGGGTGTGTATTCATGATTTACATTTACCTACATGTAAAAACAAGCTTAGTTCCTAGAACATACACATTTATTACCATGATCATTTGATTCCTATTATTTTATCATTGTATTATCATGATTTTACTATCATGATTCTCATCACTTATCTTATCATTCTTGTTTTTAAAATGATCACCATCTGGTTGTTATTGCTTTTTGTCGAGTGTGATGGTGGCCTGGTGCCATTATTTAATGGTGGAAATTTCTTCCAGGCAAATCCGTTATTAGCAATCAGCTGGTAGATGGTTACATTTAGAATGTAGGGTTTTCTATCATCATTGACAAGGTTCAGATTAATGAATGTATGCATGAATGAATGAGTGAGTGAATGAATGAGTGAATGAATGAATGATTGAGTAAGTAAATGAATGATTTAATTAATTAATACTTTTTCAGTTGAATTGCTTACATTTGAACAAGTAAATAAATAAATTTGATAGGCAGATGATTAAGATAATAAATTATTACCGAAACGTCAACAACCAGGCCCTAGAAGAAAAGGCGTCAGATGGTTGTTTGGCAAGGGGCCTCCGAGTTTAAGGGCCTCCCTCAAAAACGGAGTTGGTTGGGCTTCTAAAATAACTTGAAATAAGTGGACGTTTTTGTCCTATTTACAGAATTTTTGAGAAATTTGGGAATTTTTTGCACGGCTGTCAAATGTTATCTGACTTGGGCCTATAGATAGATGGCTCTCACAGGTAAGCCCGGGTAATATAGCGTTGGCGGACATCACATACAACGTCATAAACAATAAAAAGAATGTGATTGATAAGAACAGTATGATGAGTTGTGATGAAATGGAAACCAATGATGATGACATTAAAATGATGTCAAATATGATGTTTATAACGACAATGATGATGATGGTTATGAAGATGATGGTGGTGAAGAAAAAGATGATTGCCTCGGATGATTGCCTGCAAACATCGTAGCAGCAAGCGTTCTACTAGCGAGTACGTACATGCATACGTTGTGCGTGCCTGTGTGTGCGCGTTGCAACCTGTTTTCCGTACGCTGTTTTGTGTATGTACAGTATATGTACAGTGTATGTGTGTGTATATATGTGGGTATGTGTACACACACATACACTCATATATATACATATAATATAAGTGTATGTATGTATGTACGTTCATGGGTGTCTGTGTATTCGTAATGCAAGTGTAATTATGTATGTATTTTGCAAACATTGTCTATTTTCTTACGCCACCATGGCAAATTTTATAATATGCTTCATGTAGTTTGTATTGTATTGTATGTATATGTAGTCTGTATTGTATGTATATGTATGCATTTGGTATTGTATTGTACGCATGCAGTTTGTATTGTATTGAATTGTATGTATGCAGTTTATTTTGCATATTAAACATTGTTTATGTATTATATGGATATAAAATTTGTATTATTAGTTTGTTGGCAATGTTGGGTTAGTTAAGGTTTGGTGTTTCTTGTAAAGAAGACTTCTTCACTTCTTGTCTTTCATAATGTCTTTTTATTCTTGTTCCTTTCCTCTCTCTCCCTCCCTTTCTTTCTCTTTTCTCTCTCTCTCTCTCTTTCTATCACTCTACCACTCTTTTTTTTATACATATCATACACA
>NW_008704298.1:0-1612 GCF_000326865.2 Helobdella robusta | reverse complement strand
AGAACTACGACCATACACAAACACAAAACAGCAGCCACACGCCAACCACCACACGCCACACGACAACCACCACACGACAACTTCTTGATAACGTTATTGTACACATGCCTCTTCTTCATTATGCCTATCGGATTAGTGATGCTTTTGTCAGTGCCTGCCCGTACCAAAACATGCGTATTGGAAAGAAGTAGAGGCATTTTGAAAAATCGTTGATGAGCGTTGTGAAAAGAAAAGAAACTGCGATACTCCAACGAGGTACTCCAACGAGGTACTCCAACGAGGTACTCCAACGCGATACTCCAACGAGGTACTCCAACGAGGTACTCCAACGAGGTACTCCAACGCGGTACTCCAACGTTATTTCATTAAGTTGCTGATTGTTTATTTCTCCAGTAGATAAACCAATCATTTTTGATCAAATAATTTTGTAACCATATCAATCGAATGCCACGGACTTCGTAGCGTTCAAGTTTTGTAGGCGGAGTTTTGCAGCCAATACAATCGATCCGCGCCACACGAGCATTCATTAAATCTATACACACGTACATGCATATCACCATCATTACCATCACCACCCATCTGTAACATTCATGTTTACACCTACTCTTATTTTCCAGCTATATGATCTAAAATAATTATATATGGTGTAATTACAATAAGGAATAATTTTCAAGACCAAATTTGAAGCCGGGCAGACGAGGCAGAGCAAAAACACAAAAAGGGTCCTCTCTAAAAATGGAGCTGTTACTTTCTTCCTAATTGACATAGCCAAAGTTGAAACTTGTCGAATAGACCGGTTGTAATGAAATTCAGCGTAAAGGCCAACTCTTTACTGTTAACCATTTGAGAATCATAAATAAAAAATAATGGAGTATTTAGGAGTCTTTTCTCCGTTGTCTACCATGTGGGGTTATATCATAAAAGATCGCCAGGTTAAAAAAAATTATTACAAAAATTAAGGGTCTCCAATGAATAGTTAAGGGCCTCTACGATCTTCAGTCTTCTTGTTTTAGGACCTTCCTCCGTAACTGTCAATCCAGCCCTATTAGTAATAATAATAATAATAATTATTACAATAATAATAATAATATTAATAATAATGATAAATATAAATTTTTATTATGAAAAAGTTGAATTATTATTACATTACATGGTTTTAATTGTTGTAAACTGTTTGATTTAGTTTTACAGTTCTTATTGTTGTTGTCGTTCTTGTTGTTTGTTATTACAATTGCTATTACCCTATTGTTAATGTTATTGTTGCTGTTGTAGTTAATGTTATTTTAATGTTATTTTTATTGTTCGCACAAACCTATAGGTAGCGTGAGTATCATTGAAGTTCGTTAGGTCTGCAAATGAAAATTAACTCCTCAAATTGACTTTTGTCATGCTATCATTATCAATCGTCATCATCATCGTCGTCGTCGTCATCGCTGGCTGTCGTCATCGTCTTCATCGTCACGATCATTTTTTATTATCATCTTTATATTCATCATCGTCAGTACCGCTTCATAAAAATAATCCATGCATCCGTGTGATTATTTATCATCATCGTCATTTTTTGTTAATTTTATTAGAACGTTTTCAGCAACTGAGCGCACACACACATACA
>NW_008704297.1:0-1512 GCF_000326865.2 Helobdella robusta | reverse complement strand
TATTCTGAATAAAGATAGCATAATGAATTTACACTTTTACAGGTAAAATAGTGTCTATACAATAACAAACAGGCTAAAAACATCAAGTATCATTAATTCCTTGAAAATTGTAAGATTAATTAGCTATCAAATAAAATTGGCATTTTAAACATTTTATCAAACCTCTTCAACAATATTTGATTTGAATATCTACAAGTAAAACTTTATCAATCGATAAACCAACTGATACTCAGAAAATATAAAAACGAAAAAAGGAAAGTGATTTGGCAAAAACATATTTATAAGGCTATTTATAAGGTGAGGGTGATATCAGGATATGCTCCGCAACAAAGTAGGAAGGAAGAGGAGAAGGATAGGTTTTATGATGATGTTTCTGACGAGATTGGGCAAGCGGGGTTGAATGAGTTTGTGGTGTTGTTGGGTGATTTGAATGGTCATGTGGGGGCGGATGCAGACGGATATGAAGGTGTACATGGGGGATGGGGATATGGTATACGGAATGAAGAAGGGCGTAGAGTGTTGGAGTTAGCGGATGCACATAGCATGGTGGTGGGGAACACTTGGTTCACAAGGGAACCAGCGCGATTGATTACTTATAGGTCAGGGAAACATAGATCGATGATAGACTATATATTGGTAAGGGCCAAACATAGGAAGTATGTGAAGAATGTGAAGGCGATACCTGGTATGTTGCAGCATAGTATGGTTGTGATGGATGTGACATCAAAAGAAATGGGGAGGAGGAAGAAGGATAAGTTTGTGGCAAAGAGAAAGACATGGAAGTTGCAGGATGCAGAGGTGAGGAAGGCATTTGAAGTGAAGGTGGCTGAAAATTGGGAGAGTGGTAAGGATGGAGATGTTTGGGAGAGATACAGGGACTGTGTGTTGGCTACGGCAGATAAAATATGTGGATGGACGAAAGGAAAGTGTAGGCATGGTGAGACGTAGTGGTGGGATGAAGATATAAGAAGGGTTTTGGAAGTCAAGAAGGAGAGGTTTAGGGTATGGAGAAGGGACATGACGGAGGAAGCGGAGTCTGAGTATAAGAAGGCTAAGAAGGTTGCAAAACAGGCAGTGGCAACTGCAATGACGAAAGCATCAGATAGGTTAATGAAGGAAATGGAATTTGATGTGAGTTCGAGGAAAATGTTCAAAGTAGCAAAGCAGTCAATGAGGGATAGGAAAGATGTTATAGGGAATGGATGTGTTTGGGATGGATCTGGCAAGTTGTGCATAGATGAGGAGGAAAAAGCTCAGGTGTGGAAAGCTCATATGGAAAGGTTGATGAATGAAGAGAATGAGTGGGATGGAGATGTGGAATCCGCGGTCACACACGGACCTATAGAGAAGGTGACGATGGAGGAAGTAGAGAAAGCAGTTAGAGAAATGAAACTAGGTAAGGCGACAGGGGTTTCGGAAGTGGCGGCAGAACATATTAAAGCGAGTGGGGTGATAGGAATTGAAGTTATGATGAGAATTGCTAACAGTATGTTTGATGATGAAGGTATACCT
>NW_008704296.1:0-1512 GCF_000326865.2 Helobdella robusta | reverse complement strand
TTCCCATTTGCGCTGGATAATTTTATTGTCAAAATGTGTCGAGTAGAAATTCATTGCGAATGAATGAATAAATGAATAAATAAATGGAGGAAGGAATGATTAAATGAATGATTAAATGAATGAATGGATGTATAGATAGATGATGAAATGCATGAATGAACTTATGAACGAATGAATGAATTAATGAATGAACGAACGAACGATTGAAATGAATCAATGACGAATGAATGAACGAACGATCGAAAGAACGAACGAATGAATGAAAAAATAATAATCGAATTTTAGAATGAACGATTTAATAAATAAATGGATGAATAAATAAAAGAGCTTGAAACATGGCGGAAACATTATTCCAACAATTTTGAAATTCAAGAAATGGCGCGAATAATAATTTTCCAAAAACACTCAATAGCTTAGTCAATTTAAAAGTATTTATTTGGTAGCTTTCAGCAAAATCTATAAATAAACTCATTTTTTACTAGTACTGCTGCTACTACTACTACTACGACTACTACTACAACAACAACTACTACTACTACTGCAGCTGCTACTACTAATCGAAGTCTGTTTTTAAATACTACATATCTTATTGGAGTATATTTGAAAAACTACATCCGTTATAACAGTTAGTATTTATACTGAAACTCATGTTACTAGCAATAATTCAACGAATACTACATCTGTCTTAGTAGGAATACTTCTAGCGAAGGGCTGAAACAATACTTAATACTAGGACATAACTCTGGAGTTTAAATGGTCGTTAACGATTTTATGACTCCTCCATTAACACGAGCCATCGTCATCATCATCGTCGTCGTCATCATCTTAATATCATCATCGTCATCATCTTAATATCATCATCGTCGTCATCATCTTATTATCACCATCGTCATCATCACATCAATTATAATGTCATCTGCATCATCATGCCATCAATTTCATGTAACGCGCCATTCATTGTCTTCATCGTCGTCCTCATCATTACATCAATTTGATCACCATAACATCAATTTTATCACCATAACATCAACTTGATCACCATCATCTTCATCATAATCGTCGTCACTGAATCAATCTTATCTTCATCATCACCATATCACTGTCATCGTCATGTCAAAATTATCATCATCGTCGTCATCACGACATCATCACTATTATCATAACTGTCTTAATTCTTCATCTTTCACACTATAATTTATCATTATTATTACTAATATTATTATTATTATTATTATTATTATTACTAATATTATTAATATTATTATTATTTTTATTATTTCTTTAGTTTTTGTTCAATAAAATTTTCATACATCTCAACATTATCATCATCTTCCGCTTCATCATCACCATCATCACCGACCTGCTTGGTGCATTCCTCATTCAGAGACCGGAAGAGGAAACGGTCGCCATCTTGGAATGGCGGCGGGCATGGGGGCGTGGTCTGTTTTCCGGAATCACACGTGACCACCTTGGAGTGCGTCGTACGATCTCTATATATCTCTCAGTGTCAAG
>NW_008704295.1:0-1512 GCF_000326865.2 Helobdella robusta | reverse complement strand
GTGTGTGTGTGTGTGCATGTGTGTGCGTGCGTGCGTGTGTGTGTAAAACTTTTATTGCAGTGTAGTATGTAGGCATTATGCAAATTTGAAAAGCTGCATGACATTTTTTAAAGAGAGAGAGAGAGAGAGAGAGAGAGAGAGAGAGAGAGAGAGAGAGAGAAAGAGAGAGGTGGTATTTTATTCAAATAAGTATTTCCTTAACTGAGTGGAGTCTTTGGATTAAAATATTCAAACCATCATCGTCGTTCTCATCATCATCACCATCTTCGTCATCATCCCGTTATTTCGACCAACCAAAAAAGATGTACAAAACCATCAACAACCAATCAAAAACAACTTCGAGACCATCAACAATCAAATGAAAAATTACCCTGGAAACCTCACAAACCAATCAAAATTAATCCCCTAACCTCTCAAACCAATCAAAACAATTCCGAAAACTCTCCGTCCCACCACTAATCAGGTTCCAGTCAATCAGCGTGTGACCTTCCGGGAAAATCCCAAGTTAAAAATAGACTACGTACTGACTTACAAAAAGATGGACGACGATGACGTCAGCGAGGGAGCGATGTGCAGGAGGGCAATGAGGGAGAGTTACGAAGAAAACCTCAAAGACTTCGGAATCAAAATAGAAAGAGAAGTAGGTATTTATGGAGATGGTGGTGGTGATGATGATGATGGTGGTGATGATGGTGATGGTGATGATGGTGAAAATGCTGATGGTGATGATGAAAAAGATGATGATGGTGATGATGATGGTGATGATGATGGTGATGATGATAATGATGATGGTGATGATGGTGAAAAAGATAATGGTGATGATGGTGATTGCGTTTATCTTGCCAGCAAACCGATAAAGACTGTTTCGTAATGTTACACTGTCCATTCATGACATTGTGCAAGGGGGCACAGATTTTGAAACTTAAAAAGCCAATAAAGAAACAAAACCAAGAAGTATGTATGCATGTGCGTATGTATGTATGTATGAGTGTATGTATGTATGTATGTATGTATGTATGTATGTATGTATGTATGTATGTATGTATGTATGTATATGTATGTATGTATGTGTGTGTGTGTATGTATGTGTGTGTATGTGTGTATGTATGTATGTATGTGTGTGTGTATGTATGTATGTGTGTGTATGTATGTATGTATGTATGTATGTATGTATGTATGTATGTATGTATGTATGTATGTATGTATGTATGTATGTATGTATGTATGTATGTATGTATGTTAAAACCAAAACATGATGAGTGACACTGAACCGTCAAACATCAAGTAACAAATGGATTAACACTTTGAATTGTCGTTAATTGCACATGTCGGCATTCAGTTGGATATTTTCAAGCACACAGACACGCAGGAACCGCTGCAACAAGCACGAAATGTGGTTGGTTGCAAAAAACAGTTCCCTGCTGTCACCTGATCTGACACTGATCATTTTGCCTATTTCCTTAAGAAATTTAAGGGTGTTGGGGTCCATCGGGCCGAGAACCTCGATGCATA
>NW_008704294.1:0-1517 GCF_000326865.2 Helobdella robusta | reverse complement strand
TTGTTTATTTATTTAGATTTTCTGTTCATGTATTGATATTTCAGTTCAATTTACAGTTTTATTTACAACATATATATAAATAATTATTTAAAATAAAAAAACTTATTAATCAGTAGTTTAGTCTTTTTTCTTCTCTTCACGTTAGCAATTGACAATGACTTAACGAATTAGTGCTAAGAATATTTTTCGAGATATGACAACAAGAGCAACAAATGTTAATTGAAGTTGTTTGCAGCGGGTTTATTTGCGCTGACGAGTTCGAAATCCTTCTCCATGAAAGGATAGATCTGAGTGGTTTTCAGGTTACAAAATCGGACTTTCTTGTTTTTGGACGCGGATTTGTTATTGACCGGGGTGCTGTTACCTTCTTTCGCTGACTGGTTTCGGAGATTTCGTTCCGTCTCCTTCATTTTAAGATTGTCTTCCAGTTTCATGGCTTTCTCTTTTATCACTCTGTTGTCTTCCAGGGCTTTCGATAATTTTTCTCGGATTAGATTGAGATTTTCCTTCATTTCATTTTTTTCTTCTGTTTCTTTGTCCACATCACGTGCGAAGTTTTCGAATAATTCCTCAAAATCTACATTATGCAGATCTTTCTGGTCAAATGTTATGCCTAATTTTTTTGACATGAGCTCTAAAATTTTAGCTCTTTCGTTTTTGAGATCCGTCAGACTTTTCTGCAGCTGTACCTTTTGTTCGTTTCCTTTCAGAAGAAAGTCGATCAATGATTTCAATTTTTCTGTAGGTTTTATTTCAAGAAGCGTCTTCATCCCTTCATCACTTCCGTTCGGAAATTCTACGAAAACTCCTTCCAGATCCTCAATGGAGTCCTTACTTTCCATGCTGGCGATCTTCTCGTATGCCTCCTTGGTCATTGTTTCCAATTGTTTCTCTTCATCTGCTAATCTCTTTTCAGACCTCATTGAATCTAACTGAGACGACCGATTTTGTTTTAATTGATTGTACAGGTCCGTTTTGTGGTTCATCATGTACTCATCAAACTCCTTGCCTCTGATTTTAAATTTTTGGTTGAGAGCTTTCAGCTTGGTTTCAGTTTCCTGGAGTTTTTCGTTCAAATTCTTTATAAATTTGTCTTTAAGTTCAACTTGTTTTAATAATCCCCAGGCGTCGTAAAAATCGTCGTCGTCGTTATTTTTGTTTTTGCCATCATTCATGTCCTTGAACTTCTTACTTTTCGTTGATTGAATGTAGTTGAGTGCTGCTTCCATTGAATGCCTGTTGTCCTGCTCATGTTAATGGTGATGGCCAGACGTTAAATTTGACTAGAACAGTAAGTATAATTATATATACATTTTAAAACGCATGTTTGCGTGCGTGTGCGTGTCTGTGTGTTTGTGTAGTGCTCTTATTGTTAGAAAAACAATACGAACTTTTGGATAATAGTTATTTGAATGTTGATCGTCGTCTTCCTCCTCATTTTTGTTGTAAGATGTTTTTCTTATTTCCTCTGTTTGATTGTGTATTGGATAAGTAACGATCAAATTTCCACTTTTTTA
>NW_008704293.1:0-1520 GCF_000326865.2 Helobdella robusta | reverse complement strand
GAATAAGCAAATCAATATCCGAATCCGGGGGTCTATAGAAAGCATATAAATATATTACTGCGTTGTTTAATTTGATTTCGATACCCAAGTAGTCAACTACACAATTGGAGAGCGTAACTTCATCCAAGACTGAATAATTGATACCCTCCCTGAGAAAAATCCCAACACCACCACCTTGCTTGTTCGGTCTGTTTTTGAAAATAAAATTGTAATTAGTTAATTTAATAAGTTTAGCGGATAACTCGTTTCACCAAGATTCAGAGGTAACTATTATGTTAAAAAAATTATCTAAAGAATTAATCAAAACAAGTAAATCATCAACTTTATGTAATAAACTCCTACTGTTAATGTGCAAAATGGATAGTGAAGAGTTGAATGGAAGAATTTTGATTGTATTGAAAGTATAATTAAAATCGTTGATAGTGTAGTAAGGAAAATTATAAGAAAAAGAATTAAGTAAATTAACATCAGGATCAATGTTAGAAAAAAGAATATTATCATTATTGGAGGAAGTAGTTGAATAATTATTTAACAAAACATTCGAAGCTGACGATATAATCAGAGGGTCCTCTTCTGTTATATGATTGTTAGATATTTTAGCCATTGTTAGTTGATGTAGTTTGGCCAGATTTACTGTTGAGGAACCGCCATTCACGGATGATTACGTTTTCTGGCAAATTGTCAGGATCTTGAATTTTAGAAGTATCACTGGCGTTGATGCATACTCTGAACATTGTTGAGTCTTCGTCTTCATTACGAGGCAGAGTACCTGACGGAGCCAGAGAGCGTTTCAGCACTGGATAGCACGAAATTACCTGAATACCCACCTCCGATAGGTAGTCAATCACATTACTTCTGCTGCATTTTTTGATATTGCTCATGGCAAATACAGATTTTTTGATCAATTTTTTATCAGCACTGAGTTTATTATTATCGTTTTTTTAGCGCCATCTATTTTAGTGGGTAATTTTGATGATTCCAATTTGTTGCTAGTTATTGCAGGATTAGGTTGATTGGTTTCAGGTGAATTGTTAAGTCTTGGTCTTTTTTTGTTACGAGCAGCAACACTGAATGGTGGTATATATATATATATAATATATATATATATATATATATATATATACGTACAGACAGACAGACATAAGATAACATTAAAACAGATATGAAATGACATTTGTCAAAATAAATTAATAATGAAACTTCCACGAAAGATTCGGTCTTGTAATATTTTTTACTATAATAATAATAATACCAACAATAATAATTGGAATACTTCTCAACGGTAAATGGTGAGTTGTGGTTGTTTTTTCTCAATAAGTTAGGGGTCACATATAATCTGACCCGGGCCAAAAGAAAATGACCCTTGCACTCCCTACATCAAACCAACGATAGGCCGTCTCTCGGTTCGATTCACGACTAACATCTCTGACGTAAATGCACTCTACTGGAATTCTTAGTTCAGTTTTAAGAAATTTTCTTTTGAAATTCTTGATGATGTTATTACAAAACAGTTTTTTTTA
>NW_008704292.1:5040-5938 GCF_000326865.2 Helobdella robusta | reverse complement strand
TAGTAACTGGTAGTAGTAATTTTGTTAGTATAATTTCAAATTTATTCAATTTTTAAATTTTAATATGCTTTTTTTATTTTGATTTTCATTTATATTTTTATTTATAATAAATAAGACATGAGTTCACGTTATTCCTTTGGTACTTCATATTCATCAAAATGGAGGAGATTGAAAAACATGGGCAAAACAAGAAATGTAAAAAAACAACCCATATTTATTACCGAAAGGTACAGTTGAGCAGCACTCCACTTTCAGGATTAGCGCCTAGAGAAAACACGCATCAATGTCTCTCAACGACCTTTCGAATGTTATCTGGGGAAGAAATTAATTCATTCCGTGACAATTTTTCTCATGAAAATTTTAATGGAAATGGAAATCCTTTTAAAAATTCAAATGTTGATATTCCAATTCATCTTATAAATGCTTTGGCAACATGGGCTGTAGATGAATCAATAATAATAATTATACATATGTATCAAATATTTCAAATTTAAAGGCAGTTCAGGCATACAAGGACCTTCATGTTCGTTTGTCTATGATACTCCCATAAATTAAAGTATGACATTAATTTTGTTAATGTTAGATTTTTTATAAAAGGTTTATATTACTAAATTGTAGGTAATTGATGTTTGGAGAAAACTATCGCTTCAAGTCAAGAAATATCTTTTGTAAATCAACAAGGTATATTATTTCATTATTGAAAATCTTGAATTTATTGATTATATTCAAGGTTAGAAAGAAAAATAAATTCCGTATTACAACAGATGTCCAAAATGAATGAAGATATTCAAAAAATGAATGAAGATATTCAATTAATATTTGATTTATTAAAAAGTAGTAATGTGACACTTGATAAAAAAATAATTAAATTGTCTTACCTTCCCATTGATACAATGAG
>NW_008704292.1:0-1060 GCF_000326865.2 Helobdella robusta | reverse complement strand
CGTTGTCCTCCAAAACTGGTGCCAGTCCTCCTCGAGATTGTTGTTGAAACACAGCCCGTGGAATGGAGAAAGAGAAAATTCTCATTAGAAAGCTTAGCGGTGCCTGCATCTTAAATTGCTTAATAAAAATAATTCTATCTACCTATTCAATTACCTTAACTAATCTATATTAAATTGTTAATGGTACGATAGTCGAAAGTCCCCCTTCATTCTTCCTCCTTGCACAGAGGTTCACCGACAGCCAGGGCACCGGATAGTAAACCATTGCCGTGCGGATAGTAGACTACTGCCTTGCGGATAGTAAACCATTTGCCGTCCGGAAGCCGTGCGGGTAGTAGACTATGGCCATGCCGCATAGTAAATCATTACCGTGCAGATAGTAAACCATTGCCGTCCGGATAGTAAACCATTGCCGGTTCACCACTGACCGCCAAGGCTTACCTCTGACAAGAGACTTCGAAATTCAGAGTCTATCGGCTATCGTACCCTCAACTTACCTATTCATTACAATTAAGCCCTAGCTTACCTAAAATTACAAAACTCAAGAGCCCAATTCATTGGCCTTTCGGCACCCACCCCACCACCTACGTAATGCCTTGGGCTCCAACTTAGTAATAATAATATAAAACTTAAACCGTAAATCTATTAATGAGTATGTGTTACAACGTAGCCTTAACCTACCTATTCATTACATTACGGTCCTAGCTTACCTAAAATTACAAAACTCAAGAGCCCAATTCATTGGCCTTTCGGCACCCACCCCACCACCTACGTAATGCCTTGGGTTCCAACTTAATAATGATAATGTAAAACTTAACAATTAACCTACCTATCGATACACTTACAGCGTTTTAATTTACATTACAAGATTTTTCCTAGAATTACATTATTGCTCTTAACTACCTATGAAATTAAATTACTCTCAACCTTAGTAATAATAAATTAGAATGTGTAATGAAAATAAAATTACGCTCAAATACTAACATATGTGTTTATGTATGTATTTGTGTGTGTGTGTAATACGCTGGTGCGTGTAATGTGGGTGCAAGATAAAATAGAA
>NW_008704291.1:0-1517 GCF_000326865.2 Helobdella robusta | reverse complement strand
TACCACTACTACTACTACTACTACTACTACTACTACTACTACTACTACTACCACCACCACCACTACTACTACTACTACTACTACTACTACTACTACTACTACTACTACTACTACTACTACTACTACTACTACTACTGCTACTACTATTACTACTACTACTACTATTACTACTACTACTACTATTACTACTACTACTACTACTACTACTACTACTACTACTACTACTACTACTACTATTACTACTACTACTACTATTACTACTACTACTACTATTACTACTACTACTACTACTACTACTACTACTACTACTACTACTACTACTACTATTACTACTACTACTACTATTACTACTACTACTACTACTACTACTACTACTATAAATTATATTTATAATTATTTATTTGAAATTTGATGAGGAACTTTCAGAAAATAAGAACATACTCAAAAATCTGGGCTGAAAAAACGCGTTTTTGGAAAAATTTTTCAGTCATTTTGAGTGTGTTACTCTTTTCAAGATAATAATTCTAAGTACTTGTGTGTGTGTGTGTGTGTGTGTGTGTGTGTGTGTGTGTGTGTGTGTGTTGGTCTGTTGTATTTGTCGTTCAATAGAAAACTACATATTTGTATTGAAGATAAAAAAATATATATAATATATATATGCTATATAGACTTTTATAGATAGTAATATATACATGCATACTACTACTACTACTACTACTACTACTGATTCGACTACTACTACTTCGACTACTACTTCAACTACTACTACAGCGTAAATTTAATTTGATGTTATCTGTAAACTATTATTCGAAACTAAACGCGATATTGCTTTACAAGTTTGTTTGTGTTTGTGTGTTTGTTTGTGTTGTGTTTGTTTGTGTGTATGTGTGTGTTTGTGTGTTTGATTTACTGTGAATAATTTTAAAACTTAATAAAATTTCGAGCAAAAATACCCCAAAAATAACGAAAAAATCACGAAATAAGTTATCTTCAACTCGGCAAAAACACTTTCAGTTTCATCTTCGAAGTATTTTTTTACTTTGCGTGATATTTTTTCTGAAAAAAAAATTCTATTTATCAATTTAGTTTCGAATGCTTATTTTTCTTCTTCTTATCTTTTTATATTTATTCTTCATATTTTTTTTCTGCCTTTCTGTCTAGTTTAGTCTCTCTCGTCTCTCTCTTTCTCTCTCTCTCTTTTTTTCTCTCTCTCTTTCTTTCTCTGTATGTGTTATATCAGAGTTTAAGTGTGTGGTTATTAAAAAACACCAATACATCAACACTATATTTTACCATTATAATAATAATTATTATTATGAATGACTATAATAATAATAAGTAGAAAAAGAAGAAGAAAAAAGAAGAAGAAGAAGAAAGCATTTTTATTGTTATTATTATTATTATGGGCTTTCCCAATAACCACTACACCATGAGAAAAATGAGGTAATAGATGAAGCAGTATTGTATGAACCTCCGAGTTTAAATTTTTATCAATAATATCCCTTGCCAGCGAAAAT
>NW_008704289.1:0-1522 GCF_000326865.2 Helobdella robusta | reverse complement strand
AAAGCAGTGCTCGGCGTATTAAACAAATCATCTAATCATTTTAAAATCGTTAATGCGTTTCAACACAGTTTCAACACAAACCATTATAGTTATTGTAATCGGGAAATGGACATATAGAAGTGGACACAGACAGGTAACATAAGTAGTACGTGTAACGATACAGCCGGCCTTTAAGGTCGAAAATCATTTTTTTTAGAAAATAGTTAAAATTAGCACTTTTGATTTAATTAATTTGGAAAATATATTCCGAAATAACTGTTAAAAATTAATTTCATCATATTTTAATTTTCAAAACGGTGAAACGTCAGCTGTTTGAATCATTCTACCTAGCTAGGACTGGATTTTTAATGTTTGACGTCCCATATAACTCTTTTATTAATAGATATGCCGTAAAGAAATTAACTATCTAAATCTCAGAAAGTCAAAAAACAATTTTGTTCACGGTATTGTCACTTTACACTTCCATAGAAGGTGAATGTGAAGTAAGCCGAAGTCACCAAAAGCCATTTAATGGCATTGCAAATGTTAGCGTCTGGTTCAGACTTAGTCGGTCAGATGAAGATATCTGGTTGGTGTTGGAAATCGAAATGGTGTGAACAGAATGTTGTTTGTCTGTCGTTCGTTTGATTGTTCGTTCGTGTGCTTGCTTGTTTGTTTAAAGAAAACTAACTTATTTGTTATCAATCAGTCATTAAGCGTGCATGCAATCAAATTAAAATAATGATGACGTCATTCTTATGATCATCACGAGACGATCTTTATGATCGTGGTAAAGATTAAAATGACGATGATGAAGACATCGAAGGTTAGGTCAAACAGCAATGATACTGACCATTACGACAACGATTTTTTTATTTTCAATTTCCTACGCAACTCCTCCAAACATCTGTAACTCAAAATACGACGACGATGACGTCATAAATGATAGTTATTACGTCACTATTCGTTGAAAATAAACGAAGGACACAATACCACAACATGCCCTGGTAAGAATTTACTATTCACAACCATCAGTGAGAATGTTAATAAATAAATAAAAAAAAATGGATTTAAATTCAACTCGTCTGTTTTTTTATCCCATTTGCGACTGTTCATTTGGTGATAATTATTTAAGGAATAATAATATCTATTTACATGAAGCATCACCATCGTAACTGTACATCACTATCATCATCATCATCATCATCATCATCATCATCATCATCATCATCATCATCATCACAATCATCATCACCACAATCACAATCATCATTAATTCATCCACATCCCAACCGCTATGCCATCATCGTCATCTTTAATACGCCACTATCGTCATCTTAATTACGTCATCCTCATCATCATGATTGCATCGACGTCATCATAAACTATTCATAACATCATGGTCGCATCATCATTGTTTTTCACCTGTTTGTCCCATCCACGTGACGTCATCATCATTATCATTGAAACCCCACAACCACCATCATCACAGCCAACATCATCATTATCATTAAAACCCCACCATCATCATCATCACAACCAC
>NW_008704288.1:7463-9139 GCF_000326865.2 Helobdella robusta | reverse complement strand
ACTTTCTGAAATCAAAGGACTATAAAATGGCGAAGTACTCCCATAATTTGCAAAATAATTTGACCAATAATTATAAACACTCTAACGTTACAATTAATACATTTGAAATATCCCCTTTAGATTTTTTTAATACTTTTGATTTGTCTCTTATTAATTTAATATGGACTGATGATTTTATCAATAACCTTATTTATGCAGCAATTTCGTCGTCATATAGTATTTACTGTGATAGAAATGCAAATTGAATGAACCATTTAGGACTAACCTTCTCTCGTTGTACACATTCTTTTTATATGATGACCAGCTTCGGAGATTATTTCAAGACATTTTACTATATACATATATATTTTAATTTTGATTATCATTGACAATTATTGTTTTTTTTTTCATTTCATGTACGTTTTTACGATGAAAATAAAAAGGAGTTCTCATTATTATTATTATTATTATTATTATGCGAACGTGAAACACGAGAGTTGGCCGATTTCGTACAGCTTACCGTTTTATGCATAATTACGTTTTTTTAGTTGATTAATTGGTTTTAAAATTGTTGTACTATGTTGATAAAATTGTGTGGAATATGGCGGTGGTTTTAAAATTTAATTTTAATAAAGTCTACTATTTTATTTTAATTATTTTAATAAATTTAATTTACGAAATTAATGCAAGTAAATGCCCGTATTGCGATAAGGATTTTATTCAAGTAAAAAGACACACCTGGCGTTGTGCAAAAAATACCAACTCTAATAACAACATTGTAAGTTCTGCTGAAAAATCCAACGTTGAAGTTTCTCCTAATATTTATAATGCACATTCTATAGATAACAGTTCAATTAATTTGGAAAAAAATATTATTTGCTGCTGCGGTAAAAGCTGCAAAGGTAGAAAAGGCCTTATTATGCACCAACGTTCATGTAAAATGCATAATCAACTTAAATTAACAGACAACCCTGCAAGCGACGCAGATGCAACCTCACCAACCTCGGAGCAACAACCATCAGAACCATCAAATAATTCGACGTCTACTTCGTCACCCTCACCAACAGAATCAATAGAATCAACTCTACCAGGCGTCAAACTACCAAAAAATTCAACACAATGGTCAGAAGCAAACGCCTACTTCCAACTGCAACAACATACACTGCCAAGCTACCACGACATTGACGCATTTGCATATACATTTCAAAACTGATTTACGACTACTTTGCCTTAAATTATGGCACCATCAAACCTCAAACGATCAACAACAACAAAAGTTCCAACAAATCTATTAAAGAATTAAAAATAAATTATTGGGCCGCAACAACCAGGGCTTTGACAATCTTATCAGATCAACAAGTAAAGAACTGCGAGCCAAACTGTTATCAACAAAAATATCAAAATCTGGTAAGTCATGTGGTGACATCACGTCTCATTTGAAACGACGATTCTTGTGGACATGCAGAAGAATATTTGCCCAGACAGAAAATTTGAAACCGTTGTTCAACGTCAGTGATTGCACACATTATTTCAAACAAATACTATCAGATGATACAACAACAACACACGTTTAGACGACATTTTCCCCGAGATCGGGGGTTGCCGTTTGGCTACCTATGATGAAACCGAAATACCCCTCGACGCCATTCCATCATAAGTAATTTATTTGGCAAATTTTTACGCAGAAACGCCCTTCC
>NW_008704288.1:0-7413 GCF_000326865.2 Helobdella robusta | reverse complement strand
TTCTGAATTTCCTCCCCAATGGGACTGATCCATTTCAAGTTGAACGCCCCCCCGTTAGCAGGATCATCATCAACATCGACGTCGTCATTGCTGTCGTCGTCGTCGTCGTCGTCGCGAGCATCGCTTACGTACTGGACCTTGCAGATGAGGACGATAGACGAGTTGACGCTGCGACGAAGCGATGCCTCTTTTGGTCGCAGTATGATTCTGTACTCTCCTTTCGTCACGCTATCTGCTTGTGTGTGTGTTTGTTTGTGTGTGTGTGTACGTGTTTGCGTAAGTGTGTATGTATGGGTGGGTATGTTTGAATTTGTGTGTGTGCATGTGTTTGTGCTTATATATATATATATATATATATATATATATATATATACATAAATATGTACATATATTTATATAAAAATATATATATCCCTGTATCCAACTTTTAAATTTTCTAGTTGTATATACTTGCTTGTACGTGTATATGTGTTTTTTAAATGTGTTTTTTCTGTCTGTATATGCGTGTGTGTTTATGTGTGTGTGTGTGTGTGTGTTTGTATGGATTCATGTATGTATTTATACATGTATGAAGTAATATGAACATCGTTATGCGTGTGTTTGTATGGATTCATGTATGTATTTATACATGTATGAAGTAATATGAACATCGTTATGCGCTGGTGCGTGGTTACATTGTGTGTCGAGTCGAAATGCAAATACAGAAGGAACATGATAAATTTTTTACTAACATTAACTGAAGGTATGATGAAGATGATGATGATGGTGATAGGATAATTTGATAATTCATTCATTCATTCATTATTTCATTCGTTCATTCATTTATTCATTTATTTATTATTTCCTTCGTTTGTTCATTCATTCATTCATTCATTTTCTTTCTTTCAATTTTATTTCATTCCTAGGAGTTATGAAAATTGTTTGCTTGTCAATTGTTTAGTCCCTATTCTCTTTCCAATTTGGTCATTTTAATAATTTTATCATTTTTTCCATATTTGTGTTTGTTTGTTTTAAAAAAATTTCGGTTCGTTCGGTTCATTCTTTGTTCGTTCGTTTGTTCGTTTATCGAACGATCAATCGTTCGTTCGTTTATTTGTTCATTTAATCTGCCATTTTTCTAATTATAATGAAAAATTTGTTTTTCCATGTTTCATCCATTCATTCATCCATCCATCCATCTACGTCTCGTGATCTCATGAAACATGACGTCAATCAGAATTAGAATACGGAAGACTTCCGGTGTGCAGAATGACGATGATGACCATGATGATGAAGACGACGATGACGATGATGACGTCGATGAAACGTAAGTCTTGTAATACAAGTTTATATAATTCGCAGACAGGCGTGTCTTGGTAATGAAATTTTTGTATATATGTGTATGTGGCAAATGTATGTATGTATGTTAAAACCAAAACATGATGAGTGACACTGAACCGTCAAACATCATGTATGGATGTATGTATGTATGTATGTATGTATGTATGTATGTATGTATGTATGTATGTATGTATGTATGTATGTATGTATGTATGTATGTATGTATGTATGTATGTTTGTATGTATGTATGTATGTATGTATGTATGTATGTATGTATGTATGTATGTATGTATGTATGTATGTATGTATGTATGTATGTATGTATGTATGTATGTATGTATGTATGTATGTATGTATGTATGTATGTATGTATGTATGTATGTATGTATGTATGTATGTACGTACGTGTACAACAGCGCAAATGAGCACGATACCTGTGCGTCCTGCAATGTTGCAGCAACAGCAAAAGTGTACACGCCATACATCATCATACACATCTCTATTTGCTATATATATATATATATGTGTATATATATATATATATATATGTGTGTGTATATATCTATATATACATTTGTATACAGCTGTATATATATATATATATAGAAAATTGTTACTACAAAGTACGCTTAGGTTGAAAGCAAGAAAATGTCAATACATGGGTAGCTTGCTGTGATGATGATAATGATGATGGTGATGATGACGACGACGATGACGATGGTGATGTGTATATGTTGTCGAATTTAACGACTACGATGATGATGAAGATGATGACGACAGGATGATGAAGATGATGACGACGATGATGAAGATGATGACGACGATGATGAAGATGATGACGACAGGATGATGAAGATGATGACGACAGGATGATGAAGATGATGACGACGATGATGAAGATGATGACGACAGGATGATGAAGATGATGACGACGATGATGAAGATGATGACGACGATGATGAAGATGATGACGACGATGATGAAGATGATGACGACGATGATGAAGATGATGACGACAGGATGATGAAGATGATGACGACAGGATGATGAAGATGATGACGACGATGATGAAGATGATGACGACAGGATGATGAAGATGATGACGACGATGATGAAGATGATGACGACGATGATGAAGATGATGACGACGATGATGAAGATGATGACGACGATGATGAAGATGATGACGACGATGATGAGTAGGAAGTTGAGCATGGTGAACTCAAATAAGTGCTGGAGAACATTCTAGAATATCACTGGCGCATTATTTCAATTTCTGCGTCACGCGGAATACATTTTTTCTCTTTCGTTCTAGAAATTCTTCAACGCTCGCCTACTCGACCGCCATTTTAAATTAGGATCACTTTCGGACCCATAATATTTCAGCCCTATTCAATAAAAAACCATTACGTTCCGTTTTTACGTCATTCGCTCTCTGACGCTTATACGCCGTGATTTATTTCCGGTTGATATTTATGTATCGATGTGTTGAAAAAAATTTTTTTTTCTATGTTTGTTGTTGTTTTTTGTGGTTTTACATTGTCCATGTTTTTATATTGACCAATAGATGCTATTTTTTGGTGAAATATAAAGTGGACGGCTGATTGTTTTATAGAAAAAATGGTTGGATCTTTTAAAAATAGAAAATTAAATTTTGATTATTTTGGGACTTGCTGTGCAAAGTTGTTTCAAATTTTATCCTTTGAAGCGTTTACAACCTTTCGGTGCCATATATTTTAACTTATTTTAATTATTTTATATCTCATATTTTATAAAACTATATAATTGGAAAAACATCATGTGCTCTCTCACTCTCTCTTTCTTTCTTTATCTACCTTTCTCTCTCTCTCGCTCTTTTTCTTCCTTCCTTCCTCGCTCCTCCTATTTTATAGGTACTTATATATAAATAGAAATATATTCATATATCTGTGTATGTGCGTGTGTATGTGTGTGTGTGCGTGAGTGTGTGCGTGTGTGTGTGAGTGTGTTTGTGTGTGTGTGTGTGTAGAACGCGTTCTAAAACATTAATAAAACCTTAAATGTTTAATAAGTATCTTTAACTGAAAATTTTTTTCAAACGCTGAGCTAAATCTTTGATGGGGTCTTTGATTAATTACCGCTCTCTGACTGCTTACATTTCATACCAATAGTTGTAAACAAACATCAGAAAACTGAACTTGCTGTTATGGTTTTATGATTTGATGTTAAAATCTGTATCTGTTATTGTGTGTGTATGTGTGAATGTGTGTTTGTGGATGTGTGTAAGTGTGTGTGTTTGTGAGTGTATGTGGGTTTATGTGTCTAATGTTATTAATGTTATAACATGTGTTATATTTGATATATAGAAATTTTACCAGCTATCTTAATTGAGGCCAACATTGAAAGAAACAACATCAACGACATCAACGACATCATCAACTTCATTTTGAATAATAAATTTAATTAATTAATTAGGTAATCAATTAATTAATTATGTAATTAACTGGTTGAATAATTAATTAATTGATTGATTGACTTTTAAAACAAATAATTCAAAATACTTTAAAAGATTGATAATATTCTATTAAATATTTCAATAAAAAATTAATGTTTTAAACTTTCAAAACGCTAAACGGTATATTAATAATATAATAAGATAAATTTATTATAACTGTATTACGATCTAATTATAGTCATATATTTTTTAGATATTATTTCCCGCGGAAAATAAAGGCAGACGATAATATTTAGCTGTCAAAAAACGTTGTTATTTTCATCATTTCTGTATATAATGTAAGCCTATAGGCTCACATTTTATCAGAATCGTACATACATGGATTCAAACTTATACACATATATACAATACATACATACGTACGTACATACATACATACGTACATACATACATACTTATACACATATATACATACATGCATTACACGCATTTGCGTATTACACACAACACACAAATGCACAGATGAGCACATACATTCATTACATTAGTATTCGAGCGTAATTTTAGTTTCATAGCATATCACTTAAATTTATTATTTACTAAGGCTGAGAGTAATTTAATTACACAGTTTTCGCTGAGTTTGAACTAAATTTGTAAGCTTTTTAATTTGTTGTTATCGCGTGACTAATTGCAACGCTCAGCCTAAATGTGCGAAGTGTTTGGGCAGTACAAATGTCGAAGATAAGGATAGTGTATTACGTTGCAGTCGTTGTGATATTGTCGTACATGTGAAGTGTATTTCTACTAACGATAGTTTACCCGATGCTTTGAAAAACTGCAGTGGTTTGAAATGGTTCTGTGATAGTTGTGTGAAGCTTCCGTTCAACTTAGATTCACTCTCAAAATCAGTTGATGCTAGTAGACAAGATATATTGACAACTTACTCAACTACAAACTGCAACTAGAAATATTGCCGTGTCAGGACCAATTGCCTGCAACAATCTTCCGCAATCGCTCAGAATGCCTGGACTAAAGCTTGATGATTTTGAAAGGAACTTAAAAACATATTTATTTTGATATAGGAATACTTTATTGATTTGTACTTTATTGACCTTCACTGATTTCATTTATAATGGAGAGCGCTTTCGAGAAATTTTAATTTTATAATGCGCTTAATAAATTGTTGATAATAATAATAATACGTGCATACATACATACGTACATACGTACATACATACATACATACATACAGACAAACGAACAAACAAACATACATACTTACATATATCCATATAAAACATAAATATACATTGCATATGTACTGGCCATATATATCACATATATATTTTATTATGTTATAACTGCAAATATACATTTCCTATGAATTAATGCATTTATAAATGGAAGAAATAGTGAAAGAGAGGAAGAAAAATGAGAGAGAAAGAGAGGGAGAGAAAGAGAGAAGGAAAAACAATTCCATTGACCAAATCTGTCTACTTTGGCATTCGCCAGGCAGTTATTTATTTTGAAACATTCGCCTGGTTCATACTTTGTGAAATAAAATTCTGACCAAACAAACTTTATCAATAAATTAAAATTATTAAATAATATTTTTAAATAAATTCATTTACTGTTTATTATTATTATTAATTTTATATTTATTTGTCTAATTTGTGCTTATTATTTTAGTAAATTATCATCATCGTCATCTTTTTCAACGTCAGTAGCAGTATAACATCATCAACTTTCTTCTCTTTCTTCCTCGTCGCCATCATCATCATCATAGCATCTTCCTCATCATCATTATCGTCGTCATCATCAGTATCATCTCTCTCACCATCATCATCATCATCATTCCTTTCATTGTGAAATCTACCTTGAAAAAAAATGAAATCAAATCGATTCTAGAAAAAACGCTGAAAATAGAGTAATCCATGTTCCACTCAAGAAGGCTCTTGCATTATTATCAACATCACCTGCAACAACAAAAACAACAACAAGACATCATCATCATCAACATCATCGTTGCAACATCATCATCATCATCAGCAGCAGCATTGTCGTCAAATCATCGTCACTCACAACACAATCACCACACATCGCCTTCCAATTATCACATCTATACGTCTGGAGAGAGAGAGAGAGAAAAGCGAGATTATGAGAAAAAGAGAAAAAGTGAAAAAAATAGGTCAAAGAGAAAGAAAAAGATGGACAGAGAGAGAGAGAAAGAGAGAGAGAGAGAGAGAGAGAGAGAGAGAATGAGCGAAATAGGAAAGGAAAAAGAGACCTTAAACACGTGTGTGTGTGTGTGTGTGTGTATGTGTTGTTATCAATTTACAACATTTTGAAAAATTTAATGATTTTTTTACTTATAGGCAAAACAATTTGTGATTTATATCCACAAAAAAATAAAACCATAACCAAATGATGGTATCATTTTCTGTTTGACTGAGGGTTTCAATTTAAATAACATTCGCCACATCGTCGACGTTTGAACGAAAGTTAGAAATTTATTGGTAATGTTTCAATTTTTGAAAATCTGAATGAGTATTAAATTCATCTATGCACCTTTTGGCATTCACCAATGTTTCTAGTTTTGTTTCTATGTGCAATCTCTCTTCTTCTGTACCCTACTTGAATGTATGGACGCCCGCTTACTTTATCAGTGTACATGTTTGTGTATACTTTTCTCCCTCATTTCGTCTCTGTATGAATTGAATGTACACTGTTGTTGGGAGTAGTGAGATCAATGAAGTTACGACATTGGTGTTGGCGGTTACGAGCGTTCGAACGTTACAACAATATGTTTGTCAGCTAGTATGAATGCAGAATTATTATTTTTTCTTTACTATTTCATTCTTTTATTTTATAGTATATCATTTCATATACCTCATTATTAAATCTATTATACTTTCTATATTTCGGATTTCAGCTACAAATATATTTATGTTACACTTCCATTTCATCATTATCACGTTGTATTACCATTTAGAGATCACTATTTAAACTTATTTTAAAGTTTCACTCGCACTAAATGCATCTTCTACGCTCTATATTCATAATTTTATTTCCATCGTTTCGAACCTGGCGCGTTGGTACTTTCTCTCCGTCTGACAGAGTTTGTTTTACACCAGGGGTGGGCAAACTTTTTGCTGTGAGGGCCGCATTGAGAAGTATTTTACCTTTGAAGGGTCGCATATGTACTTAAATAGTAAATCTTTTCGACTCGGAAGAGAATCTTTTTGAGATTTGTGGTTACTTTTTTGGTCATAATGTCTGGCTGACGACGACCATTTTCTGGCGAACAAGTTTCGCGGGCCGCATAAAATAACATCGCGGGCCGCATGTGAGCCGTAGTTTGCCCACCCCTGATTTAGAGAATAAAAAAAAGTTTAAATTGTTATCGCTGGCGGGAGACAAAATTTCTTTTTTGTTTGATCGGCGACTATATTCGTCGTAATCTTTTCATGTCGGCAATGTTTAAGAAAATCTATTTTATAACGGAAAAATATTTTTTTAATGTAATCATCCTTATCATCATGACCATCATCAATCACATCATCATCTATCGCCTTCCTCGTCATTTCCTGCATCATTTATTTTCTTTTTCATCATCATTTTCATCATCATTTTCATCATCATTTTCATCATCATTTTC
>NW_008704287.1:0-1521 GCF_000326865.2 Helobdella robusta | reverse complement strand
GCTTCAACGTGAAGTTAATTTTATTCCATGAGTCAGCTTCTGGTGGTACTGTAGTGGCCTGCATTAAAATGTGGTCACAGCCAAAATCAATCATCTGATCGTCACAAAGTATATCTACACTTTGAAAAGGTACAAATATTGGTCCAAAACTTAGAAAAACAACAAAAACAGCAACAATAATGATAATAATAATGTAATTTGTGAAGCGCTAATGAAAGCGATTAAGACAAATTTGGGCGGGCCCTGGTTGGGATCTATCCTAGCAAGGAGGAGAATCATCTGGAGCAGGGATGCTGACAGACACTGCTTCATAGACAAAATCCATGTGAGAGGGAGGGTTGGTATCCATTTGCATCGCCTTTTCGATATTTTGTAAAAGAACCAGGCGAGGCTGGTTGCCGACGTAAACGCGGAAACCTTTGCAACAAAACTGAATCATTCTTTCAATCAGCCCTATCTAGCCACCTACCTAACCAACTATCTAACCAACTGCAACCAACTTAAAAAAAATATACCGCAATATCCTCAACAAAGTCTCTAAAAAATGCATTTCTGTTGTCTGACATAAAGAATGTCCCGTGCCTTCCCAAACATCACAAACAAACCATTAACAAAAGAGACACCCTTTGCCAACATGACTCTTAGTCAACCCTGGTACAAACAACCTTCACCACACAAATCATTACAAAAATAGCAACCTATAAAAAAAAGTGGCACCAATTCGTTAAACAACTTAGCCAACATAAAAGCTCCAAGTTCTGGAAACTCATCCGTAAAACTAGACAACAAATGTCCCACTATCCCCAATTGCCCAATAATCCTCAACAACAAGCGAATCACTTCCAACAATCAAATCGTCATACATTTAGGACAATGAAATCTCATCCAATAACCAACACTCCAACTTTTACAGCTCACGACATAAAACCCGCCATCAAAAAATCCACAAATTCAAAAGGTATTGGTCCTGACAACACTTCCAACCCCAAACACATGTTCACTTTGGTCTTACATTCATTGCCCTCCTCTTTAATCGTTCAATCCAGCATTGCAACATTCCTGCCATTTGGAAGAGATCCACTCAGACCTGTAAAAACACCACTCTGTCTTATTCCCACCTCCAAATTTTTCTACTCTACCCTATTGTAAAACTTCTTAAATGTCTTCTCCTTCCAACAATCGCCTCTCACCTTCCCCCAGCTGACCACCAACATGGCTTCCGCCCGAAACACTCCACCAATACATCCTTACTCTAGCTCTCTACAAACATTGCCTATAGACTCAACCAAAAATGCCGACCCACCGTACCATTGCCATCGCACTCGACCTCACGACCTCACCAAAGCATATGACTCAGTTAACAAAACAACAACAACAAACACTCAACACTTTCAGCTTATCCCGACTAAACACCATCATATCATCACTTCCTCACAATGACACGAACAGACTTGCACTTCGCCATATCCCCAATACCACAGTCTTCAATACTATCAACTCTTTTAAACCAAACCAATTACT
>NW_008704286.1:0-1526 GCF_000326865.2 Helobdella robusta | reverse complement strand
GGGATGGTGATGACGATGATGGTTATGATGATGGTGACGACGACGAAGGTGGTCATATGATGTTGAGGATGATTCTTATGGCCTGGTCGATCGTCTGCTATTTTTGTTTTAAGGTATTCAAGGTGAACATTGACAACTGTCCCGGAATCATCGGTGATTTGGTTGGTCATTTATCAATCAATCCATCAATCAATCATCATTCATTCATTCGTTCATTCATTCATTCATACTTTTCTTCGTTTATTCACTTTTTCATTTAACCCAGCAATTAGTGAATGAATGAATGAATGAATGAATGAATGAATGAATGAATGAATGAATGAATGAATGAATGAAAGAATGAAAGAATGAAAGAATGATCGAGTGAATGAAAAATCCATCCCAAGCAGGAAATGCAAAAAGTTTTTGAAATGTTAAACGACATCCACGAGCTAAGTTCCCTGCTGAAAGCCAACCTAGAGGATATTACGGAGGCCAGCGGGGACTGCCAGTCAGCTGGCGTCGGATGGTGCTTAGATGAGTTTATGGAGGTGGGTAGCTGTCGTGATGATTGGTTGGTTGGTTGGTTGGTTGGTTGGCTGACTGATTGGTTGGTTGGTTGACTGATTGAATGACTGATTAGTTGATTGCTTGGCTGTTAATGTCATCATTTTCACCATCATTATTACAATCGTCTTCAAAAATTAACATTTGTAATGTCATATTAATCATAATTATATCAATCATGATAATCATTATCATCATCACCGTAATCATCATCATCATCGTTATCATCAGCATCATCATTATCGTCATCATTACCATAACCAGGGTCAGGAGTTTGACATATATGAGAGGTACTATTACTGCATCTTTCAGGACAATATTCATCTTAAATGGGCGCATCAATGTATCAATAACAAAAAAATTAATGAGGTTTGTATGTTTGTTTGTTTGTATGTGTGTATGTTTGTTTGTATGTTTGTTTTTTTGTTGGTTTGTATGTTTGTTTGTTGGTTTGATTGTACGCTTGTACGTGCGTTGGTTGTTTTTTTTTGTCTGAATGTTTGTTTGTATGTTTACATGTGCGTTTGTTTGTATATTTGTTTGTATGTTTGTTTGTGTATTTGTTTGTATATTTGCACATACAAAGAAACACACACACACACACACACGCAAACACACATACAAACAAACACACAGCTCTGGAAACCAGGTCTTGGAGATTGTATAAAATACGTCTTTCCGTGTCTGCTGTTAGAACCGTTCTATCATTTCTTTTACCTCTGTGACATCTTGAAGGTATTTTGTATCGGGGAATAATAGCTAGCCTTTTTGTAATACAGTACCGTGAAATAATACCACATATGACATATAACCTACAACAACAACACTATGTTACCATGAAATAAACAACAACACAACAACATCATCATTGTAACAACTACTACACCATCACAGCAACTACTACTACATCATCACAATAACAACAACAACAATATCATCACAACAACAGCCACAACTACATCCTTACAACAACAACAACA
>NW_008704285.1:0-1526 GCF_000326865.2 Helobdella robusta | reverse complement strand
TTCATCAATTAATGTATCGTCGTCCAGACGTCGTACACTCACTCACACACGCGCACACGCACACGCATACACACATACTCACACGCACACACACGCATACACACACGCACACACGCACATACAAACTATATAAACACTCTTCCCACTAAATTATGTGCACACTGACAACAAACAAACAACGAACGATACAGAAAACTCAATGAATAGATCAATCATCGAGTAAGTTATGAAGTGAAGTAACAACGGCCGCAGACCGAGCAAGCAGACAAACATTCTTCAGTCCCAGTCGCTAGATTGCACCAGCGAAATGTGATGCCAAGTGACCAGTGGCATGATTCTGGTACATCCCTATCGTGTCGGGATAGGAGCAGGAAATGTAGGAACCAGGATTGGGACTTATGAATTGAGGGGGATTGGCACTCGGTCTGCCAAAACCGTAGCTCATGAATGTCGGATCGAACGATGCCGATCCGTAGTGAAGGTTTGAGGGAGTAGTGGACGGCGAGGGGGAGATACTTGAGGGGGCGTAATGCGGGTGATAAGGATACGAAGTGAACTGGGTGTCGAAAGGGTTTAACGAACCCCCGTGTGTGATTGGAGAATATTTTTGGGCGCCAAAATATTGACAGGAAAGTGAGAGTGGATTGGATGGAAACTGTAGAGCGGAAGTGCAGTTGAATGTCACGTGAGCAAACGCTTGCTTGTCATTGGTTGTCGCCGCTGTTGATGTTGCTGTTGACGAATCGTCGTCGTCGTCATCGTTGTTGTTGTTGACGATGTTTAAATTGTTGGCGTTGTTGTCAATACTGTTGTTGTTGTTGTTGTTGTTGTTGTTTTCCTGATCGTCATCCGAACTCGATATATGATCTTTTGTAAGTTTCTGTTGTTGTTTTGTCGGAAGTTGTTGCGATTTCAATTCATCAACGGACTTGCCGTACTTGTTGCTGTGTTGCTGGGGGCATGCGTTTATATCCTTTAAACTTTCGCAAAACATGAGTGAACCACCACTGTTGTTGTTGTTGTTATTGTTGCTACTGCTGTTGTTGTTTGGTGACAAAACGACGTTACACATATTATCATTGCCGAGAATGTTACTAACGTTGTTGTTGTTGTTGTTGTTCATGTTATTGGTTGAAAACTGGTAACTTTTCTGGCCAATCAGCGGGCTGAAAAAATGATGATGATGATGATGGTGATGAGGGTGATGATAATTTGAGAAGAATAATGACGACGACGAGGACGACGATGGCGTTGCTGACGATGAAGACTTCAAATAATCCGTGTATTTGAATTTCGGCGACAGGTAGCTGCTGCTGCTACTACTACTGTTGTTGTTATTATTGTTGTTATTATTATGGCTTACGTTGCTATTATTATTGTTACTGTTGTTGTTATTATTGCTATTGTTGTTGTTCTGGCTGTACTCACTCTCTCTTCTGGAATGATTGTGAGATCGTGATAGATGGTGGTGAGTGTTGTTGGTGTTATTGTTGCTATTGTTGCTGTTGATGCTGTTGCTGTTGTTG
>NW_008704284.1:0-1527 GCF_000326865.2 Helobdella robusta | reverse complement strand
ATAATCATACATACATACAAACAAACAGACATACACACAGACATACACACGTACAAACACACGTACACTCGAACATACACATGCACACATACGTACAAACATACATGCACACAAATATACACACATACAAACATATATACATACACACAAATATACAAACACACACAAACACACATACAAATGATATATACTGTGAAAAAGATGAACGTTGATAATAAGTAATTAAGTAAGTGCTCAGACTATTGGGCAGATGTGTCCGTCTGGAGATGCATGCACGCACACACATACGAACAGACATTTATATGGGTGAGTATGTTTGCTTTTAGTATGTTTTAATGTCTGTTTGTATGTAGGCATGTTTGTTTGTATGTGTTTATGCATGTTTGTTTGTTTGTTTTTTTGTTTGTATGTATGTATGTCGTAGTTATCGTCAACGTCGTCCCCCTAAATGCTGATGGTATCCAAGTTTTTGGATTGGAACTATCTGATTCATCACATTAAGTTTCCTCTGCTGTGTCGAGTGCGGTAGGCTTGGTTGGTCGCTGGTGGTCTCAAACAAGCTTAAACACAACGTCAAGAAATTCACTATTTGTGGACTGGAACGCCGCTTGGCTGGCCTCAGCCGTTTAAATGACTACAAAAATCCAGTAACCGATCTTGGAGTCATATTGGATCTTCATTTTTTATTTGAAAAACATATTAATCAATTTTGCCAGCGATGTTTCTGCCAACTCTACAGAATAAGATCAGTCTGACGTGTTTTGAATTGTTTTTGAACTAGCTCTTTTAGTCAGCGACTGTCTTGCTGGTGACGCTCCAACTTATTTGAAGGAACAACTACAGTTAGTTTCTGAAATTGCAAATAGGAGTTGACTGAGATCCTCCGATAATGGTGATCATGTGCTTTCTACATTCAGGTTGTCTCGTTTTGAAAAGAAGACATTTTTTGTTTCATTTGCAAAAATCTGAAAGTCACTACTTTCAGGTGGTACTTTCAGTTGGATTTGAAGAAATTCAATAACACGAGCCGACGCGATTTCGAGAAACGTTTGAAACATCATTCGTTTTGACATTCTCGAGTGAAGTTATTCAATAGGGGCGCTCCACAAATCCTTCGATACAGATGCAGATGAGATATTTGTATGTTTATATGTCTGTATGTTTATATGTCTGTATGCATGTTTGTGTTTGTGTATGTTTACAAGATATAATTTTACACCATAAAAACATACGAGTCAATTTACATATAAAGATTGTATAGATACACACACACAGATAAACACACACACACACACACAAAGGCATACACACACACACACACACAAAGGCATACATACATACAAATATTTTAAATTCACGCCTATTTGCAAATATTGTATGTTAACAAATTGTATATAAACATACAAACAAACTAACTTTTAACACAGATATATAAATAAAATTTATACACAAATATTTTATACGTACATACAAACTAGATCATGTTTGTTTAGTTTTCTTCTAATCTAAACTAATCTCAAAAAGACA
>NW_008704282.1:14014-14835 GCF_000326865.2 Helobdella robusta | reverse complement strand
TCTATAATTCTCCTGCAACATTCTCACTGTGAACAACGCATCCACCGTTCCCCTACCAAGCATAAACCCACCCTGCATTTCATTAACTGTCACCATATTTTTCAACTTTTTCTCAAGCACCCTCTCCACTACCTTCATTCCATACTCTAGCAATTTCACACCCCTATATGACCACAATCTCTCACATCTCCTTTGCCCTTATACAACGGCACCAACACACTGTGTAGCCAATCCTCAGGTATACCTTCATCCTCAACACACTGTTAACAATTTTTATCATAATTTCAATTCCTATCACCCCACTCGCCTTTATATGTTTCGCCGCCACTTCCGAAACCCCTGTCAATTTACCTAATTTCATTTCTCTAACTGCTTTTTCTACTTCCTCCATTGTCATCTTCTCTATGGGTACGTGTGTGACCGCGGATTTCACAACTCCATCCCACTCATTCTCTTCATTCATCAACCTTTCCATATGGGCTTTCCACACCTGAACTTTTTCCTCTCATCTATGCACAACTTGCCAGATCCATCCCAAACATATCCATTCCCTGTAACATCTTTCCTATCCCTCATTGACTGCTTTGCTACTTTGAACATTTTCTTCGAACTCGCATCAAATTCTATTTCTTTCATTAACCTATCTGATGCTTTCGTCATTGCAGTTGCCACTGCCCGTTTTGCAACTTTCTTAGCCTTCCTGTACTCAAACTTCGCTTCCCCCGTCATGTCCCTTCTCCACACCCTAAACCTATCCTTTTTGACTTCCAAAACCTTTTAGATATCTTCTTCCCACCACCACGTCTCACCATGTCTACACT
>NW_008704282.1:0-13964 GCF_000326865.2 Helobdella robusta | reverse complement strand
CCAGTCATGAAATGTTATCGCAACGGAGTTTTCAAGAAACTGGTCAGTTTTGAAACAATTGCTTCTTTGGCTTTTTTGTCTTTGCTCTTAAAATCATATGATTTGCACGAATAGACAAAGCTATCACCAATTTGTTTATCGGGAATCACCTCATCATCGATCGTCAGTCTTGGAGAAAACTGTTCGTATGGTCCATCTTTTTTTCCTCATGCCAAATGAGCTACATTTGTCTATTTGCATCTGCATGTTTGACCACTTACACCAAGCGTAATTCAGATCAATTAGCTTCTGGGCACTTTCTCTACTATGGGCAATTAATGCCGAGTCGTTGGCAAAGTGGAGCCAGGATTTGGCTTTTAGCCCTGAAGTTGGCCTCCAGAAGTAACCGCAACCCTCATACTCTTGAGTTTCTAGAACCTTCATCAGCAAGTGGAAACAAAGGTTGAAGAGTAGTGGAGAGCATGGATCCCCCTGGAGGACCCCCCCCCTCTCGTCCGGCAGAGTCGGCGTTAGTTTGATGTTGATGGAAACTTGTATTGAGTAGTTTGAATATATTGACATAATTAATGAATTAAACTGTTGTGGAACATGGTGGAATAATAAAATTGAACTGATGAGGAAATGATTTACTTCACCGAAGGCATTTCTTAGGTCGAGTAATGCAACGATAACGGTTTGCTAGTTTTTCTGGCATCTTTAAGCAGGTGTGTTAACATGTGAGTATGTTCTTGTGTGAGTATGTTCTTGCTAAGCCGTCGACTTTAAGGTTAAACCCTTTTTTGGTGCTGATGTTGATAAATTCATTTTGTTGAAAAAATCGGTAGAGTCTTTTTTATAAGTGGGGATAAAACTTTGTACAGGACGGGTTGTAAGGTTATAGGTCTAAAATTTGCGAGGTCACAGGCGTCACCTTTTTGGTAAATCAGGATCTTTAAGCCTCTCCTCCAGCAATCTGGAATTATCGATGAGACCCAACATTTTGATAGCAGCCTGCAAAGGAAGGTTCTAAGAATTGGACATTTTTTAAAAATTATAATCAACATCTGGTCTAGCGGGCATGGAGAAACTCTGGATTTACTTTTGCGTATGATTGTCGATATTTTTTCATTCGTAGGAGGGTCAGTGTTGTCATTAAACTTTGGCGAAGGAAAGGATGGAAACACCCTTCATCATCACGTTGCTAAAGTATTCACTACCTTTTTCAACATCGAATAGAGGGGGCTGCAGTTGGTAAAAACTTTTTCTTACATGTTCGCTGAAAGTTGTTTGACTATTGGTTCTATATATCTTATCGACCGCCAGGTTTGGCCAGCTATGCCCGTTTAAGTTTTGATCTGATTAGTTTGCTCATGGTTTCTATTTCATTGATATAGTTATCATTGTTGCGACCGAGAGTTTTCAGATTTTTTTAATATGATTGATGTTGGTGTTTTCGTTTATAGATTTTTTGAGTTTTAACGTGCCATATGTTTCGGCAAAATATTGGTAGATTGAATTTCGAAATGATAGGGTGAAGTTGTCAATGTCGTCGATATTGTTTAGATTGTATAGATTGTGGTGGAAATATGCGTTCGCCTCTGCCCATTGTTGTCTGGTTTTTGGCAGTGTGATACCGGAAGAGGGTGCGAAGTTGCTGGCGGGGTGGATTTGTGTTGAAAAGTTTGTGGTTCGTTGGCTTCATCACTTTCTTCATCGAGCGAGTTGATTGTTCGACATGTCTTGAAGGTGTTGCATGATCTATGATGCATTATTAGACCTTTCCTACCTTTGAAGTATTTTCCGCAGCAACAAGGCAGCATATTTTCAAAGTTCATCGTTGAAATATTATTGTTCGAAATATTTTTAGATAGGTAGATATTGTCAGAAATATTGGTATTTACAACTCTATTATCTTAATTATTATTAGTTCGAATGAAATTTGAAATAATTTCAGGAACTATATTATTATCTACAACTATTACAGTAGAAATATTGTTCTTTTTATTAACTCTATTATCTATATTATTATTAATTGAAATGTTAATACTACTAATAATAATAATAAATATTATTATTTTAATAATAAAAATAATAATGTAGTTGACACCATAATTAATATTGCTATTGATGTTGTTACCACCACTATTAATACTTCTATTACAGATACTAATTCTACTACTAATACTATCTTTACTGATACTAATACCTCTACTAATAATCATAATAATGATGATAATAACTTAAGTTCTTCTCCTAAAAACAATATTGTTTATTATAAAAACATAATGTCGACTTCATATAAAATTGATGAACAAATTATAAGAAAAATAATTAAAACTAATGGAAAAGTAGCCAAATCATTATTTAAAGACAACAACAACAACAACATTGTAACATTAATTTCAAGTTAAGAATATATTATAGAAACAATATAGCCTCCAATTTAATTTGAAAAAATAATTGCAACGTTAAAACTGAGTCACAGATGAGTTGTAGTCATCTGATATATGCATTTAATTGTAGATTTGGTGCGTGTGGACACCGTTCAACCAAATATATCGGAATGGCTGCAACTACTCTGTGACGCAGTTTAACAATGCACAACCAAAATGGTTCTATTAAAAAAAACTTAATAAGTAATCATTATATAATGCTAAATAGAACATTTTAGATAATAATATTAAAATTTTATACCGTAATAATAAATTCTTTGAACTAAAAATAGCCAAATCATTATTTAAAGACAACAACAACAACACACGTTTAAACGACATTTTCTCCGAGATCGGGGTTGCCGTTTGGCTACCTATGAGGTAAACCGAAATACCCCTCGACGCCATTCACATCTGTCACTCGCC
The DNA here is from genome assembly GCF_000326865.2 of Helobdella robusta. Classification (NCBI taxonomy): domain Eukaryota; kingdom Metazoa; phylum Annelida; class Clitellata; order Rhynchobdellida; family Glossiphoniidae; genus Helobdella; species Helobdella robusta. Next base: position 11,127 of record NW_008704282.1, on the reverse strand, counting down.
TCAGTATCACGCAACTCCGCTTTCACTATGTCTTTCTCCACCTATTCTCTCCATCTCGAGCACTCCTTATCACTCCTTCAACCTCGAACTCCAACGCTCACCTAATCCCGACCCTTTCATCCCTTCTCAACACACGTCCATACCACCGCAATCTCGATCTCCTTATCAATGTCACAATGTCCTCATTCAGTCCCATCATTGACATCAGCTCTGTACTACTCCTCACTTTAACCTCACACATCATCCTCACCATAGCTCTTTCAGCCCTCTGCAGTACACTTTCCTCTTCTCTCATCAACACCCAAGTTTCACCACCATATACCATCGCTGCTCTCACACATGCTTTATATACACTCCCTTTCATCTTCACTGACCATTTCTTTCCACACAATACCCCACCTAGTTCCCTAAATTTTATCCATCCCACACGAACTCTAACCATAACAGCGCTCAAACATCCTCCATCCGCGTTTAGCTTATCCCCTAAATAAACAAAGCTTTCCATTCTTTCAATACCACCACTCAACCCCGTTCTTGAGTCCGTCCTATTAATCACACCATGAACATATTTTTTACATTTGAACGTGCCTTCCGCCTTTTTCAGTGCCCCCCTCACACCACTACATTTCTTATGCACCCACTTCTGACATCCTATACACAATACCGAATTAGCCTTCACTCTCCTGTCACATAACCCACAGGGGTCTATTTTACTTATGACTCGCTCCTTACCTTCCCTACTCACCATTATTTTCGTCTTACCTTTCTTTTCAATAACATTTTTCCATCTGTCAAATTTTAACTGCAATTCTTCCATGCTATCAGCCATCAAGACTAAATTATCTGCATACAAAATCTCAAATAACAACTCCTCCATTATTTTTCCACACACAACGTCCATCACAATTGCAAACAGAAACGGTGATAACACTGATCCTTGATGCATTCCTACCTTAACACTAAAAGCGTCCGACATCCCCCTTCCGACCCTCACCTTTGTTTTCGCCCCTTGATACAGCTGCATCACAGCTTTAACAAGTCTCTCATTCACGCCTTTCTTCCTCAACGCCCATTCAATGACTTTCTTCGGTACTCGATCAAAAGCCTTTTCTAGATCCACAAAACACATGTACAATCTTTGTTTCTTCTTTCTATAATTCTCCTGCAACATTCTCACTGTGAACAACGCATCCACCGTTCCCCTACCAAGCATAAACCCACCCTGCATTTCATTAACTGTCACCATATTTTTCAACTTTTTCTCATGCACCCTCTCCACTACCTTCATTCCATACTCTAGCAATTTCACACCCCTATATGACCACAATCTCTCACATCTCCTTTGCCCTTATACAACGGCACCAACACACTGTGTAGCCAATCCTCAGGTATACCTTCATCCTCAACACACTGTTAACAATTTTTATCATAATTTCAATTCCTATCACCCCACTCGCCTTTATATGTTTCGCCGCCACTTCCGAAACCCCTGTCAATTTACCTAATTTCATTTCTCTAACTGCTTTTTCTACTTCCTCCATTGTCATCTTCTCTATGGGTACGTGTGTGACCGCGGATTTCACAACTCCATCCCACTCATTCTCTTCATTCATCAACCTTTCCATATGGGCTTTCCACACCTGAACTTTTTCCTCTCATCTATGCACAACTTGCCAGATCCATCCCAAACATATCCATTCCCTGTAACATCTTTCCTATCCCTCATTGACTGCTTTGCTACTTTGAACATTTTCTTCGAACTCGCATCAAATTCTATTTCTTTCATTAACCTATCTGATGCTTTCGTCATTGCAGTTGCCACTGCCCGTTTTGCAACTTTCTTAGCCTTCCTGTACTCAAACTTCGCTTCCCCCGTCATGTCCCTTCTCCACACCCTAAACCTATCCTTTTTGACTTCCAAAACCTTTTAGATATCTTCTTCCCACCACCACGTCTCACCATGTCTACACTTTCCTATCGTTCATCCACATACTTTATCTGCCGTAGCCAACACACAGTCCCTATATCTCTCCTAAACATCTCCATCCTTACCACTCTTCCAACTTTCAGCCATCTTCACTTCAAATGCCTTCCTCACCTCTGCATTCTGTAACTTTCATGTCTTTCTCTTTGCCACAAACTTATCCTTCTACTTCCTCCCCATTTCTTTTGATGTCACATCCATCACAACCATACTATGCTGCAACATACCAAGTATCGCCTTCATATTCCTATATGTAATTAATTGTGCTGGTTTCCTTGTAAACCAGGTATTCCCGACCACCATGCTATGTGCATTCGCCAACTTCAACTTCCATGTATTTCTCTTTGCCACAAACTTACCCTCCTTCCTCCTCTCCATTTCTTTTGATGCCACATCCATCACAACCATACTATGCTGCAACATACCAGGTATCGCCTTCACATTCCTTACACATTTTTTATTCTTCGCCCTTACCAATATATAATCTATCATTGACCTATGTTCTCCTGACCTATATGTAATTAATCGTGCTGGTTCCCTTGTAAACCAGGTATCCCCGACCACCATGCTATGTGAATCCGCCAACTCCAACACTCTACGCCCTTCCTCATTCCGTATACCTTATCCCCATCTCCCATGTACACCTTCATATCCGTCTGCATCTGCCCCCACATGACCATTCAAATCACCCAACAACACCACAAACTCATCCAACCCCGCTTGCCCAATCTCGTCAGAAACATCATCATAAAACCTATCCTTCTCCTCTTCCTTCCTACTTTGTTGCGGAGCATATCCTGATATTANNCCCTCGCTATATACCTTTCCAAACACCATCACCACCACAATTACACCATTGCTTTTCCGCCTCACTTCCAACACTTTCTCCACCAACTCTTTTTTTACCATCGCACCAACTCCTCTCGTACCATCATCCTCCTTTCACCACAACTTATACCTTCCATCTTTAAGCCCCCACAAACCTTGTACCTTCTTCTTTCTATCTGATCTCCTGTAATGCAGCCACGTCAACCATTCTCCTCTGCAACTCTTCCTCCGCTTCCAAACTCCTTCCTGTCAACGTGCCTACATTCCAGGTACCAAACCTCCAACCCCTTGGTCTAAAAATAATCCTTCCATACATAGTGCCTTGCACCGCAACACTATAGAGTGAGATGCCAGTAGCCAGACTATCCACAAGGTCTTGCACCGCAACCCCATGGACCGGGTCTCCGGAGATTTTTCGCACCCTCTTCTGCCGGATACTGAGGGCCATAGTTATTTCTGTCATCATAAGTATTTTTTAAGACAACTTTAAGAAAACAATTAATATTCAGCAAAAACTAGTAAACATTATCTCTACTAAAAAAATTTTACTTAATAATAACTATAATAATTATATTATTGATAATAATTTAACTATTATTTATAATGCTATTACTATTGCTAATACCACTCTTATCAATCAAACAATCAATCAACCATCGTTTAGCGTCCAGAAACCCAGTTCTTTCGACGTAGGACTAATACTAATACTTCTTCTACTACTGCCACTGTTAATAACAATTATAATGATAATGGTAATAATTAAAGTGATTCAATCAACCTATTAATCAATCTTTGTTTAGCGTCCAGAGACACAGTTCCCCGAAGTAGGACGTTGTTTTCTTTGCCATCAATTTTTTGCGCCAAATTAGACAATCAGTTGTATCCATTTCATTTAAATTTAGAGCTTTCATGTCTTGCTTGATTGTTTGCGACCAGGACTTTTTTGGACGGCCTTTGGGACGTGTGCCAGGTACTTCAACATCTGCAAGAGAAGTTATGGCACTGTTTCCACTTCGTTTGACATGACTAAACGACCGAAGACGGAGCAGTTTCATGTCCATCGTCCAGTAGCTGTAGATTGGATGGGTTCACCAGTGTTCATTGCTTTGGTTTTGCTGATGTTGACTTTGAATCTATGATCGGCGAGTCTGGTGTTCAAATCTTAAAACATCTGTACGGCATTCTGCTCAGACGTGGCTGTTAAAACGATATCATCAGCATATATTTGATTCCAAATGTCACCAGTGCGTATCGGTTTTGTGATTTCTTCCATCACAGCTATAAATAACAGTGGACTGAGAATCGAGCCTTGGTGAACTCCAACGCTGATATCAAATGCATCTGTGTTTCCAACCGTTGTACTGACGAGAGTCTTAGTATTCGCATACATTTCCATCACAAGTCGAACAAGATATTCTGGAATGAGTTGTCGACACCTGATTGCTTCACAAGGAATTCGATCAAATGCTTTTTCAATGTCTACAAAAATGTGTGATAGTTGTTGATGTTTTGCGAGGTACTTCTCGTCAGTTGCTGAAGGATGTGAATTGCATCAATTGTTGATATCCCCGCTAGGAAACCAAATTGATAATTTCCGATTGTGACGCACGACGTTAATCTTCTCTCAATGATTTTTTTGATAATTTTCACAGATTTATAAAGTCTTGATCGTAGTTGTAGTGGGATGTCACGCCGCATCAATATAGAGGCAAGAAGATGCCATTTATTCCAGGCAGCCACGTATGCGTGCTTGAACGGCAGCTTCAGCTGTTCCAGTACAATTCAGAACATCCCCTAGATATTGAATCAATGTGACTTTCTTTATCTTGATGGCTTCAAAAACATTGCTATTTCGAATTTATTGTTGTGGATTGATGCAAGAAGGATAAACAAAATTGATAATTTTCGATTGAGATGCACGACGTTAATCTTCTCACAATGATTTTCTCGACAATTTTCAGGGTGTGTTCTAACAGACGTTTACCCCGATATGATGAACAATTCAATGGATCACTTTTGTCTTTGTATAGCGGAACTGTCATGCTATAGTTCCATTCAGTCGGCATTGAGCAATTTCTCCACACTTCACTGCAAAGTTGTAGTAACGTTTGGATACCTACAATACCAGATGCTTTGATAATGTCATTTGTGAGACCAGAGAGCCCTGCTGCCTTTCCATCCTTCATAGCTTTCAGAGCTTCTGTAGGCTTTTCTATTGTGATGTCTAGAATTGGACCTTTAATGAGTGGAGCATCAAAATTGGCATTGATGGGATTTGTTTTATTTAACAGACGGTTGATGTTTTCTCCACTGTAGCTTGATCTCATTTTGTTCAAGAACCATCTCATTTTTGGCGTTTTTGATCCATGAGGCACCAGCTATGTCTTGTTTCGTACGCTTTGTTTGTTTTGCCACACGATACAGAGATTTCATTTGTTCACCTTTGCTTTTAGTGAGCCACTCTCTGCACTGATCTGTCCGAGCCAGTGCAACTTGACGTCTTGCATAGTTGGTCATCAACAGACTTTGATTTTTGCCATTGCTTGTATGCAGCTTTCTTTTCAGCTATTGCATTTTGTACACTGTCATTCCAGCAGCAAGTGTCCTGTTTATGCTGATGTTTTGTACCGGTTTTCCCACAAACTGTAGTTGCAGCGTTTATCAAAACGGTTTTGTATTTACTCCAATCTGTACTGGCTTGCGATTGGTAGTCTAACTGTGTGGCAATAATCTGTTGAAGTTTTTCTCGATAAATATTGCTTTTCAGCTTCTACGTTTTGATTCTCCGAGGCATTTGTTTAGATTTATGTTGTGACAGTTCGACAACCAGGTCTGCCACAAGAAGTCTTTGTTGGGCGACACATGATTTTCCAGATATAACTATGACATTTTCGAATAGCGTTCGGTGTTTTTGCTTGACAACGAAAAAATCAATTTGCTTGGCTGATGGTCCAATTTTGTATGTTATGAGATGTTCCAACCTCTTTGATGATGCTGTTGCCATCTTCATTCCATTCTCTATAGCCAAGACCGCCATGTACGTTGATGCGGTTGCCATCTTCATTCCATTCTCCATAGCCAAGACCACCATATACGTTGTCAAAACCATCTGTTTTCTCTTCAACGTTGAGATCGCCTCCAATCAGGATTGTTTCAGATTTTGGTATTGTTGAGATGGTTTCAGAGTACGCAGTCCAGAAGTCATTTTTCATCTCTTCTGATTCGCCTGTTTGGGGTGCGTATGCAGAAAAAATAATCATTGTTTGCTTTTCTATGCGAAGCTTGATCCACATAAGACGTGAAATAATCCTTTTAATATCCAGTACTTCTTGGGCTAGCGGCTCTCTGACAAAAATTTCAATATCATTTTCGGCCTTCTTTTGACCATTCCAGAATAGTTTATATTTTTCTTTGTCTGAGTTGATATGACAAACACCATTCGATTTCCATCGGGTCTCCTGAAGGCAGCAGATGTCAATCCTTTTACGCTCGAGCATTTCTGCGATTTCCATGCTGCGGCCAGTCAGTGATCCAACATTGAGCGTTCCAAGTCTAAGAACCATAGAGGGGCCATTCTTAATTTTTCTGCAACATCCCTCCGCTATTGCATACTTCCCAAGGATTCTTCGCACCCCTTGACCACTTAAGGCCTGCTGGGGACTAGGGGCCGTTGTTTTTCTTTGTGATGGCATAGGAATAATGTGGGGAAATTTGGGAATTATATAACAAGTTTGATTAAATGATTTTGCCCATTTAGCTTGTTATTCATATTTATATCATGTTTACATGTTATGTAAGGTAATCACTTTTATTCCAATTTCGGTTCATGGCAATTGTATTTTCATAATTTTTATGATTTAAAATTTTTAATTCAATTTATATTCCGTTATTTCAAATTATAGGCTCTGAAGATGACATCTTTGTGAAACAACGTTTTTAGCCGCACTATGATTGGAAGTTTTAATAAATATGAATTGCAACAGTTACATGTTGTTGAATGTCTTTTCAAGAAATTAATAAACGCTAAATGGGCAAAATCATTTAATCAAATTTGTTATAATGAAAACCTCGTTCCAAAATAAATATAATTATATAATTGTACAATTGTATACAATTGTACAATTATCTTTATTTATCTTTATATAAATTATAAATATTATATTATCTTCTTTTACGTATGTTCAAACTGTTAAGACAGAGGCAATAATACTTTATGATAAAAGCAACAAGTTTATTTCAATTTCAGAAAATCTGGCTTGAGCGAGTAGATTACTGACTGAATTTCATAATTGCTTTGGATAGCTGCTTTGGATTGCGTTTACTTCGCGTGAAATGGCTTCATCTTGTAGTTGCACAATGTTTGTAGCCTCAGCAACTGTTTTTAATTTTTTTTGTCAGTTTTGGAATGTGTCCGTTTCAACACACTTTGGAGACGTCTTGTGGAACGTCTCTTGACAAAACAATCATCAGCAAATCATTTTTTTTGTTTAGAGCTTTTTTCAAAAGAGTTAAACATTCGCTATTTAGAAAATGTTGACATACACCTTTTATATACCCGTAGAAATGATTTTATGATGCCGAAACAAAACTGTCCAGGTCGTTACATTAAGGAAACGCGCGGACAGCGTTGATATTATGTTTGATTTTTGACTTTACACCATGATTAGTAGTAGCTAATCTCACCAGCACAAAACTTAACCAACAATTCGAAAACTTTTAGTGAGTTGTCAGACATGGCCATTACCAGATCAAAAATGTTTTCTTACGTATTATTGGGTGGCTAAATAACGCAACCAAACCATTTATTGACACTAGTTCCAAAAATTTTGATGCAATATGATTACTAGTAATATTTATTATTTTAATATTGTTTGTGATAACATTTGCTCTACGATTGACATTAGGAATTTTCAAAAAATTGTTTCTCGTTCCATTTTAAGTGTTTGAAATAACTAAGAACTCATGTTAAAATGTCACGCTTTTGCCTATGGTTTGTTAATAATCGCAAATGAACACGCTAAAACTTTAAAAAATTAGTTTTGAAATTTTAGTGTTTTTTGGAAATTGACGCAAGAATGAAAAACAGTATGTAATAACTCGGCAGCTGTTATTCAACAGAAAATTATATTTTTTCCATTCTGTACAAAATCACCTCATGTTGATTTAAAAAATGTCAACCGCTTGCCAAGAAATGTTGTCTCCAATCCTCTTAATTACAGTTGGTTAGAAAGGTTGTGCGAAAGTACTTTGAAAAATAATTTCATGTTTTCATACGTTCACGGCCTGATTATTTCATTTTTTTATTTTGTTTCAAACTAATTCACTACAAGTTTGCAAGTCAATAACAGTCAAGTGATCAAAATTGTGTTTGGTAGTTTAGAATTTGATCGTGTCAGTTCTATTTTAAAAATTGAAAATGGTTGGCTTAGATATAAGTGATTTTGCTCGAAAAATCTTTTTTGATGTTCAATTCATTTTATCGTTTTTGAACAGGGAAAGCAAAATTAGATGAGGAACTATAATTTTTTCGTCGGAGCTTGCCAAGCACTTTGCGTCAACCAAGGCCCTCATATTCAAAGTTGTTTGAACTTTAAAGCATTTTTGTTTGTGTGTATGTTTGTGTGTATGTTTGTTTGTATGCGACACGTAGAAATAAGTACTCTGTATTATCCTGATGGTGTTTCTTATGAATTTTAAAAATAATGATACATGCATAATAATATTTTTTTCTTCACACGAATAATGTAATCAAAGCTCAAAGTTATACAAAGTATCGTGAGACAATATCAGCAACAATTGTTAGAGCCAGGCTATAAATTGAAGGAAAACCTTTATATTTTTTCTTTTTTCATTTAGTTCAAAACAAGAAAAAAATTCCTTTATAATTATGTTTTTCTATTCAAATCATTATATTTTTAAATAACTAAACATATATCGTGTATTAGTAAGTAAGCCACTAGCATTGGCATCGTATATCTTTATAGATTACTGTTCAATGTTGTTTTTTTTTTACTATACATTTTAAATTTTATATTTGTTTTAAATTTTGAAGGATTTAACTCTGGACGTTTTATATGCTGTACTTTACTTGTATCCGGTTTTTATTGGCAGTTTAGGTAATTTTTTTTCAATTGTATTAATAGATTAAAAAATTTTGTTACTTTACGCCCAACCTTAGTTTATACCAAAAAATTTCAATTGAACTTTAAACATAAAAAATTATTAAAATGAAACGGAAATCGACAACGTTAATTTTTGCGTTGCACTGTTAGGTTTCGAATTTAAATACAGATTTGCCTATTATATACTAAAGTGCTGTGTATTTGTCAAAAATAGAAAAAGGGCCGTTAAACAATAAATGGCTAAGCAGGTTGCGGGAATTGATTGCTGGAGCCACCAAGACTCCAGCAATTAATTACCGAGAATGCGATGCAATCTACTTGAGACATTAAAAAAATTAGAAAGTTAGAAACTTAAATAAAAAATTAAATCATAAATAGCTGGGAAAACAAAAAAGTATGTACGTAACTGTCAAATTAGGAAAAATATAACCCTCTTTTGTACGCACAATGCCAGATTACAGGCTAATTAAACTAGCTGTGGAGAAATAATAGAAAAAAGATGGAAGACCAACCAAAATATGGATGGATGAAATTACAGTATGGACTGAAGTGAGAATGCTGAATTTAATAAAATTGACAAAAATATAAAAGAATTCTTGAAATTAAACAATTAGTTAGACTCAATCGGTCTCAACTGTCTTTCAATGGGACTGACACTAAAAAAAAAAATATTCTCACTAACAGGGAATCAGGTTAAATATATTCAAATAGCAATTATGGCAAAAGATGACTCAAATTGTGCAAGTGCCATTTTAATTCCGTGCTATCTAATTGGTATGAAGCGCTTGTACTGAAAGTTGTTAGACATTAATAAGCTCCCTTAAATACTACAGAGACTACGAAATATAAAAAATTAAGTTAATTAATCAGCTGAATAAAATCCTTCACCATAAAACATTGTTAAAGTAAAACGAATGCTCTTTAACTGAGTAATTTTTAGTTATTTTTATGCAGGTAAATAATGATAAGAAATCTTTTGGCTATTTTGTAAAACTCTGACACGTAAACATATTCGTACTGTTTTTTGTTATAACTTTTACGGCTACAAAATTAAATAAACTTTACAATAAATACATTAAATAAATTTTTTTTTAGTTTTTGCAATGTTTGGAGCAATGGTACTTTATAGGTATCCCTATATTTTTATGTACGGTACATTTGTACTTTCGCCATTAAGTGTCCTGTCTGTAACTTTATACTACTGGTAAAATATCAGTTTACTTTTATGTTATTTTAATTTATTTTTTACATTTTATCACAAAATCTGCAAATTTTTTTTATTATATTCAAATTATAAAACAACACTGTAAATTATGAGTCGGAAATATAAAACTGTTAACAAGTAATTTATGTAAGTAGATTCTGAAATTTTTTAAATATGTTTTGATTTTATTTTTTAAACGAGCGTTTCATATTTTTTGTGTAAATAATGATAAAAAACAAATTGATAAAAATAAGTGTTAACAAATAACAAATGTACAAGCGCTACGAACAATTTTATTGATATAATTTTGATTCATTTTAATAAAAGTAATGTTATATCCGCTGCAATATTCAAAAACACTGCCATCGGCCTCAACTGTCTCTTAATTGATTAAAAAGGAACGTTGATTGATTTTCCGGCGTAGTAATGTTGATTGCTTCATTGACATGTTTTCTTTGAAGTTAGGTGATCTGCCTTCACACCACTACGTTAGCAAAAAACACTGTTTTTTTCACAATCTAAAGATACATTCAAGATAGATTTTAAATGCCTAGTACTTATTAAATTTTTAGAAAATTGTTTAAGATTCAAAAGAAATAAGTTTGCATTGGAGTCGTTGCCCGTCGTCGACATTCTCCCGTCTCGGAAGACGATGGTGTAGCTATGTCAATCTACACCGTCTAAAATAGCTAAACATACCAATCCCTTAGTGACAAATATTTTACACCTGGCACAGGTAAATACGGTTGGTTTTTAAGTTTGCCACTGTTTTTTGAGCAGCTTTCAAGTTTTGTTTTGCTTCCGCATATGATGCAGCTCGTTTGACTGTCATTTTCTAAGCTATTCAGTCATTTGCCAAACTTTCCCATAAGTTAAGATCAACAGAGCATATGAATATCTCTCTTGCAGACATCTTGAAAAAAACTTTAAGCGCCCTGTTGTTCTATATCTTCAACCAGTTCACCGTACAAAAAGTCCATATCCATTTC
>NW_008704281.1:0-1529 GCF_000326865.2 Helobdella robusta | reverse complement strand
CATCCACTATCATCATGCTTACTTTCATCATCATCACTATCATCACATTCATCATCATCATTATCACCACCATCATCACCTCATCACCATTATTACCATCCGTCTACAACATCAACACATCATCATTAGAGACACACATCATTCAAGGGTATGTTAACCCACTTCTCCAGCCAATAAATCACCATCGTCTGCAGCAGTAATCAAGAATGAAACAAAAACATCAGTAAGAACAATTACTAGCCATTTATGATACTGTTAACACGACACATAATCAATAACACGGAGACTTCAATTTGCGCACTTTTTCCAGTTTAAACGAATGAGTTATTTCAGACGAAGTCACATCGCCACATCAGCACATCTCCATTCCACACAACTTCATCGCATCCTTTCACAGTGTGTGCCCTTACACCAGCATTGTCACTATTTTACATAATCACATTAACTAATTACATCACTGCACATTAAAACATTTACTACTGCGGTCAGCTGCAGGCCTGTCTGACTTTTCGACTCTACGGCAACTGGATTTTCAACATTTTTAAAGTAACATTTTTTTTTATTTTCAAAATTTTGTAACAACATCCACCCCAAAACTTCAGGCAGCAACAACTGCAACAGCCACAAACAGACACATTCTAAAGTTAACAATAATATTGATAATAATAATAACAACAACAACAACAACAATAATAATAATAATATAACTTTAATATCCGGAAAGCAGAAGATGAAAAACAAGAACTCAGTGCAATGACGAAAGTTTTTTTTTCCTAAATTGTATCAGTGGGAAAAATCTGAAGTGACCGTTGAACGACTGGCGGTGAATAGCAGACAGAACATTGGAGGACCATCAGATATCAATCGATACTCGAAAAGCCACAACCAAAGTTAGGTCATCATCGTCAGTCACACGTCATCAGCAAGTAATTATTGTCAGTGATGTGCAATTGTTATTGTCATCATTGTCGTAATCACTCCCTTTGTGGTATTTGTAGTCATTCTTGTCATCATCATCATTATTATTGTCACTGCTATCAAACATTATCATCCCCATCATCATCATTCTTGTTATCATCATCTTTCCTATCATCGTCATCATTATCCTTGCCATCATCATCATCAGTACAATCCTTTTCCTCATCATCATCAAAGTCCACCATTTACCAACTCTATCATCATCGTCGTCACCATCATCATCATCATAATAATATCGTCTCAAACGTACTCCTCACAATCAACAGAATAATAATAATAATAATAATAATTATTATTATTATTATTATAACAACATCATTAACAACAATAACAATAATAAACATTATCATCGTCGCTAACATGACAATAACAATGCATCATCTAGTTGACGAGTGTAGTCACTTTCATTGAAACAACCATTCTCTCTCTCTCTCTCTCTCTCTCTCTCTCTCTCTCTCTCTCTCTCTTCCTGTTTTATCATCATCAACCACTCCATCATTGCTGTTATCTCTAAGTTTATTATAATCATTCTTAACATCATCATCATCATC
>NW_008704280.1:0-1529 GCF_000326865.2 Helobdella robusta | reverse complement strand
GTGGAGTAAAAAAACGTTTGGTAGTAGGTTTGGCGGTAGGACGTTGGCAGTCACAAGTCTAACTGGAACGTCGTTAATAGGAATAAAGTGGTAATTGGTAGCAGGTAGTAATAGCGGAGTCAACAACAACTCCAACACAACAGCGTCGTGATAACAACCACCACAACTACAGCAGCTGCAACAACCAGTTATTTCAACAACAGCTCCAACACAATAGTGTCGTGGTTTCAGTTATTTCAACAACAACTCCAACACAACAGTGTAGTGATAACAACCACCACAACTACAGTCGCTGCAACAACCAGTTATTTCAACAACAGCTCCAACACAATAGTGTCGTGGTTTCAGTTATTTCAACAACAACTCCAACACAACAGTGTAGTGATAACAACCACCACAACTACAGTCGCTGCAACAACTAGTTATTTCAACAACAGCTCCAACACAATAGTGTCGTAGTTTCAGTTAATTCAACAACAACTCCAACCCAGCAGTGTCAGAGTAACGACCACCTCAGCTACAACAACTCTTATTCAGCAACATCGTGGCGTCAGTTATTCCAACAACAACACTCGCACAACAACGTGACAGTCTATACCGTAGTAATAAAGCACGTTTGTCACCCCAAACGACAATACATACATTAACTTAATAATTGAACAATATTTTGTTAATTTGTATTCTATCTCGATTTATTTGAATATACAGAAAACTTATTTTCTGTTTCTACACATCAAATTTCAAGTCTTTTGATAGAAGCCGTAAAGAACCTGTTACATCGATGCAATGAAAATAGTTGCTGAATAGTGGCTTGATTTCATTCCTCTGATCACAAATTGCTGTTGCCGTTCAGAATTGTAATTTAGTGGGTCTAGCCTTTTCAGCATCTGTGTGCATTTAAGGAATTTGAAGAATTTGACGAATTTGAAGCGTCGAACTGTAGAGCGTGGCGTGATTTTTTTAGCGAACTACAATTAGTAAACACGTTTTAAAGGATTGTCAAAAAATGTATACTTACTACAAACTTAACAGCGTTATGGCGTGATTTTTCGTTTCAAACCAATCAGCGTTAAAAAGAGGTCTTAAAATATGTATTCATAGTTTTTCATTATTTAATTAATGACTTGGCATATACGCTGATGAGAATGTATGGAAAGAAGCCTATAAATACAGACTGAAAAGCTCTAGTTTTAGTCGTTTATGATTTTGTTCTAAGTTTATTTTAAATTTAGTTTTTAATTTTATATTAATTTAATTTATTATAATAATTTAATAGTTAAATTTAATATAGAAACATTCGGTTGCGGTATTAAGCTGCGTTTGATAAGTTTTAAATTTAAGCTTTAATAGAGTCTTATGGAGTTTCATAAGGTTAGTGAGATGTTTGAAAGTTAGTTGCTGAAGAATGTGCCATTGTTTCGGGAAAGAAGTTGTAATTTTTTTTGATGAGTTTGAAATATAGTTATCGAATATGACATTGTTCTTAATAGTTTGATATTTATTTACAGTTGCTGACGCAACTACTAACT
>NW_008704279.1:0-1531 GCF_000326865.2 Helobdella robusta | reverse complement strand
AGCCCTCTGCAGCCCCCTCAACGTTGTCCCCTTGTTGTGATGATGATGATGAGGAGGAGGAGGAAGATGATGATGATGATGTTGCGATGGTTCTATGTTTGCGTTCGTCTATCAGACCAACACAGCAAACAGTAAATAAGCAACACATCAACAACAACGACTTTAATGTCATTGTTGTTGCTGGCATCTTTGTTGATGCAACCATCATTAGTGTTGTTGTTGATGTTGTTGTTGTTGTTGATGTTGTTGTTGATGTTTTGGAAACTGCTGGGAAAAAGTTTTTATGGAATGGTTCATTTTTGGAGAAAATTATTTTAAATAATAAACGAAATTAAAAAAATTTTAAATGTATAAATTGGATTCAGTTAATCAAAATGAATTTAAACAATTACACAACAAAATGATTCAAACACAAATCAATTGAATAAATTTAAAAAGTATTTAGCCAACAAACATAAAAATAAAAACAATTTTTGTATTTACCTGAAAAATTCAGATAAAATTTTTTTTGCTGAAAAATCAAACAAGCAAGCCAACAAAATGAACGTATGCCAGGTCAAAATCACCAATGCTAACTAAAATCGCAACAAAAACTAACTCATTTATATACCGACACATTTCACACACACATTCACACACACACACACATACAAAATAAAAATTGTTATATATATGTAGATATATTTATTTTTACACGTATATATTGTTATAATTTCTACAGATATATGCCATGCAATTACCCACAAAATCTAAAACAACAACAACAACAATAATAGTAATTATTATTATTATTATTATTATTATTATTATTATTATGAAAACGTTATCATCATCAGGAGTGCACTCGTCATCTTCAGCTAAAAATTGCTGTCATTATCACCATCCATTATTATCTACGTGTGCAGCTGTTTAAACCTCGACGCATTTTAAAATGAATGTATAGATGGATGGATGGATGGATGGATGGATGGATGGATGGATGGACGGACGGACGGACGGATGGATGGATGGATGGATGGATGGACGGACGGACGGATGGATGGATGGATGGATGGATGGATGGATGGATGGACGGACGGACGGATGGATGGATGGATAGATAAATGGATGGTGGATAAATGGACGGATGGATGAATGGTTGGATTAATAAAAGAGTGAATGATTGGACGAATGAATAGATAGATAGATAAATAAACGAATGAATGAATGGACGGATGGATGGATGGATGGCAAGATGGTTGATGCTTTTATGATTCACGATTTAACATGGAACAATGTTAATAACTCTACTAGCATCATCAGCACACAGATATCATCATCAAAATCGTCATCTTCTTTTTCATCGTCATTTTCCTCGTCGTCTACATCACATCAACAGATCACCATCGTCACCCTCATTCATCATCACTCTCTTCATCATCTCTATCTTCGTCATCTTCGTCGTCATCGTCATCTTTTATTAATATCCTGGTTTGAAATAGCGATATTAACGGTGATAATAACTTACTAATACGTGTGTGTTGTGTGTGTG
>NW_008704278.1:0-1532 GCF_000326865.2 Helobdella robusta | reverse complement strand
ATTATGTCATAAAAAGTATTAATATATAGCTTTGCCGTGCTTCAAACAAATATATACAACCATACAAACATACAAACAAACAAGCATGAAACATCCAATCACACAAACAAACATACATACATACATACATACATACATACATACATACATACATGCATCCAAACAAACACACAAGTATACAAACAAACAAACAAACATACAAACATACATACAAACGTTCAAACATTCGTGACAAATTTACCGTAGGACACAGGGGAATTTAAAATAATTTTCATTTTGACACATTGCAAATTTTGCGAAAGTTTTTTCGTTCTTTTTTCTTTCTGTTCGCTGTTATTGTTGTTGTTATTATTATTTTTGTTTATATAATAATAACAATAATAATAATAATTATTATTATAATTATTATTATTTAAATTCGACTCTGGAGTCTTTTGCACATCACTCATTCTTTCCTCTTCTTCTCCACTGTTGCCATTCAGTTTTATTTTTTCATTCATTCACTCGCTCATGCATTTATCCATTCATTCATTCATTCATTCATGCATTTTTTCATTTATTCATTCTTCGTTCGTTTTTTCGTTTATTCATTCGTTCGTTCGTTCGTTCATTCATTCATTCATTCATTCATTCATTCATTTAGCCGTTCTATTCATGTCAACCTTAGATTCATCCAATATTAATTTCTTTATAATCTGACAAGCATGGTCAAACGTGGTTTATGACTTTTTATTCATCCATTTATTCACTCTCTCACTCTCTCATTCATTCAATCGTTCAATCGTTTGTTTGAGTTTGTTTCATTTTCGCTCATTCATTTAGTCATTCATTCATTCATTCATTTGTATGTTTTGTTTTTTGCTTTATTTTCATTCGTTTAATTTTTCATTTCATCGTTCATTAGTCTGCTTTTTGGTTCATTCATTCATTCATTCACTCACTCACTCATTCTTTCATTCATTCACTCATTCACTCACTCACTCATTCATGAAAAGTGATCAATCAGTCCTAATAAAATTATTTAGCTTTCTACAATTGAATCATTTCATCATTCATTCAGTAACAAAAACCTATTCGCAGAAGATAATTTTGTTTTTTTATTCATTAATTCCTTCATTCATTCTTTTATTCCTTCATTCATTTATTCATTCATCCATTTATTCATTCTTTCGTTCACTCATTTGTTTATTTATTTGTTCATTCATTCATTCATTTACTCGTTCGCTCGTTGGTTTGTTCCCTTATTCGTTCTTAGTTCATTTGTTTGTTTGTTTGCTTGTTCGTTCGTTCGTTCCTTCTTTCTATCTTTTTTTCTTTCTATCTTTCTTTCGTTCATTCATTCATTGAGCCATTTCCCAGCTGACCGAATATATCCCCTTTCTTACTTTCATTACGACCATTCCAATCACCATTACCCTGATCATCATCGTCATCATCATCGTCGTCATCATCATCATCATCGTCACCATCATCATCATCATCAGCAGCAGCAAACTATTCAATGATCTCCAGATACGTTACTAATGAAATCT
>NW_008704276.1:2315-14164 GCF_000326865.2 Helobdella robusta | reverse complement strand
CATAATAACGACAGTTCAACCGAACTTATTGCCTCAAGATGCGAATCTGATGATGATGTTCGAGATGGTGATGATGACGATGACAACCACGGTGATGACAATGATAGTAAAAATAATATAAATTATGATGATGGTAGTGGCGATGATGAGGAAAACTGATAATAATAGTTGTAGTTGTTGTAGTGATAGTAGTAGTAGTAGTTGTTGTTGTTGTAGCTGTAGTAGTAGTAGTAGTAGTAGTAGTAGTAGTAGTACTAGTAGTAGTAGTAGCAGTAGTAGTAGTAGTAGTAATAGTAGTAGCAGTAGTAGTAGTAGTAGTAGTAGTAGTAGTAGTAGTAGTAGTAGTAGTAGTAGTAGTAGTAGTAGTAGTAGTAGTTTTGGCTACCTTGTGGTCGCCAGTGGTTAAAGGCAGTTTCAACTGTTGACTTGGTTGATGTGTGGATGGTTCTAGCCAATAGACCTGCGTTAATTTTAATAATTTTAAAATAAATTTATGACACTATTTATTCATTAATATTTATATTTATATTATAATGATACAAACAAAATAAATAAATTAAATATATACATACACACACGCGCACACACACACACGCGCGCACACACACATCACACACGTACATGTATACAATTCATATATGAGATGCAAATCACAATCATAAATTATACATAGTCACACAAACACGTTCACACATGCTTACACACACACACACACACACACACACACACACACACACACACACACACACACACACACACACATACACATCTATATATACATAAACAAACAAACACACACATACGCACATACATTAACGGTCAAATGAAAAAGCTATCCTATAATTATTCAATCATTCAAACCGATCATCATTTAGCAAGGCAAAACTGACACATGAAATTGTACAGTATATACAATTACATTATACAAAACATACAATGTACAAAACATGTACATTATATCATTATATCATTCGTCAGTTCATTCATTCACTCACTCATTTATTCATTCATTCCTTCATTCATTCATTCATTCAATTTCTTCCCTTCATTTTCGTTCATTTAATTATCCATCTATTAAAACTTCCAATATACAATATACATACGTGATTAAATTTTTAAAAAATTTCGAATTCTAAAACCAATTAGGCACTTTAAATGGCATTCTGCTATATCTTAAAAAGCGTTTTGAATACTAAGCTGTATTTCCATGTAATTTTAGCTGTAATATTTCCGCGCAAGTGTATATTCCTCTTTACGTAAGAAGGCGTGTTTTAAAAGGTATTTCATCTTTTAAATACAACATTTAGGCAGTGTTTTACGTATTTAAGCTGGCGTTTTTTGCATGTTAGTGTATGCTCAGGTATGTTTGCTTATTTCTAGGTATTTTTTGGTGAGTATTTAGAAGAGTCAGTGAGATAAAATGACATTAGGTATTTTTTGGTGAGTATTTAGAAGAGTCAGTGAGATAAAATGACACAGTTCTACAGGCACGAAGCGATGAATGAAGAAGAAAATTAATCTGATACCTGTCACTCTATGTATATGAAGTTTTATGGATTCCAAACTTAATCATCATCGTCGTCGTCATCATCGTCATTGTTGTTAAAATCATTGTCAGTATTATCATTGATTGTTAGTCATGGCTATCTTCATAAAAATGATTATATATATATATATGCCTTGGTAATAATAAAAAAAATATAATTCTCGCTTCTTTTTCTCTCTTTCTCTTTCTTTCTCTTTTTTCTATTTTTTTTCTTTTCATAACTCTCTCTCTCTCTTTCTCTTTTTCTCTTCGGCGCATAATTCATAAATACCATAGATGAAATGTTAATTGAACCCGGTGGTGACTGTAACCCAAGAGCAGGCGCTTCTAACCATTACACTATCATATTATGAAATCTGTCAATGTATGACGCATTCATTCCTTTATTTCAATAATAATAATAACAATAATAATAATAACAATAAAAATAATAATAACAATAAAAATAATAAACAAACCTTCAGAAGTGTAGTGGGGTGGATGGGGACTCCATGTTGATTTTGGGTACGTATCTATAATGATGATGATGACGACGACGACGATGATAGTGAGACGATCATTGTCAGTATTATCATTTGTGACGAAATAAAACTAAGACAACATTTTTTTTTTCTATGAAATAAAAATATAACAGACAATTCATCACAAATTAATTACGACATCAAACATGTTACCAAAGAAACTTAAAAAATTTAGAATTTAAAAAAACCTGCGGAAAACATTATCCCGGATAGCTGAAATGAGCAGTGACCTGGCACGGAACCTCCCATATTTTTATGGGGATTTCCCGGAATGTGATTTGATATGTTATTATTATTATTATTGTTATTGTTGTTGTTGTTGTTGTGAATGTTGCTTGCCTCTGTTGTGTTCTTACTCGTGAAATTTTTAAACGGGTCTATGGAGACCCCCTTCTTCCACTCCATTCGAAGATTTGGATGTCGTTGTAGCACTCGAAGTTGCGGCTGTAGTAGTAGCACTTGTAGTCGTAGTTGTTGGTGTAGCAGCAGCAATAGCAGTAGTAGAGGTAGTCGTTTTTGTAGCGGATTTCGTTGCGACAGTAACGTTTGTTGCTGTTCTTGCAACAGCGTTTATTGATATTCTTGGAGTAGTGGTTATGGTAGCAGATATTAATGCGGTAAAAGTAGTTGCAGTTGCAGTAGTAGCAGTACCTGCTGCTGTTGTTTTTGCAGTAATAGTAGTCGTTGTAGCAGCAGCAGTAGAAGTATTCGCTGGTTTTGTTTCAGTAGTAGTAGTAGCAATAGAAGTTGTTGTTGATTTGGTTGTGGTTGTAGTTACTAATAGTGGCTGTTTGTTTGTCATGGGTGTGCTCTTGAAAAAAATCCAAAAAAATTTATCCCAATAAATGATTTATATCAACAGAGTTATTAGTATCATCATCCAATATCATTTTTTACATCTTGGTATCATTCTTTAACGTCTGGTATCTATGTATATTTTTTCCGTGTCTAATCATCATTTTTGAATCTGTTAATTTTAATTAATTATATTGATAATTGGTGTTAATTAATGACGATTAATTTTAATTAATTTCAGTCCACTGTTTTGGTAGCCAACAAATGAAAAATACCGTTATAATTTAAAAAAATGAAGCTGTTATAAGTAAATTATTATTATTATTATTATTTTTGTTATTATTGTTAATATAGATAGTATTTGTTGCTACGTTAGTAGTTTTAGTATTGCAATTCTTCGGTCAAGCAGTATCAATACTAATATACGATTTTAGCTCTTTGCTTCAACTTCAATTATATTTTTATTATTATTGTTGTTGTTATAAAACTAATAAATATAATTATTTTAATTAGTGTTGTTATTATTACTATTATTTATTGTTATTATTTTTATAAAATGTTATATTTAATATGTTTTATTGTTTTCATTTGAACAAACTCTTACGCGAAATTGATCAAACAGTTTATAAAAATATTCATAAAAATAACTTGAAGTAAAAAAAAAACAGTTTGTATAACTATGTATCTATGTATGTATGTATGTGTAAGTGTGTGTGTGTGTGTGTGTGTGTGTAAGTTTGTGTATGTGTGTGTGTGTATGTGTGTGTGTGTATGTATGTATGTGAATTTATTTAGGTTATGTACCAATTTATACACATAAGAAATACCTATCTGAATATATGTATGTCTGTGTGTGTTTGTATATGCAGGTAAATATGTGTGTATATGCTTGAATACAAAAGTATGTGTACACATGTGTAGATGTTAGTATGAATGTTCATAATTGTATATGCACAAATGTATGCCTGATTTTATAAATGTATGTCTGTATGTTTGTACGTATGTTTGTATGTATGCAAGTATGTTTACACGTATGTATGTATGTAGATTTGTATGTATGTATGTATATCTGTATGTAAGTAAGTATGTCTGTTTGTATGTTTGTGAAATTGTTGCATCTACCATGAGCTAGAAGCAGGATATGCCAGCATTCACTTCCTTCCTCGCCTTTTTACTCCAAGCCTCTGCAACCGCGCGTATACATACCTACATACAAACATACGTACGTACATACATACATACATACAAACATACACACATAAATAAATACATACCTACGTACAAACATACATACGCATATCTACGTACAAACATACATAAATACAAACAAAAAAACCAAACGTATGTACATACATACGTACGTCCATATATACATAAATACATACATACTTAAATACACACATACATACATAATGTACAAAAACATGTACATTGTACACGTATGAGTAACGAAAATTTGCTTATATGTACGACTTAATAAGTAAATGTACACAAATGTAAAGGTGTATACGTACATATTTGTATAAATAACGGAACATCAAATTACTGTTTATATGTATTTTAACATGATTTTGTATGTGTTTTTGTATATATGTTTGTGGATGTGTGGGTGTGTATGTGTGTAAATGTGTGTGTGTGTAAATGTGTGTGTGGGTGTTTGAGCCGTGCAATGTTTGGCATATATATAATTTTTTCCTGAGAGCATTATTCTTTATCGAGATTTTTCATGCATCAGTGAAATGTATGCTTGTCGTGTTACTGTTATTGTTGTTGTTGTTGATGTTGTTGTTGACGTTGTTGTTGTTGTTGTTGTTGTTATTAATTATATATGTATATATATATATATATATATATATATATATATACTTACATACATACATACATACATACATACATACATACATACATACATACATACATACATACATACATACATACATACATACATACATACATACATACATACATACATACATACATACATACATACATACATACATACATACATACATACATGCATGCATACATACATACATACATACATACATACATACATGCATACATACATCCATACACTCAAATCATTTCATTGGTGTACGTTTTCTCAACAGCCTATCAGCATTTCCTGTTTCAGCACCTGCATCCGCCTACCACCATCGCCGTCATCACCAACACCACCATCGTCGTCGTCATCATCATCACCAACACCACCATCATCATCTTTTCTATACCCATCTTCATCATCATCATTTCTAAGCCCAATATGCATACACCCATAACCATATATTATAAGAGTTGTATTCAGAGTTGCTGAATTGTAGTTTATAAATGCTGGAATGGCCTGGATCTCAAATGCCTTCAAGAAAAAATTGTTCAGAGGGATTTTCCAATGCATCGACTTATAGATTGCGTTCAGATGATTTAGATCTGCTAAAAGTTCTTTTCACTAAATTGAAAATAGGATCAAGAAATTTTGCCATTGTTGGGTCAAGGATTTGAAATAGTCTGCCGCAACAATCACGAGACACGGATCTCTCCCTTGCAATGTTTCGAAAGGATTCGAGTGCTTACTTATCTTCTCTGGACAATTTATGATTTTAGTTAATGGTGTTTGTGAGGAGATTTGAAAAAGCGACAAACGAACACTCATAATAATAATAATAATTATTATATATAATATAAATATATAATATATATATATATATTATATATAATATAATATATATTATTTTTAACTTTTGACTGACATAGAGGACAGCTGTTTTCTTTGCTAATAATATTTCGTCCCTTTGTTTGTTTTGTTTGAGTCTCTCTCTCTCTCTCTCTCTCTCTCTCTCTCTCTCTCTCTCTCTCTCTCTCTCTCTCTGTGTGTGTGTGTGTGTGTGTGTGTGTGTGTGTGTGTGTGTGGTTTTATAAGTTTTTTTGTGTGCTTTTTTTGCTTATCATTATTATTATTATTATTATTGTTGTTGTTGTTGTTGTTGTTATTGCTATTATTAGTATTATTAATATTATTATTATCGCTGTTATAATTATTACTTAAATTGCTATTATTGTTATTATTCTTTTATTTTTATTTTTCTGCACATTATTCATCGCAGATTTAATAGCGGCTCATAATCATTTCCGGCCTCCTAAAATTACGTCAGCCAATCAGAGTGCACCTGACACTACGCTGAACTCTCATTGGTCCGCTGAGATAAAAGGAGAGAGAGTGACAGGAAAAGAGAGATGGATGGAGAGATACCGGTTGAGGGAAAATGACCACGGTGACATTGTGTGGAATAAAAATAAGGGGAATGATGATGATGATGACGACAACGATGATGATAATGGTGATGATGGTGATGAGAATGATGGCTATGACGACGAGGATGATGTTGATGGTGATTGTGATGATGATGATGACGATAAAGATGGTGGCGTTGATGATGATGATGATGATGATGATGATGGGGATGATGATGATGATGATGATGATGACGATAAAGATATTTATAAGTTCAATTGACGACTATATTTTATTACGTGATGTTAGCGTTAATATTGAGAATGAATACGTTTTATGAAGAAAAGAAAAACATAATGATGACGACGATGACGAAAACAAAGATGATTGTTGTAGTAGTGATGATAATGGTCAATTGATGGCAATGATGATGATAATGATGATGATGGTGATGCTGGTGATGATGATGTGAGTACGTTGAAGCATAGATGTCCATTAGATGCAATTGTTCTGCTAGGCTGATTGACATGAGATTTCAAGCAATTTCATTGCGTTCACATCATCGTCATCATCATCATCATCATTAGCAGCAGCAGCAGCAGTAGCAACAGCAGCAGCATTTTATCATCATCATTATCACCACTGTCGTCGTCAACATCGTTGTCGTCGGCATAAACGTTGATTGCTATCATCATCATTCATTTGTACATTAACTCAATAACCTATCTACCTATTCATTCATTCATTCATTCATTCATTCATTCATTCATTCATTCATTCATTCATTCTTTCATTCATCCATCCATGCATCGATCGACCATAGTGAAGCATGGCAACTTCAGTAGTATCCAACAGCGTCGTACAGAAATACTTCGAAACAATTTCACGCCTCTCTTCTGATCATCATCATTATCGTCGTCATCATCATCGTCGTCGTCGTCATAATCATTATCATCATCGTCATCAGTGATTTCATTTTAGCGAACCTTTTTGAGAGATTTAAAATTCAAAAAAAGTTATTAGTTACGATTTATTATTTATTAATAACAACAAAATCTCATCAACAACAACAATAATAACAACAACAGAAAATAAAAGAATAATAATAATAATAATAAGAGCAAAAGCAACAATGGACTGTTAAAGGTAAAGTAATGCAAAGCTCACTCTGATATCAGGTTACAGAGTCTGCATACGTGATTTTTCAATTTAAAACTCTCTCTCTCACTTTCTCTCTCTCTCTCTCACTTTTCCTTTCTCTTTCTCTTTTTCTCTTTGTCCAATTTTTTTTCTTTCAAACTTTCTTCATTCCTTCTCCAGCTCAGTCACAACATCTGGATTTGTCTTCTTTCAACCAAATTATTTCTCTAGTTTCTCTCTCTCTCTTTCTCTCTCTCTCTCTCTCTCTCTCTCTCTCTCTCTCTCTCTCTATCTCTTCTTTATTCTACCTATCTCTCATTCGTTTTTTCTGTTTCTTTTTTTTCTATCTCTCAATCTTGGTCTCTTGTCTGTCTTCCACTTTCTTCTTTTAATTCTTCCATTTCATTTTAGAATTTTTTTTTCTCCTTCTTTTGTTGATGGCTAGCGTGTGGTAATGCGTTGACCATTAGCACACTGGTGATGCTGATGATGATGATGAAGAAGATGA
This sequence comes from Helobdella robusta, assembly GCF_000326865.2. Lineage (NCBI taxonomy): Eukaryota > Metazoa > Annelida > Clitellata > Rhynchobdellida > Glossiphoniidae > Helobdella > Helobdella robusta. The sequence goes on along the minus strand of NW_008704276.1, from coordinate 6,425 downwards.
CGAAAATGTTGATGAAGATGACGAAGTTGATGAAGATGATGAAGATGATGATGAAGAAGAAGAAGAAGAAGAAGAAGAAGAAAAAAGTTGATGACGAAGTTGTTGATGATGATGATGATGATGATGATGACAAAGTTGATGATGATAATGATGAAGATGATGATGATGATGTTGACGATGATGACAACGGGAGGAAGATGATGACGAGGATGAAATGATAGAGATAAAAATGTCGATAGAATCATATAAAGATAACCATCAAGACATTCGATGCTTTGATGTTATCAGTATTAATTTTGGTTATAATACTGATGACGAGAAAGATAGCTGTAGCGAATATATTATGAAAATTCAAGAAAATATTAATACAACTATATATTTTTTATTAAAATTTTACAACTTGGGAAGAAGAAACGAAGTTAAACAATTAAAATTTGTCTCTCAAATATTTTAAATCTAAAATATAAAACAACCATTTATCTAGCTGTCATAAAGACTTCAGTCATGTCAGCTAAGACCGTCATAAAGCAAAGTTTTATTGCACAGTAACCAGATTCAAATGCCGAGTTTTCCCCGAATGTTGGGAATGTACAAAATGTTATTTTTGAATTTAAACATTTAATTACAAATTATTAAAAAATGAAAATATGCTATATTAAAAAGCAAAAAATATAGAACAAGTTTGTATCCAAATTTTATAAAATTGACTTGACTTTCCATAAGTTAGATTTTTTGCTCTTCTAGCATCGTGTCGCCCCATTTAAAACAGATTATATTTTTGGTAAAGCAAGCATTAAAATTGTCATCGTGAAATAAAAATTTTATAAGAAATGTCGTTTCAGTCTCAAGGTAATTATTTTTAATTGAAATTTAGTAAATTAAATTTTTTCCGATTTTTTATTGGTCATAATCTGCCGGATCATTAAGAGGGCCACTTGCATTTTTTCAGCAATCTATTTTTTAAATTATGTACCTATTTAATAATTTAATTAACAATAATTTGGAGTTTAATTCGTAATTAAATTAGTACCGTTTAGTTTGCGTAAAAATTGTAGCATTTTGACTGAAAACATCTGGATTGTTGTTTCCAGGTTAGAAGGTTTTATTTTATTTAAGTTTGTTTTTTTTATTTTCAAACATATTATTGAATATTTAAAATAAAAAAAGGCTTAAAAATTTAAAATCATTTGATACTAAATTGTAATTTGATTTAATAATTCTTCTTGGACTCTTTTAAATCAGTCAAAAGCAAAATCAAAAGTACTGAACTGATTAATAATTGGATTAAAAAGGATTAGTTAACTTAACAACATTGCTTAACTAAGTAACAGATAAACAGCTGATTGTGATTGATTAACATAGCACACATGTCAATGAGTTTATTATATTCTATTCAATTATATACTAAAATTATATATAATTTTAAGTACTGTCAGTTAATTTAATTTAGTTTGTTAGTAAAACATTAACAATATTTAACAATTTTCCCATGAATCTAGTAAAAAAAGTAAGACAAAACAAGAAAAATTGATATAAAAAGTTATCTGAAAATCTTTGATGGGAGTTTACTAATCTATGGAGGCCCCAGAGTTCCATCTTACTCTCGATTTTGATGGGGCAGACGAGTTTGACCCGTTTGAAATTACAGAATGTGTCGAGGAGAATGTTGACTGCGTTCCTGAGGCACCGCCCGAAACAGAGTAGGGAGAAAAAATTTTTTTTAACAATTTTTTAAAATAATAATTTTTAATTTTGTTTCATTCAGAAACGTTTATTTATTATTTTCAATTATCTTTTTAATTATTCTTATAATAAAATTGATATGCTGGATATTTTTTGATATAGCCCAGTGTTGAAAAAATTTTTTCAAATGACATACTGATCAAAGTGTATATGAATAGATAGATAGTAATATTTGTAGCAAGACTGAAACTATTATTAAATCTAGCACAGAAGTCACTGGTTTCTGTTAAAGCAAAAAATATATAAGACATTTTGAGCTTTGTCATAAAAATTTAAACATCTAATAAAAAACAAAATTATAATTTAATTTTTGTAAAACTAACTACTAATCAAAAACCATCCACCAATAAAAACCATCCACCAATAAAAACCATCCCCTAATAAAAACCATCCCCAATAAAAACCATCCAATAATAAAAACCAACCAATCAAAACTTACTAATTAAAATTAACCAGCCAACTAATCCGTTCAAAACTCACTAATTAAATTTCTCCAACCAATCACAACTCTCCTTTAGATGGTACCATGGTAGATTAGACAGGGCTCAGGCAGAGAAGAGGCTGTTGGAACATCAGAAATTAGGCAGTTACCTGATCAGGGAAAGTGACAGAAAGCCTGGGGCCTACGTTCTTTCGTTTCTTGGAAAAACCGGAATCAACCATTTCAAGTCTTTGTTTATCATTATTATTATCATTTATTATTTTATTGATAATTGTATTGTATACTTATTTGAAGTATTCATAAAATGCTTTGAAGATAATTTTTTTTATTTGTGATTTAAATGATTTAAATATTTTTTTCTTAAAATATGGCCTTTCTTCTTTAAAATGACATTTTAAATAGAATTGAAATAGCGAAATTGAAATATTTACTAACAAAGAATTGAAATAGTGAAGTTGAAATATTTACTAACAAAATATTAATATTTTGTTACTAAATAATAAAATAATGAAAAAAAATTTCCACTTCTACAGAATGACTGCAGTCTGTGGGGCATATTACATAGGAGGACGTGAGTTCAACTCCCTCTCACTACTCATTGGCTACTACACCGGCTGGTCTGATCTGCTGAAGGGGGAAAGATTGGCCCATCCTGTACCACCCCCTGAGGTCTGGTTCCATTTGTTGTTGTTACTGTTATTGTGGTTGTTGTTGTAAGTGTTGGCTGTCGCGTATGATTTCAGAATTTCGTTCAAGTTTGACTGTTATAAATGCCATTAGGTAATGTTTTTCTAGTTCTTGAGATTGGTCTCTGTGATTGAAGATTAATTTAATACTGTGAAATTTTTCTTACTATATTTTTTATTCATGGTGACTCATTTTTCCACGGATTCAACCAATCAGAAAAGGTGTTTTTTTTTTCGTTAAGAATGTTCATGTGATGGTCTACTTGGAGAGGTGAATTGGCTTTGCCTCATTTGGCTTAGCATAACGCAAAATTACGTGCTGGTATTTTTTTCAGTCTAAACGTCTATATCTCAACTTCAACAAAAAAAATTTAAAAAATAATTTTATAAAATAAATAAAAATGAATAGAGAAAAAAAAATAAAATGAAACACTGTTAAAAATATTTGTGGCATATTCTGCGATGACTCGTTGGCCATTTTTATTTAAAGTGCATTGTGTTGAAACCATAGAATTAAAAATTACAATCTTTATCATCTATGGGATCTAAAATCGCCATCATGTGAGTGTCAAATTGACGTTACTGTGCTATCTTGTTCTTTATCAATCGCATACACAGACACACACCACACACATATATGCAGACACATATACATATACATACACCACACACATACATACACACACCTATACACCACACACACACACACACACACACACACACACACACACACACATACAATCTCCAAACAGCGTTTCATAAAACAAAATTTTTTTAAATTTCATAGAAATTTGTATTTATTGTGACATAACCATCATGTATGTCTGTTCGTATTGTTGAGATAGTTTATTTTAAGTGTCATCTTGTTCATGTTAAAACATTGTAAAAGAAGAAATTTTATGCATGTTTGGCTTTCATTGGTTAAATGTTTTAAAATCGAAATTAACAATTATATATTCTAAAAAAAAGCTACTTATGTAGTTATTGTTATGCATGTGTGCGTGTGTTTGTGTGTGTGTGTGTGTGTGCGAGCGTGTGTGCGAGTACGCGTGTGTACGTGTGTGTGATAAGATAGAGAATTAATGGATTTATATTTTTAAATTTTTTAAATTTTTTATGCACTTATTTGTTTTTATATCAGCAATAATGATTAGAAATTCAATAAATTCATCGTCGTCATTCATCAATTCATCTTAATAGCCCTTCTACTAATTCACCATCATTTTTTTACAGCCAGTT
>NW_008704276.1:0-2053 GCF_000326865.2 Helobdella robusta | reverse complement strand
TAAATTCGTACAAGTTTTGAGATTTTTAAAATTATTTTTTTCAAAATGACAAATCACCATCAAGCAGCAGCAATCCTTCCACTCGTGTTTTTGAAATGTATACGGAAATGTTTACAGAAAAAAAAAATTCATTTCATTATATTTTATGACGGCTAATGAACCTTTAGCATTGCCAACGTACGCACACACACACATGCACACGAACGCGAACATTTTCAATAGTTTTATGAAGGGAGAGATATTCATGGTGAAAAACGACATGGGAGCTGGTTGGCTCTGGGTGACCTCGACCTTCAACAACAAAAGTGGAATCATCAATCAAGAACTAACTGAAGAACTAGTGGGTTTTTCGTTTCTTTTTTCTCCCTCTCTCTCTCTCTCTCTCCCTCTCTCTCTCTCTCTTTCTCTTTCTTTCTTTCTCTCTTTTTCTTCCTCTTTTTCAATCTTTTTCTCCCTTTCTTTCCATTTTTTCTCTCTCATTTTATCTATCTTTCCTCTGCTTTTCTTTCTCTCTGTTTTTTATAATGGATTTTTTTCACTTCCTCTCTTCTCTCTCTCTCTCTCTCTCTCTCTCTCTCTCTCTCTCTCTCTCTCTCTCTCTCTCTCTCTCTTTCTCTCTCTTTCACTCTTTCTCCTTCACTTTCTCTCAGCATCAACTCTAGCAATGACAACAACAACATCAGCAACGTCAACATCAACAACAACACTATAACATCATCAACAACAACACCATACAACAACACCATAACATCAACAACACCAACGGCACCATAACATCAACAGCACCATAACATCAACAGCACCATAACATCAACACCATAACATCAACACCATAACATCAACAACAACACCAACGACACCATAACATCAACAGCACCATAACGTCAACAGCACCATAACATCAACACAAACAACATAACATTAACAACACCATAACATCAACAACAACAACACCAACGACAATAACGCCAGGGTGACGATGACGACCCAGTTGAGCAACACAAGTGGTACCATTCTGACATCACCTCCAACGAAGTCGCTGAAAAACTTGCGAAAAGTAGACAAGAATGCTATTTTTTATCATTCATATTATTATATTATTTATTAATATTATTGTTATTATTATTTTTATTATTATTATTTTATCGTCATCTTGCCCCCACGAAGTTCTTAGCTTACGTACATAACTCACCATACAAAAAAAAATGTGTGTGTTTATGTGTGTGCGTGCGTGCGTGTGTGTGTGTTGTTGAGACCTCTAGGAGTTAATTAAGAGATAATAATAATAATAATTATTATTATTATTAAATTATAATTAATTAATTTGAAGGTGGCCAGGACAGTTGGCTGGTTAAGAGGAGCGAGAAAACAAAGGGTGACTTTACCATCTACTTCTACTGCGGGGGCTCCATACAAAAGTTCAAAGTTCAAAAGCAGTCCATTGGGGTTTATTTTATGGGTGGCAGGTGTTTTAAAAGGTTTTTACGTCGTGTGTGAATGTATGTGTGTGTGTGTATCTGTATCTGTGTGTGTGTGTTTTGTTTGTGTGTGTGTGTTTTGTTTGTGTGTGTGTGTGTGTGTGTGTGTGTGTGTGTGTGTGTGTGTGTGTGTGTGTGTGTGTGTGTTTGATAATGTTATGTGTGTGTGCGTGTGTGCGTGCGTGTGTTGGTTTGATCCTGATAAGTGATGATTTTGATAAGTATTATCATCACAGTATTAATGTTAATGTGATGGATGGTTTGATAACAGTCATAAAAATTTTTGTGATGATGACGATGTTGTTGTTGATGACGATGATGATGACGATATCTCAGCGTGGCCGATGTGATAGAGAGATACAAAGTAGAGGATATCATTGAGGGGCATAAGTTGACCACACCTGTATTAATGGTAAGTAGGTGTTCTGTTGCTGGTGTGTGTGTTTGTTTGTGTGTTTTTTTTGTTTGTGTGTGTGTGTGTTTGTGTGTGTGTGAGGCGCGTGTGTGTGCGTGTGCGTGCGTGCGCGTTCGTCGTTCTTATCTCGTTGATCAGATTAGTGATTAGTGACGACTTC
>NW_008704275.1:0-1533 GCF_000326865.2 Helobdella robusta | reverse complement strand
CAACAACTGCGTTTGTCTCAACAGCACAACAACGAAAATAATATAACACAAAATAACAACACAGTAAAATAACAAATAACATCACGACACACCACGTAAAAAAACAATAACGACAAAACCATCACCGTACACTACCTAGCAAAGCAACAACAATATGAAGAAGAGAAGTAGGAGAACATAGCGTAGAGCAGAGCAGTAAAAGGTCATGAAGAATGGCTTTATCATTTGGGGGTGCACGAGCGAATTGTTTTGCATACGGAGCTCTCTATTGCTTAGTCAGTCCACGCATAGGCTAATGCCGATTTATGAGTCTTGTTACTCGTTTATCGTCTGTCTATTTACAGATACACACGCTCACGTTTCAACTGGACTATGTGCGATTGCCTTGTCTCGAGCTCTGTGCTATGCATGTGTGAATGTGTGCCGCCGTATGTTTGCGTATGTTTGTGGATATCTTGGTGCGTGCGGCTGTTAGCTGGAGTGTAGGTGTCTATGTTTTTTGTATTCTGTTAATGTTTAGCGTTGGAAAAACATTTTCCACATCTATACACGTTTGGTGTTGATGCGCTTTCGAGTGTATGTGCGTGTTTAATTATCAAAATTCAACTTTTTTTTTCATATAAATACGTCCGTAAAAGTACGTACCTATCCAACTGCGTGAGTGCGTGCGTACATGTGTGCGTGCGTACATGCATGCGTGCGTGCATGCGTGCGTGTGTACATGCGTGCGACAAATTTCACATGATTGATAGCTTAACATTTCGGACAAGCTCATTTCTTGATAGCATATTCATTCACTTCAACACATTTTTCTTATGTAAGTTTTTCTTCATTTTTGTATGTTAATGCACTTATATCAATGTCTATCTGTGTGGTTAGGTTAGTTTTGTATTTCAGCGCCTTAAAATATAATTTGAACCAATGTTGATAAAGTAAAGTTAAAATGCATACTTCTTGTTTAGAGCACTAATCTTGTTTTAATGCTTTCCTTCATTATAACGCTCAGTTTTGCCTTTGTTTTTTCCAACATACGCAAAAGTAAGCTTTCGTTTAAACATAAAAATTAATTTACATGAAATACTGGAACACAAAACCATTCAAAAATTTTCAACTTCCACTTATATTGAATTTTATTGGTTTTCATTAAAGGATGAAAACAATCATTGTAAAATAGATATAAATGGATTTAAAAATTTGAACGTGAACGGCCGAACACACGCACACACACACACACACACACACACACACACACACACACACACACAAACACACACACACACACATATATATATATATATACACGCACACGCAAATACCCACACACAAACAAATACACAGACAGAAAAATTTGCAAGTACAAACACAAATTCACACCAGCACAAATATATCTTTCTGCATCTGCAATAAACAACGAGTGACAGACGTTAGAAAAATGCTGAGCAGAGATAAATCATGAGAAAGCAAGCCATACATTGCATCACGGCATGACCTTTCACGCGCGCGCTCAAAAGCTCCGCAAAAATATCTGCCAGG
>NW_008704274.1:0-1537 GCF_000326865.2 Helobdella robusta | reverse complement strand
CATCTTCCCACCCCTTAAATGTGTTCCTAATATAAAAAAAATGTAACAATTGCAAAATTTTAATGTATTATATTGATATTTACTGGTAGCTCAACAAAGAAACGTTTACAAGCCAAATTTCATCATAATAACGTTAACACACTTACAGAAAATGTTTCACTATGATCCCATATTGTCTAGTATTTACTTTCTTCTCGCAGCAATAATGGTAGACTTCTTTGGATTTGGGAAGTCTTTGCGATGTTTCTCTATCACTTGGAACAAATACTGCAATTGGTCTTCGCCATTTGTTAAAACTCTGTTGAACTCCTGAATTAAGGCCACTCCTCTCTCGGCGGCATCGTGACAGCTTTTAAACTTTTTACTTTCCGTTGACCAATAATGTAGTCATTGTCAGTGTTCCACATGTCTGGACTACTGCTCAAAAATTTTTGTGGTATATCCAAAGCAGTGAACAGTTGCCTGGTACGTTGCGATAGGAAGTCCGAAAGCCGCTTCTCTGATATTGTGTGCTGGAATGTAATGCGTCATATAGGTTGATCGGTTGTTGCCTTATCCAGTGCCTCAACCATGGCTGATTTCGTCGCAGATGAGACTTCCGAGTCAAAGAATGCTAAGCCGATCAATACATTATTCAAGTACCATAAATGACCAGAGTATGACTTCAACGCAGCATTAGCAACAGCTTTATTTGTTTTCTTGTAGTTTTCTAACTCTCGAAGCAGCAGCAAGTCATTGTTTGGAGCAGATGAAGCACATGGAGAGGTAAACCAGGACTTTATGTACACCTTCAGTACAAAAGTGTAGAAGTGGCCAATAGATGTCAAATCATGGGTAGTAAATCTGAATTGTGAATGAATTTTTGAGGCTGTAAATCAATTTTCCCATCCATCTTGCTTAATGGCAAGCTCCAGGAGCCCGAATGTTTTTGTCTTCACTATGCTCCAAGAAACAAAAGCAATAGATGAAGAAACATCACTCCAGACCAACTGCAACCATCACTCCAGACCAACTGCAACCCTCCCCCCAGACCAACTGCAACCATTTCTCCAGACCAACTGACCCTGAGCCACTGCTTCTCGGTGAGTGTGTCCGAGTAGTCGACCTCCTTCCTCTTCCTCTTGTCCCCAGGTTGGATCTTTTCCTCCTCCAGGTAGGTCAGTCGTTCCATCTGGTGTGGTGTGTGGTGTGGTTTGTGGTGTGGTGTGTGGTATGGTGTGGTGCTGGGAGGACGACGACGATCCCATGAAAAAGTTATCAGCCACATAGTCATTCAGTTAAATAATGTAAAATTTTCATCCAACTATTTCACAGACACTGCTGGCAAATAATTTTCATTCACCAACCAACATCTGAAACCAAAATGACATATGAAACGTCATCATACCCCTTCCACGCAACTTCAAACTGGTCGCGAGACCGTTTGAGACCTCCAGCTTTGTAAATGGACCCAGCTGACCCGCTCAAACAAACGACCATTTGAGAACAAACAAACAAACCTACCAACCGACTGACCAACCAACCAATCACCAGCAAA
>NW_008704273.1:0-1538 GCF_000326865.2 Helobdella robusta | reverse complement strand
AAACTGTAATTTATGGTTAGATTTGTATCTCAGACTCACACACGCTCACACATGCATTAGACAAAAAGAGAGGGGAAGAAAGAGAGAAAATGAAGAAAAGATAAAGTTAAGAGAGAGAGAAGGAGAGAAAAAAAGAAAGAATGAATAGAAAGAGAGAAAGAGAGAGGGGAGAGAGAGAGACGTACCCAGCCGGTAGCCAACAGTCGTTGGTTTGAAACCCCTCTTCTTATTGGCCAGCGTGTTGCCTGTCAAGCTGACGTTATCGGCATTGGATGGATTGACTAAGGCTGACTTGGAGCCTGCGGTGTTTTGTCAAATAGAAAAAAAATCTTTTGAAAGGGTGAATAATATTTTTTTTTGTACGTTGAGTGTTTGAAAATTTTTGAAAAGTTGTATATCGCAAGAGAATGTTCCAATGCGAACTAGTTGAGTGACAGTTGGAGGAATTATCAGATGGATGGCTAAAAATTTGTGCATTTAGTGGCTTGTTAAGTTGAAAAAATTATTAAATTTATATGTTAAATTGAAAAAATTTCAAATTTTTTAAAAATGAAACCAAATTTGTGTTAAATAATAACCAAAAATAATATTTTAAAGTGATCGAATAGTAGTCACATTTTTAATAAATGAACTAATTAACAAGTGAAAAACATCAGCTGATAGGATTACGTCATCAAACAAAATGACGAATCGACTGATTATAATCCAACTAGTTAATTTCCATATAACTACAGAGTTTTAATTTTAAATCAATTCATCTCTCTCTTAAATACTTTTTGTCACTAATGAATGAATCACAACAAAAGCATCAACAACCAGAGAAAGAGAGAGAAAGAAAGAAAAGAAAGAGGAATGAGAGAAAGAGAGAGAGAGATACTGACCGGTCATTTCATTGTCCGACCGACAGGAGCTGCACTCGCCGGCCACAGCAGCGCAGCAGCAGCTGGCCACCTCATCCATCTCGCCGTCGCCTCCATCCTCCTCACCGCTACTACCGCCATTTTTCTGCAGTCCAGCTCTTCCGGTCAGGCTGCTGCTGTTGTTCCTCAGCCGTTTCTTGTATGATAAAACTTTCGGCTGACCGACAGCTAAAGCCGTTATAGCTGAGATTTTCGTAGCTTTGTTAAATTTTTCACTTGCAGTCAGCCTGCTAGGAAGGCTGCCACCACTACTTGAAGAAGAAGCACTTGTGGACATTGCGGCTCGTTTCGAAGCGGCCATGATGAGAGATGAAGATGCGATTTGAGATAATTCTGAGCGGAGTGTGGATCGGCGTCTGATTGGATGTGGCTGGTGGTGGTGGAGAGTGGTGGACGGTGGTGAAGATTGGTGGTGGATGTGTTCTTGTTCTTCCGGCTGTTGTTCATCTTGTTGAGAGTGTGGTGGGTGTTGTTGTGGCTGGCTGGGGAAGAGTTGTGGTATGTATATTTGCTGTGGCTGCTCTACGTCCAGTAGCAGGTGTTGGTGCAGGGAGGATTGCTTTTGTGGCTGCTGCTGAATTGGAGTTTGGTTTTGATGATGCGAGAAAATTTCTGCTG
>NW_008704272.1:0-1540 GCF_000326865.2 Helobdella robusta | reverse complement strand
GTGGTAGTAGTAGTAGTAGAAGTAGTAGAAGCAGTAGTAGTAGTAGTAGTAGTAGTAGTAGTAGTAGTAGTAGTAGTAGTAGTAGTAGTAGTAGTAGTAGTAGTAGTAGTAGTAGTAGTAGTAGTAGTAGTAGTAGTATTGTAGTGGTAGTAGCAGTAACATCATCGTCATCATCATCATTTTCATCCTTATCGTTATTGTAAGTTATATTATTGTTGTTTTTAATAGCACTAACAAACAACAACCTCAACAACAAAAACCTCAACAACTACAACATCATCACTAACATTAGCCACAACAACATCATCAACAAAACAACAAATATTTAGTTTCTAAAACTCAATCCTATCGGATTTATGCAAGCTGATCTTGACGAACCGATTTCCTTTTGGACTAAATATTCGCTATATTTGTATCGTTTTTATTATACATATCACATGATGTTTACGTTTTTATATCACGTGATGTTTACGTTTTTACATCACGTGATGTTTACGTTTTTACATCACGTGATGTTTACGTTTTTATATCACGTGATGTTTACGTCTTCATATCACGTGATGTTTACGTTTTTGAGAATACCATAGGATGTTTACGTTTCTATGTTTATGTTGCAAAATGTTTACGTTTTGCCGTTGTATATATCATTCGATGTTTATATTTTGTTTTTGCTTTGTATTACGTAATTGATTTTGTTTAAAATGTGTTTATGTATGTATTTCTTTTCGATGGATATCACGTGATGTTTATGTTTGATTGCTTTTGTTGTTTGTAAAATTTATTTCAGTGCGATGTTGATGAACGTCGCGTGCAGGACTTTTGAAGCGTCCTGTTGATGTTGTTGTTGTTGATGTTGATGTTGTTGTTATTGTTGATGTTGATGTTGTTGTTGTTACTGTTGTCGTTGTTGTTTTTGCAATGTTAGTTATGATTTTATTGTTCACGAAACTATCATTCCAAAAATGAGAATTAAGATCACAGTTCTACGATAAGACTGACGACCTGCAACAAAACAAACCGGCCAAAAATTGAACGCCAAATTTGCCTTGGTGCCAATTTTTTCACAACCAGCGCCACCACACCACCACCAGAAGCAGCAACAACAACAAAAACAACAAACCAAACACCTGATTGGCATCGAGACCCCAAAATTCCAACTCCTCTTCAAAGAGTGGCCCACAAACGTCAGTAGGATAATGCAACTTGCCCGTCCTGTAGTAGTTCAAAATCTGCGCAAACACTCCCGGGTGCCTGTCGAAGAAGTACTCATTTAGAATGGGGTCGTAGTTTGCGAGGGCCTCAGTTAGGCGGCTTAAACGGGTCGCAGGGATTTTTTTAAGGGTGGCTTTGTAAGCCTCGTGTCTGATCCCTCCAACATTAAGTACCACTCTATTGTCTGAATCGCTTATCATGTTCTTGTGGTCGCTGGAGATGATGATGACGACGACGATGTTGTTCTGCCTGGCTGAAGTGATGATGATGCTGCTGCTGCTGGTGATGATAGTGATGGAGTCAAGGTAGTGATGATGATGATGATGAT
>NW_008704271.1:0-1539 GCF_000326865.2 Helobdella robusta | reverse complement strand
TTTTGACAACGGAGACAGTAGAGAAATCGGCCTGTAGTTATTAATGTCGGCATTAATGTATGTATGTATGTATGTATGTATGTATGTATGTATGTATGTATGTATGTATGTATGTATGTATGTATGTGTGTGTGTGTGTGTGTGTGTGTGTGTATGTATGTATGTATGTAGGTAGGTAGGTAGGTAGGTAGGTAGGTAGGTAGGTAGGTAGGTAGGTAGGTAGGTAGGTAGGTAGGTAGGTAGGTAGGTAGGTAGGTAGGTAGGTATGTACGTGTTTGAGGTTGTTTTCAATTGTGTTCATAAATTTGTAAAGCAAACACATCACATAGTTGGCTGGCTGATCATTTAATTAATTAAAGTGAGATTTGTTCAACAACAAAATTACTACAACTGCTGCTACTACTACTGCTACTACTATTACTACCATTATACTATTACTACTGCTATTGCTACTACTGCTGCTGCTACTACTTCTACTACAATTACTACAAACACTACAAAAACCTCTTTTATCAACGTTAATAACAAAAAACCAACCGCTTAACAACATGACGAACAAACGAACAAAAGAGAGAACGAACAAACGAACAAACATACAAACACACCTACATACAAACATACCTGCACACAAACATACAAACACACCTACATACAAACACACCTACATACAAACATACAAACAAGCATGCTAGGGTTCAATAGCATCAAATGCTGGCAACAAGCTGTATTAAGATGTTTATCTCAGGCTTGCCACTGCACAATACAACCACTAAACAGTTTTATGACTTTTGTAATGTATGTGCCTATGTGTGTGTGTATGTGCGTATGTATGTATATATATATATATATAAGTGTGTGTGTGTATGTGTGTTTGTATGGATGTGCGTATGTAACTGTTTTTTCATAAAATTTATATTTATTTTTATATATTAAGTGTGAATGCTTAAAGTTTTAGATATTTTGTATGAATGTTTTATATGTATATTATGTTTTGTATGTATATTTTGTATGTATGTTGTGTTGGTATGTTTTTTATATTTGTGCTCCGTTCAAATGCGAACTAGATACGAGCCGAATATTCAGCCCGGTCGGTCGAACTTTCGGCTTAAAATTAGACGTTTAGATTCACAGACAATGATTGTTGATTTTATAATTGGCGAAAAATATATTTAGGCCATCATAGCAGTTAAAACATCTAAATTTGAACAAGTGATAGAATATTATCTCGATTAAAATTTGTCGGATAGACATGAGTCTGTAATAGCTTGTTTTTCATTCTAAAAGATGACTTTTATTTCCAAAATTTTGGATTTTTTGTACAATTTAGCTTTCGACTTGGATCGGCAATTTGGTCATATCCACAATTCTGTGCACCTCAAATACGAACCATAATTATATATTTTTTGATCATTCCAATCGTTGTATAGTTTTGTATTTGAGATTTATTTCTATATTTGTTTGTACTTGTGGGTATTTTTGAGTATTTTGGTATATTTTGCTATTTTGACAAAGTGGAAATAAAATTTTATTGTTGAATAT
>NW_008704270.1:5024-14214 GCF_000326865.2 Helobdella robusta | reverse complement strand
GAGCCGAGTTATTTATATTTAGCAGCAAGCAACATAGATATACCATAATACAAATACATATCATGTAATTTCTTGTTAAAAATCAATAACCAAAAATTATTTTTTTAAAGAACCGAATTCTTAAATATACAAAAAATGACAAAAATCAGATCATAAATATAAACAGATATACAATTAAAAATAAGCCTCCAAATGTTTTTGTTATCCTTTAAAACAAATATTCATTAATTTACATCAAATTAATTTTACGGTGTTTCAACATAGCAAAGTTGTCAATTTATCAATAATAGTTTAAGGTACGATGTTGAAGTTTCTATTAATGTACATTAGTGCTAAACCATTTACATAAACGACATTTGAGTATTTTCATTGCGTTGAATGATCGCTCAGCGGAGCAAGTTGTTTGTTATAGGCAGCGTTATGGCGATTTGAAAAAGTTGCTTCACATGAACGAACGTTTTGGGTATATTCTTTAGAACATCGAGAAGATCTTCTTCTGATTGATTCAAGTCATTGTAACGCAAAAATTGTCTAATTTTATGTACAATTCTAATTCACCGTAATTTAGCATTGCACCGGAGGTATCGAATATTTATTTAAAGACGGCGTTTTCAATAGAGGAGCCCATTAATGTTCCCGCTAAAGAAAAAGCAGGATTTGGTTGTTGAGTAAACTTGGCGCAAATTTTTACGCTGATTGCATTGATATATGGATACCAAATTATTCTTTTAAAATATTCATTAGCATTCATTTCCTCTAGATGCCCTGTGTTGCTGTCTTGATGTGCTTTAGGCTCAACTAATTCAATTCTCGCAGCTTTAGCAAATACACTGTAATGTATAGTACAGACTTGTCATCATCCCATACAGTCATCAGGACGCCACAGTTGAAGTTGATATTTAATGTTTTTAACAAGTTTCATTCTCTCAAAGTAATTTTTAACTAAGGTTTACAGTTGTCTTGAAAGTACAGCGTTAAGAGCCATTACTTTTCTTGCTGCGAAACACAAAAAGTTTAGCTAGCGAAACCCAAAAACTTAGCTATTGAATTCGTTAGTATTAATGCGACGGACTTAGTTTTTGAATCAAACGAGACACTTTCTGTTGTTTGCTGCAAACCATCATTAATACAATAAAAATTATCACAAAATCTTATCAGCACATCGTGACGCTGTACAAATCTCGTGTCACAATAAGTCAAAAATGTTTAATCAAATTGACGTCGACACTTTTGGTGATTCATTAATAAAATTAATCATTTCAAAAACTTTACAAAACATATTTTTACAACCGTGATGTCGAGATGGAAACTAATAGTTAGGAATTGTTAAACTTGTAAATTAATTACAGGAATGAGATTTGATGCGAATTCGTAAATGTGATTTATGTAGCTATTTGGATAAATTTATTGTATTTTACTGCTGGTATTCAAATAAACGTTTAACTTAATTTGCGTTTGAAGTAGTTGTGTTCATTTATCGGAATCTGGAACCTACGGATAAACAAACTCTTGACTATCGTTGGAAGCTACAACACGGTGTTGGAGATAAAGAGATTATTGAAGCTATAACATCGGTGTTGGTAGTTACGAGGTCGAGAAGGAGTTACAACACTTGTGTCAGAAGTGGGATCTTCAAGGTTACAACACTGGTGTCAGAAGTAAGATTTTTGATAGCTTGAAACTCACTGCAATGAAGAATGCCAGTGCTAGAGGAACCCAATATAATTAGTCTGAAGAAAGAAGCTACAGAGACTGATCGAGTCACCCGTTTAATTAGCACATAATGGACAACAGACGGAAACGAAAAGGATCAAATTTTAGGGAAACGGACAACAGGAGTTTGTTTGTGTTTGACATTCAACGATTTATACAGATGTTCGCGGATATGAAGGCTGATACCGACCGTCGAGCTGAAAAGCAATTTGTGGCAATAATGGCTTATACCGACCGTCTAGCAGAAAAGCAGTTCGCGGAATTGAAGGCTTATGAAGACCGCCTAGCAGAAAAGCAATCCGCTGATGTTGACCGTTGAGCGGAAAAACAATTCGTGGAAAGAAAAAAGCAATCCACTGAAATAAAGGCTGAAATGAAACAACAAAACGCTAAAACGACGGCTAAAAACGATGAACAATTCGCTGAAATGACGGCAAAAATCGATCCACAGATAGCCGAATCAAGAGAAAGGAGAGCCGAATTACGAGCGGCCAATGGAATAATACAACCAACCTTCGAAAGAATATCATCTAGCGAAGAGACGGTTGAAACAGCTATACCAGAAACGGCTACACAAGAGCTGGCAATTATTCTACTAGCGTATTTACCAACGGATGATGTCGACAACTACGACGCACGTGACTACTACGACGCACGTGTTAACTGTGATGCACGTTATATCTGCAATGCACCTGACAACTGTGATGCACGTGACAACTATGATAGGTGAGCAAAGATAGACTGGACAAACTTGAAAAAGATCTTAATGAAGTAACAACAGACAGAAATACTCTCAAGAGTAAAGGTCAAAGTCATCAAAGAAACTTAAAGAAATTGAAAGACCGAAACAGGAGCATACAAATGAGATGAAAGAGCGGGAAGATGAGAATGACATAAGAGTGAAGCAGATCCAAGTAAAGACGGAAGAGAAGGAGAAACAGTCCAAAAATAGCTATACCGTATCGTTAGAAAAGTTTGAAGATGAAAGTCGAGATAGACTGAATGAACTACAAGATGAAATTGAAGAAGTGAAGAACGACTTGAAATTGAAGATCTGACGAACGACTTGAAATTAAAGATCTGACGAACGACTTGAAATTGAAAGAGGAATACATTGATGAACAGAGCACACAAATTGATGACCTTAAACTAATAATGGAGAATTCATCAATTCAAGTGGAGAATTCATCGCCCGGATCAATGACGTGGTGTATCTGGTCCGAGAACGAGGTAAGCCTCGGATCAAAATAAAGATCGTTCTCAGAATCAGAAGATCAGCGCAACGAAGGGAATTGACCAAATCAAGGACGATTTTTGGTCTCAGTGGCGGGCAATGTCACAGCCGTGAGGTTGAGGTGGAGACTAATAGTTAGGAATTGTTAAACTTGTAAATTAATTAGAGGGTTGTAAATTCAGTTATGGACTTGACACTTTTATGAGACACATTTACAAGCACATCGGTAGCTATATTAACAACGAAGAAGCAGAGAAGGACTACAACAGGAAAGAAAAGGACGGAACAAAGTTGAGTGATAACAGTTGACTTAGAAGTGAGATTAGATGTGAAGTCGTAAATGTGATTTATGTAGCTATTTGAATTATTATATTGTTTCTATTACTGCTGGTATTCAAATAAACGTTCAACTTAGTTTGCGTTTGAATTGGTTGTGTTCATCCACGGTGTTGGAGATATAGAGGTTATTGAAGCGATAACATCGGGGTTGGAGTTACGAAGTCGAGGAGGTTACAACAATATTTTAAATAGAAGAAATCGTCGACGCTCGGTTTCCTAATGGTAAACCGATTTTCGTGAAAAAATAATCGTTTTAACTATTGGTATCAACCGTTTCCTGTTTTCATCAGCTTGTTCTTTTTGTTTTATATTTAGTTAGTAAATTATTCATTTATTTGCCTTTGAATTTTTAGCAACTTAACAAACTCGTTACCATTTTTCTTGGCGTTTTTGTGATATTCATTTGATCATGAATTTTTTCATATTTTGAAAAAGGTTTCAACGCAAAAAAATTTAATACTGTTGTTTTTCAATCAATCATCGTTTAGCGTCCAGAGAACCAGTTCTCCTGAGGTAGGACGTGTTTTCTTTGCCATCAATTTTTTGCGCCAAATTAGGCGATCAGTTGTATCCATTTAATTTAAATTTAGAGCTTTCATGTCTTGCTCGATTGTTTGTGACCAGGACTTCTTTCGACGGCCTTTAGGACGTGCACCAGGTACTTCAACATCTGCAAGAGAAGTTATAGCACTGTTTCCACTTCGATTGACATGCCCAAACCACCGCAGACGGTGTTGCCGGCGTTCGTCCTTTATATCATCTAAACCAGCACGACGCAGGATTTCCGTAGACTGGATTTGATTCTTCAGACTAATTTGTTGCATCCATCGGAGCATTTTCATATCAGTTCGTTGAAGTTGTTTTTCCAGTTTGGTTGTCATTGGCCATGTTTCTGCACCCTATAACAACACCGGACGTATCACAGATTTATAAAGTCTTGATCGTAGTGGTAGTGGGATGTCACGCCGCATCAATATAGAGGCAAGGAGATGCCAATTATTTTAGGCTGCACGTATGCGTGCTTGAACGGCAGCTTCAGCTGTTCCAGTACAATCCTGAACATCTCCTAAATATTGAAACGATGTGACTTTCTCTACCTTAATGGCTTCAAAAACAGTGCTATTTCAAATTTGTTGTTGTGGATTGATGCAAGCAAGACAAACAAAATCGGACACTTTAGATAAAGTACCAATTATTTTTGAACAACGTTTTTGACGCCACAGGTTACACTGCTGAAACTTGATTGAATTGTTACCTACACCAGCTTTACATACTGAACAGGGCCATCGTCCAGTAGCTGTGGATTGGATGGGTTCACCAGTGTTCATTGCTTTGGTTTTGCTGATGTTGACTTTGAATCCATGATCGGCGAGTCTGGTGTTCCAATCTTCAAATATCTGTGTTGCATTCTGCTCAGACGTGGCTGTTTAAACGATATCATCAGCATATATTAGATTCCAAATGTCACCAGTGCGTATCGGCTTTGTGATTTCTTCCATTACAGTTATAAATAACAGTGGACTGAGAATCGAGCC
Organism: Helobdella robusta; assembly: GCF_000326865.2. NCBI lineage: Eukaryota > Metazoa > Annelida > Clitellata > Rhynchobdellida > Glossiphoniidae > Helobdella > Helobdella robusta. Next base: position 9,393 of record NW_008704270.1, on the reverse strand, counting down.
TTGGTAAACTCCAACGCTGATGTCAAATGCATCGGCTTTGTGATTTCTTCCATTACAGTTATAAATAACAGTGGACTGAGAATCGAGCCTTGGTAAACTCCAACGCCGATGTCAAATGCATCTGTGTTTCCAACCGTTGTGCTGACAAGAGTCTTAGTATTCGTATACATTTCCATCACAAGTCGAACAAGGTATTCTTGCTGCCTTTCCATCCTTCATAGCTTTCTGTAAGCTTCTCTACATGATGTTTGAAATCGAACCTTAGATGGGTGGAGCGTCAAAGTTGACATTGATGGGATTTGTTTCATTTAACAGACGGTTGAAATATTCTTTCCAATCTATAGTTTAACTTAATGGGATGTACCGTCGAATAGTAAACTTCGATCGAACTTCTTTAGATGATGATGCACTTCGGACAAACTTCTTTGGACGATGATGCGCTTCGAATGCACTCTGAATGAACTTCTTCGGACGATGATGCACTTCGAACAAACTTCTTTGGATGATGATGCGCTTTGAATAAATTTCTTCAGATGACGATACATTTCGAACGAACTTCTTCGGATGATGATGTACTTCCCTCGCAAAGTCGATGGCCTCCTCGTCTCCGTTGACCTAAATATCTGAATGATTCAATAAACCAACACCAGAATGAATCTTTTTTTGTCTCCCCCTATGTTGGAGTATATATAGCCTTTGCCTTCTTCATACATCCGATTATGACATACAATTTATATCGGACGATATCGAAACGTTCATCGGCGAACAAATACGGCACCAAATGTATAAACTGGCGCCTCTTGTGTGAGCTCATCATTTTCATACATCGCGAATGCGCCTGCCTTTATTCGTCATACATACTGTAACACTCGATTGAAAGTAGGTTACAGTGAACAAAAGTTTAAGCTGTTTGCATCATGTCTTTGTTCTCTATTGGAAACTGTACCAAAGTTTAGGCGTGCTCGATCACTATTGGTTGTTGACCATCGACAGACTCTGCAAAGCCTGTAAAAGTGTGTCACGGGATAAAAATAATTCAGCATCACAGTGTGCGCATAACGTACGCGCCTGTCTTTGTTCATCAACTATAACCGGGACAAAATTTAACCGAGCTTGGTTACTGTTATCATCAGATTTTACAAAGCCCCCCCTCTACTGAATGTCGTTCTCGACGTTTGCTCAACCGGTATCAAAAGTCGTTCTTACCCAACCCAAGGTCTAGGAACATTTCATCCTCAGGTGGCTGATCCCTTCATTTTCTTTGGGCAGGGGCTGCCCGCGTTGGATCCGCTGTCTTGGTCCACCAACACGTTCGGCGTCATTAACACAATGTTTGATGACCATCGTCCTTCTCGCCGGTCCTCGATGACAGACTCCCATTCATCCATCTCCGCAAAGTCATTCTCCCAAATGGATTGCAACGCGTTTTTCTTCCTCCTGTGCTCTACCAGAAATAATCCGTCAGCAACCTCTGTACACGCCTTATCGTGCATCATCGCACCGGATTCCTGACTAGTCGCGGGAAATTCAGACCGGGCTCCTTCTAAGTTTTCTGTGTGGTTGATTGCGGAAAGTTTAGACGGGACTTCTTCTAAGTTCTTTGTCTGGCTTTCAGCATTCTTCGTATCAGATGAAACTGCCGCTGTTGATTGTTTACCATGTGACACTGTAATTTCCGGATCCAAACACTTCTCTTCGCTGGGCTCCATGGGTGAAAGGCTGTCAAAAACCAGAAATTGCTTGACCACCTTCCTGGCTTTTGCCACGAGTTTTTCTTTACCTGGTTGTACCCTGACCCATATCAAACCCGGGCAGAAGACGCGCCGTTAGTTCACACATCGCTGCCCTAGCAATAACAAATCTTTTCCACAGATCTACAGTTGATATTGAGGGAAAATTAGATTTCATCTCCGTCAACCATTGATTGTTCGCTTGGCTCTGATATGCCAACCATCGGCCAACTGCTTTTAACTCTTTGTTCAGCACAGTTCCTGGCTTCATTACTGCCGTAAACCTCGCCTCGTGTCGCTGCAGGCTCTTCTTCTGCATCCTCCTCCCACATAACGTGCAGTTTGCGGTACATGGCCGCTGCTTTGAGACGTTCTCGCGCCAGTTGATGCGCCTTCAGGATACTTTTCTGTATTTCGTCAACAAACTCGTTATGCGAACCAATGTTCGTCACGTTGCTAGGCAGCTGGTAAACAAGGTTGATCGGCATGACATTCTCTCTACCTAAAAACAAACGGTTCGGAGTGAAGCCCGTTGCAGAATGCACGCTTGCCCTGTAAGCCGCCATGACAAAAGGAAGGCATGCATTCCAGTCGTTGTGTGAGTCTTGTACTACCTTCGCCAACATCGAATTCAGCGTCTTGTGAAACCTTTCGATTGCTCCGTTAGCAGATGAATTGTACGGTGACGTGCGTATCTTCTCGATGTCGAATCTGCAGAGTAATTCGTTGAATAGACTGCTCTCGAACTCACGACCTTGATCCGTAAGGATTTGCCTCGGCATTCCGAACCTAGGGAAAATTTTTGTAGTTAATACTTTGGCAACTGATGCCACCGTATGCCTCCTCAATGGAAATGCTTCGGCCCATTTTGTAAAATGATCTAGAATCGTCAGAATGTAAACGTTGCCCTTCTTCGATTTGGGGTGCGATTCCGTGATGTCCAGCGCTATCCGTTCCCAGGGTACCCCTGACAACATGACTTTCATAGTTGCATGGCGTGGTGGTTTCCCTCTGTAATACTTGCAACACTTATCACAACTTTTTACAAACGCTTCGACATCTGACTTCCACGATGGCCAATAAAATCTATGCTGTGCAATTTCTTTCAATTTTGCAATCCCCAGATGTCCTCCGGTCACACCTGTATGGGCAGCTAACAAAATTGATTTCACCACATTTTTGGGTACCAAAACTTGCCACGCTACATCGTTTGCGGGCATCACATCGAACCGTCTACACAGCAGTCCATTTTTCATTTCCAAACGCTCCCATTGATGCCAGAGTGTTTTGAACATTTCGCTTTCACCAGAAACATCATCCCACGACGGCTTCTGAGCGTTCACAGAAATCTTCTTCATTAGTGGCCCTATGATGTTGTCTTTTTTTTGAGCTTCTTTCAGATCCGTAACGCATTCCACAACTTTCACTTGTTTAACGACTTGGCTATTGTCATTGCAACACGTCTTCTTACATGGCTTTCTTGACAACGCGTCGGCGTTTCCATGTCTAGTCCCCGCTCTGTGTAGAATGTCGAAATTGAATTCCTCCAGCTGTTCCAACCACCTGGCTTGTTGTCCGATTGGATCAGGGGTGTTTCGCAACCAGGTTAGTGGTGCATGATCTGTACTGATTGTGAAATGTCTACCTAGTAAATATTGCTCAAAAAATTTAAGAAAATACACCACAGCCAATAGCTCTTTTCTAGTCGTGCAATAGTTTTCCTCAGCTCGGCTTAGAGTCCGGCTGGCGTAAGCGATGACTCTCTCCTTGTCTTCTTGAACTTGCGACAGAACAGCTCCGATGGCTCGATGCGAAGAGTCAGTGTCCAGAAAGAAAGGATCGTATTCGTTTGGCTTGGCTAGTTTTGGCGTTGTCGTCAGAACACATTTCAATCTTTCGAACGCCTCTTGTTGCCTTGGTCCCCACCGGAATTTTTGACTTCCCCTGAGCAGTTCATTCAATGGCTTGGCTATTTCTGAGAACCTTTGTACAAACCTGCGATAGTAGCCGGCTAAACCTAAAAATCCTCGAACTTCTGTCAGCGTCGTAGGAGTTGGCCAGTCACGAACGGCTTCTGTTTTCTTGTCATCTGTCGCGATACCTTCGCCTGACATTACATGGCCCAGAAAGGCCACTGAAGATCTTAAAAATTCACATTTCTTCATCTTCAATTTCAATCCGGCTTTTTTCAATCGCAGAAAAACTTGTTTCAACCTAAAAAAAAAAATGTTCCTGTAAATTTTTCGAATAAATTGTAATGTCATCGATATAAGCCAGACACGTATTAGGGCATAAGTCTGACAAGACTAAATCCATCAACCGCTGAAACGTGGCCCCAGCGTTGCACAGACCAAAAGGCATTCTTTTGAATCGAAACATGCCCTTGTTGCATACGAACGCCGTCTTGTCTCTGTCCTTAAGATGTATCTCGATCTGGTGATAGGAAGATTTGAGATCCAGCGTTGAAAACCATTGTGCCCCTGACATGGCGTCTAAACAAACGTCGATCCTTGGCAGAGGATAGGCGTCCTTCACCGTCAAAGAATTCAGCCTTCTATAGTCGATGCAACAACGATATGAACCGTCCTTCTTCACCAGTACTATATTTGAAGACCACGGCCCATGTGCGGGTCAATCAC
>NW_008704270.1:0-4633 GCF_000326865.2 Helobdella robusta | reverse complement strand
GTGACTATTATTATTATTATTATTATTATTATTTAAAATCTATAGTTTAATTAACTTAATGGGATGTACCGTCGGATAGTAAACTTCGATCGAACTTCTTTAGATGATGATGCACTTCGGACAAACTTCTTTGGAAGATGATGCGCTTCGAATGCACTTTGAATGAACTTCTTCGGACGATGATGCACTTCGAACAAACTTCTTTGGATGATGATGCGCTTTGAATAAATTTCTTCAGATGACGATACCCTTCGAACGAACTTCTTTGGATGATGATGTACTTCCCTCGCAAAGTCGATGGCCTCCTCGTCTCCGTTGACCTAAATATCTGATTGATTATAAACCAACACCAGAATGAATCTTTTTTTGTCTCCCCCTTTGTTGGAGTATATATATATCCTTTGCCTTCTTCATTTCTTCATACATCCGATTATGACATACAATTTATATCGGACGATATCGAAACGTTCATCGGCGAACAAATACGGCACCAAATGTATAAACTGGCGCTTCTTGTGTGAGCTCATCATCTTCATACATCGCGAATGCGCCTGCCTTTATTCGTCATACATACTGTAACACTCGATTGAAAGTAGGTTACAGTGAACAAAAGTTTAAGCTGTTTGCATCATGTCTTTGTTCTCTATTGGAAACTGTACCAAAGTTTAGGCGTGCTCGATCACTAATGGTTGTTGACCATCGACAGACTCCGCAAAGCCTGTAAAAGTGTGTCACGGGATAAAAATAATTCAGCATCACAGTGTGGGCATAACGTACGCGCCTGTTTTTGTTCATCAACTATAACCGGGCCAAAGTTTAACCGAGCTTGGTTACTGTTATCATAAGATTTAACAGAAACATGAGGCACCAACTATGTCTTTTTTCGTACGCTTTGCATGTTTTGCTATACGATACAGAGATTTCATTTGTTCACCTTTACTTTTAGTTAGCTACTCTCTGCACTGATCTGTCTGAGCCAGTGCGACTTGACGTCTTACATAGTTGTTCTTCTCACGGAGAATTTTGTGGTCATCAACAGATTTTGATTTTTGCCATTGCTTGTATGCAGCTTTCTTTTCAGCTATTGCATTTTGTACACTGTCATTCCACCACCAAGTGTCCCGTTCATGCTGGCGTTTTGTACCAGTTTTCCCGCAAACTGTAGTTGCAGCGTTTATCAAAACCATTTTGTATGTACTCCAAACTGTACTGGATTGCGATTGTTGGTCTAACTGTGTGGCGACAATCTGTTGAAATTTTTCTCGATAAATATTGCTTTTCAGCTTCCACGTTTTGATTTTTTGAGGCATTTCTCTAGACTTATGTTTTGACAGTTTGACAACCAGGTCTGCCACAAGGAGCCTCTGTTGGGCGACACATGATTCGCCACTTTGACATTTTTGAATAGCCTTTGGTGCTGTTGCTTGAGGGCGAAAAGTTCAATTTGCGTGGCTGATGGTCCACTTTTTTATGTTATGAGATGTTCCAACCTCTTTCTAAAATATTTGTTCAGTAATCAGGATTGTTACAGATTTTGGTATTGTTGAGATGGTGTCAGAGAACGCAGCCCAGAAGTCATTTTTCATCTCTTCTGATTCGCCTGTCTGTGGTGCGTATGCAGAAAAAATAGTCATTGTTTGCTTTTCTAGGCGAATCTTGATCCACATGAGACGTGAGTTAATCCTTTTAATATCCAGTACTTCTTGGACTAGCAGTTTTTTGACAAAAATTCCAACACCATTTTTGGTCGTCTTTTGATCATTCCAGAATAGTTTATAATTTTCTTTGTCTGAGTTGATATGACAGACACCATTCGATTTCCATCGGGTCTCCTGAAGGCAGCAGATGTCAATCCTTCTACGCTCGAGCATTTCTGCGATTTCCATGCTGCGGCTAGTCAGTGATCCAACATTGAGCGTTCCAAGTCTAAGTACCATAGTCGCCATTCTTAAATTTTCTGCAACATCTCGCCGCTATTGCATACTTTCCAGGAATTCTTAGCCCCCCCTTGACCACTTAAGGCCTGCTGGGGACTAGGGGCCGTTGTTTTTTGTGATGGCATGGAATAAATTTTGGGGAAACTTTTTACATCCGGACACCCATTCTGACGACAACCACCAGTTATAAGCAGTGGGCCTAGCCTTTTGCTCAAAAGCACGCAAGGCAGCGTGGATGCAGTTTTATGTCATGCCCAGGACATAATGCTAATCACATAGCTAAGATGACTTCTATGTATCTGAAATAAAGTTATTTCAATTTTAAACTTTATTCCTTAAAAAACTTGTAGCAGTTTTATACGTTTATGATTTATTTTAAACAAAAGACTGACCATGAAAACTGTTGTAGCTAAAAATAATTTTATTAACCAATTAATTATTTAAAATATTTTTACATCGAAAAGCAAAATGTTGGAAACAAATCATTGGTCAGTAAGTGAACATTTAATAAAATATGATGCACCGTCACACATTTGAGTAATGAATAAACGCGAATGCATTTTATAAGCGAAGAGTAACCTCTGCCTATATTACTATTCAACTTCACTGGTTTGCTTATAAGAATTATAAATGATTACAAAAAAATGTTATGAAGTAGAAATGATTCAAATTTAACCAAAGTTAAACAACAAACAAGCAATAAACAAGTAAAATTGCTTAAAACAATGAATACGAATATTTTGCTTGGTAGGGTCTTATGTACGGGGATATTAATCAAATATCTCCGTACAATTAATTAATACAAATATTAATCAAATCACTCAATCAAGTAGCCAATCCTATTACTGACCACGATCATTAACTGTCATTTCCACGATCATTAACTATTTCCATGAGAGCACAAAGAGCACAGGGAATACAAACTACTCTCTTCATAATAAAAGAATATTTTAAAGCATAATTTTTGCCAGTAATATGATTTATTGACGGAAACACTCTTTGATGCTTCTCACCATATGGAAATGAAAAAATTGAGTCAGGTAGGCCTAACTTATGATTTATTAGCAAGTTTAATTTCTCCGCACCGTTTAAAGTAAGTTTACTATTCAAACAATAATTATTTTTATGAAAATTGAACAAAACTGAAACATCATCCATCCGGAAACAATTTCCTACTGGCAGTTAATAAGTTTTTTTTGTCATTTTTTTGTTTTTGTCATTTCTGAATTTTTGCTTTTATAACAATTTGTATTTTTATTCTTTGTAACTGAGTCTACATTTTTTTTGTTCATGGTGGTTCGAAATTAGCATTGCTTTTTTAGATAACTATCATTAAACAGGAATATTTGTATATCAAAATTAAAATATTGAATATATTTTTATAAAAAAAAAACGATAATTTTAAAAATTTTGATACAATACATGAATACAAACAGTTAAGTAAGACTAATGAAGCTAAACTAAAGTCCTTATTTTTCTTCTTAAATTGTTATAACAGCATCAACCTAGATACTGTACTGACAAGCACCCCTTATAATTTGTGGTACTTTATTAACAAGAAAAAAGTCATTCCTAATCTATTAATTGCAAGATAATTATTTATTTGAAAAAATTTGATAAAAATGAATTTTGGACTTTTGTGTGTGTTGATTTAAAAATATTGTTCTTCTTCTCGTACCTTATCATTTTAAGACATTGGCGACCATCGACTTCTACAAAGCACGAACTACGTAGCAGTTTAGATATGGTGGTATTCAACAAGTGACAAAAAGACTTCGCGAATGTAATTCGTTGTCGACCGCTATCTCTTCTCCCTGCAATCTTTCCAGTAGTTGATAGATATTCCATTCCTTCCTTCCGCTTGATGTTACCAAAAAAATTTAACTCCTCCCGTCGAATTATTTGTAGTAATTTCATCTTTTCATAACCGGACTGTTTTAATACATCCTCAATCGAAATATGAGAGGTCCAACTAATTTTCATAATAGTTCTCAAAAACAAAATCTCAGCAGCAACAATCCTGTTTTCTATTTTTTTAGAAATATTCCGTGGTTTGGAGCCGTAAGTGAGCACAGGAAAAATGTAACACTCTAACAGTTATAATTTTGTTGATATTCTGATTTTACTGTTGGTGAGAGTGTTTTTCATTTTAGAATATGCATCTTTCGCCATAGCTATCCTTTGTTTGATATCCACATCACAGTTACAACCTGAGGTAATCAGACTTCCGAGATAATTGAAGCTTTTGACTTGTTCAACTTGTTTACCATTAATGATAATGCAGCATATAGGGACGGTTTTACTCTTACTGATAACCATGCTCTCTGTTTTGTTGATGTTAATTTGTAAGCCTTTCCATTTACTTTCATGACATATGACATAAAACTGCATCCACGTTGCCTTGCGTGCTTTTGAGCAAAAGGCTATGTCCACCGCTTATAACTGGTGGTTGTCGTCAGGATGGGTGTCCGGATGTAAAAACTTTTCCGCAAATTACTCTTATGTCATCACAAAGAAAAACAACGGCCCCTAGTCCCCAGCAGGCCTTCAGTGGTCAAGGGGCGCCAAAAATCCCTGGGGAGTATGCAATAGCGGAGGGATTTTGCAAAAAATTCAGAATGGCCCCTCTATTGTACTTAGACTTGGAACGCTCAATGTTGGATCACATAGACACATCGCCCAACATAGACACATGT
>NW_008704269.1:0-1540 GCF_000326865.2 Helobdella robusta | reverse complement strand
TCCATTAATTCATTCATTCATTCATTCATTCATTCGCTCATTCATTCACTGGTTCATTTGTTCTGGGCGGGTTTATTTAATTATCCTTTATTTATGAATCAATGAATTAAGGTATGGATGGATGGATGAATGAATGGATGGATGGATTGATAGATGGATGGATGAAGAAAATAGATGGATGAATAAACGGATGGATGAATGGATGGATGAAAAAACGAATGAACAAACGAACGACTAAAAAGGAATGAAGCAAGGAACGACCGACCGAGCGGACAAATGGAATAAAAAAAATTAATCTCTAAATAAGAAGTAGTCAAAAAAGTTAATGATTGATTGAAAGAATAAATTGAATAACTGAATAAATGAATAAAAAAATGAGTGAATGAATAAGTGAATGAGTGAATGAATGAACGAATGAATAAATGAATGAACAAACCGTTGTGTAAACTTTTGACGAATGGATGGATGGTTTTTTAATCAATTCGTTTCGATTCAATGACGCCAAAATTATTATTATTATTATTACACTTATTACACTTATTTTCGCTATTATTGTTATTACTATTAGAAGTAGTAGTAGTAGTAGCAGCAGCATTAGTAGCAGTAGTAGTAGCAGTAGTAGTAGTAGCAGTAGTAGCAGTAGCAGTAGTAGTTGTAGTAGTAGTAATAGTAGTAGCATTACTATTAGTATTACTTTTTAAAAAAAGTCAAAAGTCATTAATAACAATTACGCTTTTAATTAATGCGCAGATAAAAGCAACAATAACAACAACAACAATAATAATTATAATTATAATAATTATTATTATTTTATTATCATAAATAATAATAATAATCATAATAAAAACAATAATAACTTTATCTAACCTCTCTCTCCAACTATTTAGCATCCTAAAAACGTGCCTGGAATTTATTTGGAAAAAAATTTTAAATAAACAAATACAAATATGTGTGTGTTTATGTGTGTGTGTGCGTGTATGCGTGTGTGTGCGCGTGTGCGTGTGTGTGCGTGTGTGTGTATGTAAATGTATCTTGTATGTGTGTTATTACACCAGAAGGATGAGTTATTCATCGTTGGGTTTTTGGGTTTCTGACAAAATTTATTATCATTATTATAGTTGTAATAATTATTGTTGTGGTTGTTGTTATAATTATTGTTGTTGTTGTTGTTGCTTATTTTAATTCAAAATAGAAAATGAATTAACCCAAATATAATTGTGCCTTTATTTGAACAGACTTCAACGATGGCTATATATGCATGTATGTATATGTATGTATGTATGTATGTATGTATGTATGTATGTATGTATGTATGTATGTATGTATGTATGTATGTATGTATGAATGTATGTTTGTATGTATGTTTGTGTGTATGTATATGTGTTTATATGTAGGGTTGTATGTATGTTTGTGTGTATTGGTCTTCTTATCTTGACCTTTACAATTTCTATCATCATCATCATCAGGATCGTCGTCGTCATCATCTTAATCATCTTCATCATTCTTATCATCGTCATCATTATTATCATCCCTATCGTCA
>NW_008704268.1:0-1542 GCF_000326865.2 Helobdella robusta | reverse complement strand
AAATAAAAAAAATATTTTGAATATTTTTCCAAAAGGATGATGTAATTTAAATAAAAATAATATGAAATTGGTTCAAGTTTTGATTTTCCTAAAAATTCCTTCCATAACTTACTGAGTACTTGTTAAATTAGCGTAGTGAACAACTTCAGAAGCAGAAGAACCACAAAACTGCCTGATGATGAGAAATGCATTGTTGATCCTCGAAAAATGATGGCCAACCTCCGTATTTGTTGAATGTGCACATCCTTATCAACGCTGTTTCTTTTATAGCAGACATTGCCAAAATTTGTTCATTAATTCAACTTTTGTTCAAACAATATTCAGCACATTGTTTATTGAATTCAATATGCATATATATTTATAAAAAAAAATAACCAATGTCTCGGAGTCGTATGTAAAATATCCGAGTTCGACGTCGGCCTCTCCAAAATATCCAACTCCGGGTAAAAACTTTCGACTCGGACTTTGCCTCCGGGTCTCGAAATCCAAAAATACAACAAAACTCAACAATACCGAAAATGCGGCAATATTTCTTAATGACTGTATATACGACAGTCTGAACCCATATATATATATATATATATATATATATATATATATATATATATATATATATATATATTGGTAATAGACCATAATTTTTACAATATTCTATAAATTCTACCGAATGTTTGGCGTTAATATGTTTGTAGTTCGTTTTTTCGATTTTTCTCACTAAAGTTTTTTGGTGAACGTTTAGTTTATTAAAATTCAAAATAAACTTATTTTTCGAATTCATGCTGCAAATCAAGATAACGACATCATCTTGTATTACAGAAATCACATGTCAACGGCATACAAGGTAGATGAAGCTATTCTTAAACATATCATCAATAAAAATGTCACACTAACCAACCCAAATAGTAAAGTTAAACTTCGAATTTATTACAACAATAAAAAGGCGTCTCACCTAATACTGAAGAACAACTGCAGTCCTAGAGATAACTCTGAGTTAAAGCGTAATCACGTAATATATGAATTTAATTGCCCCTTTGACAGCTATGCACGTCAACATGACTCATAAATCGGGATTACTACTACCTCACTGACTAGAAGGCTTACGATGCATAAACAGAGTGGTGCTATCAAATCTCATTTGGACTCAACACACTCAATCACAATTAGCCGTGAAATCCTCGACAGCAACACCAAAGTAATATACCAGAACAGCAACTACACGCATCTTAAAATTGCAGAAGCAGTCCTAATTGACATCAATAAACCAAAAATAAATATACAACAAAAAATGACAACCTCACTTCCAACCCGGCGCTTAACCAACAACGAAAACAAAGAAGTAATAAAAACTAGCATCGTAAATAGTGACAAAGAAGAATATGATGCTATCGATGAAAAAAAGGAGACCAAAGAAGAAACCTGACACCTAATTCGCATCAAAGTTCAATTTTACAACACCAAAGTTAATTTTTACAACGTCAAAGTTCATTTTGACAAAGTCAATATTTCCTTATATATATATATATATTATATTACATATTTCCG
>NW_008704267.1:0-1545 GCF_000326865.2 Helobdella robusta | reverse complement strand
ATCATAACAAAAATCACATTAACAACAACAACATTAACAACAACAATAACAACAACAACATTAACAACGACAACAATAGCAACAACAAGTACAATAACAACAAACAACAACCTAGACGAAAAAATGTCATAATAAATATAGAGAAGAACAAAAAACCAAAAGAAAAAAAAATCACCAAAGAGAAAACTATAGAAAAAATGTCATAAAGTATTTTTCACCAGTAATAGACAAAAACATTCCCACACTCACATAGAAATACACACACACACACACACATACATACAAATGTGTTTAGACATGCTGGCATTATTTTGACTTAGCAAGCTTACAAAATATCCAATTATCTCTCTCTTTCTCTCTCTCTCGTTCTCTCCCTTTTTTTTTCTCTCTCTCTTCTTTTTGCTCCTTCTCACTTACCTTCTCTCGCCACACTTTTTCCTATCTTTTCATTCTTTTTTCCCCATAAATTTTTTCAGTATGCTTTTGTATGTGTGTGTGTATGTATGTGCGCGCGCGCACGTGTGTGTGTGTATGTATGATGTGTACTTGATATTTTGTTTTTTGTGTGCGTGTGTATGTGTGTGCGTGCATGTATGTGTGTGTATGTGCGCGTGTGTATGTGTATGTGTCTGTGAACTATTTTTGTTGGATTAGCGTTTCAACAAAACAATTTTTAATGATGATGCACTGTAATTTAACAGCAACTTATGCGTTTGATCGGTGTGCGTGTGTATACAAAAATGCCTCTTTTGAGTAACTACACCTATGAATATGCGAGTAATTTTCTATTAACATCATCATCATCATAGTCATCATCACCATCACAATCATCATCGTCACAATCATCCCCATCATATCTCACCTTCTGATACACCAGATCTTTATTCAGGTTGACGTCACAATACTTCGTGGTTCCGGTTGAATTCTTGCAGCAGCTCGTCGGTAGCTCGGTTGGAGCAAACGAAGGAACCTTCCTCCAATCGTTGAAGTCGTTGTAGCCACAGCACTCGAACTGTTTTCAAGAATTCATTTTTATCTTTTCGTATCTTACTTTGGCGAATTTACTTTTCTGCGTTAATTTGTACTCTAAAATTATTTACAACCACTATTACAAATACTACTACTGTTGCTGCTACTACTACTACTACTGATACTTCTACTTCCATTACTGCAACTACTACTACTACTGCTACTACTACTACTAATACTACAACTGCAACTTTTACTACTTTGGGGCTTCTGTTAGAGTTAGGTTAGAGTTGACATTTTAATTAATCATAATTAAAATTAAAATTGTAATAATTATTATTATTATTATTATTATGTATTTTTATTACTAACGCCATTCTGCATGGCATTGATGTAGAGGGTACTAGCAGAGTCCGTCTTATAATTGAACATGGACTCGTTGAATTTTTTACTCACTTGATCAGTTGCCTTTAAAAATAATTTTCCGTTAATTTGCTATAATAAAAAAAACAAATGTATGTATATCATGAAAAGATGAATGCTTGAAAAAATAAATGAATGAATGAATAAATGGAT
>NW_008704266.1:9477-14370 GCF_000326865.2 Helobdella robusta | reverse complement strand
ATATTAGCATTATTGATATTTATTCGAACAACATTTTGTCATCATCATCCTCGTCCTAATCATCATCATCATCGTCATCATCATCGTCATCATCATCGTCATCGTCATCATCATCATCATCATCATCATCATCATCTTTATCATTTTTATGATTGCTCAGTTCTCAATTTCGAAGCATTATTCGTCATCATTCTTCACTCACATCAGCACTCACTCCACCACCACCAACACCACCATCACTCTCCACCTCCACATTTATATTTTTAATCCGAATAACATGAAAATATCAATAAATAACATCATCACGAACATTTCCATTCACCATCATCACCATCATCACCACCATCACCACCAACAACATCATAACCATCACCACTATCATCGTCACCACCACCATCTGCAGGCCGAGCAGCAGCAGCAGCAGCAGGCAAGGCATCTCGTATGATAGAGTTTGATTGAGAGGCACGACTTAATTGCAATTATTATTGGCCCGACCGGCGAAACTCATTGCTCCGGTCACCAGCCATACTAATCATGCCAACCAACATAATAACCTGCTGCTGCTTCTGCTGCTGCAAGATGAGGATGATGAAGAGAAGGTGATGATGATGATGATGATGATGATGATGAGGATGATTATGATGAAGAGAAGGTGATGATGATGATGATGATGAGGATGATGGTGATGATGATGAAGTCCAAATGATTTGGGCTAATTACGTTGGAAACAGGAGTGATTGTAATGCTGATGACGATAAGGACGTTGATGATAATGATGATGATGATGACGTTGATGATAATGATGATGATGTTGATGATGATGACAAAAATGTTAGCACCGACAATAGCGCTAATAACGATAGCATCTACAAATGCAAGTGCAAATATATATTGGAATTAAGAGGAAAAGTTTGTGTGTTTATGCGTTGTTGTATGTGTGTACGTGTGTGTGTTTATGAGCATGTGTGTGTGTGTTAATGTGCGTGTGTGTGTGTGCGTGTTTATGTGCGTGTGTGTGTTTATGTGCGTGTGTGTATTTATGTGCGTGTATGTGTTTACGTGCATGTGTGTTTCTATGTGCGTGTGTATTTGTATGGATGTCTGTGTTAGATAGATTTTGTAGCGATTTGCAGTTAAATTTTATGTAAATGTGTGTTGGCACGGTCAGATAATTGTGACGTTGTTTAGCCAGTGCATGTGCGTGCGTGCGTGCCTGCGAAGGAAGATATTTAGGTTTCATTTTCGCTCTGATGAAATAGCAAATAATAATTGCGAGATATAATAATTTTGCCTTTCTGTTGGAAATAAATTGAAGTCATTCCTAATCGAATTAGAAATTGTGGAGATTTGATGATTCCTTGCAACATCAATCATCCCAGCATGTGACCCACTAACAACAAATCTAATCTATCAGTTGTCCTCTTATGTGCCATCCGAACAAACAACTGACCAACTGACCAACCAACTGACCA
This sequence comes from Helobdella robusta, assembly GCF_000326865.2. NCBI lineage: Eukaryota > Metazoa > Annelida > Clitellata > Rhynchobdellida > Glossiphoniidae > Helobdella > Helobdella robusta. The sequence continues at coordinate 12,898 of NW_008704266.1, read as the reverse complement.
ACCAACTGACCAACCAACTGACCAACCAACTGACCAATCAACTGACCAATCAACTGACCAATTAATTGACCAACCAACCAACTGACCAATCATCCAACCAGCCAGCCAATCAACAACCAATTAAAATAACGAACAACTCATTCGATAAACTTTTTTGAACACGTACAGTACATGTATATGTTATTTATTCAACATGCACGCATTTATTAACATGACAAATAAAAAAGTGCACATGCATGCACACAGCTCACACACACACAACCACATAAACACGNACACACACNNACACATACACATACACGCACACACGCACAGAGCAAGCAAATACGAATCACTAGCAAACGCATTCGGCATTCCGTAATAAACATTTTAGCGCGCCAAACAGGCAGCCGAGTTGATTAAACGTCCGCAGGATGAATCGCCAGAAAGTGTGAAATTATCGAAAATCAATAAAATATGGAAAGCCAACTTCATCGTCTGGAAAATTATTTGTGACGTTGTTGTTGTTGTTGTTGTTGTTCTTCCCTCATATCTAAAGCGCCGACACTGATATCAATCTAAACGTTAATACATTGTGATTAAACATTTTGTTGTTATTGTTGTTGTTGGGATTATAATATACATGTTGTTGTAGTTGATGTTGTGAGTATGATAAACATGTTGTTGTTAGTTGTTGTTGTTGTTGTTGCTGCCACTCTGTGCTTGTGAGTGGCAATGTGATGATGTGATGTAACTTGTTGTGCTGCTGGCAGGAGTGTGTTGTTGATGTTGTTGTTGGTTGTAGCGATAGTCATCATAATTATTTTATAATTATTATTTTGATTGCCAGTAAGAGTTGTGCAAATTGTGCATGTTGTTGTTGTTGTTTTTTATTATCATTGTTGTTTTTATTATTATTATTATTATTGTTTGTTATTATTGTTGTTATAATTAACGTTATATGATTGCACGGTCTTATCTAAATTGCCTAGCACTAATAAATCGTAAATGAAGAAAAAACATTTGTCAAAAAACAACAACAACAACGACAACAACGACAACAATAACAACAACAGCAGCAGCAACAGCAATAATTATAATAATCATTAATATAAGAAAGGCAATAATAAAAATAAAAACTACGACGATGATGATGGTGGTGGTAATAATAATAACCATAATAATCATCACAATTATAACAACAGCAACAAAAGTATGATAACTTCATATTTCCCAACGAACTGATAAGAGAGTGTCTGACTTAATGCTTGGTTACGTGTGTTTGTATTTTTTTGTGTGTTTGCGTGCAAAAATGTACACACACACACACACACACAATACACACAACACACACACATACCGATACACATACACACACACCTATACACACACTCACATATACATACACACACACCTATACACACACTCACATATATATACATACGTATATATAATGTGTGTGAAAGAAAGAGAGTGGTGTTTGTGTGTGTGTGTGTGTGTGTGTGTGTGTGTGTGTGTGTGTGTGTGTGTGTGTACTTATTTTCCCTAGCGTTGAATGTTAGTTTGCCAAATTTAAGCTGCTTATCACTTTATTAATTATTATTATAATTAATTTTTTGGTTGTCTCCGATTCATCAAACTTTTCATCATTATCATCATTATCATCATCACATTTTCTTCCTCATCACCATCACTTTTTCTTCCTCATCATCTTCATCATCATAGATTTCATCCTCTTATATTCTTCATTACAAACTCTTCAGACATACTCAAAATTCACACAAACGCTTGTGGGAATACGCGCGCACGAATTGACACACGCATACTCACTCAAAAACATAATCATACATACATACATACATACATACATACATACATACATAAATACATACATACATACATACATACATACATACATGCATACATACATACATGCATACATACATACATACATACATACATACATACATACATACATACATACATACATACATACATACATACATACATATGTATACACACACACATACGTAAATATGTATGCCAAGAAACGTGCAGTTGTAGATACGCACGTTCATTGGTTGATTGCGCAAGATGTAGGAGCGTTGTTATTATCGATAATTTCATACTTCTGCTTATGTGCATGTCTTTGTGCACGTGGGGACGAGTGTTTGGGTGGGTTTTGTGAGGTTTGTTTGTGGGAATGTTTGTGTGCGTTTGAGTGTTTTTGGGCATTTAGGTCTGTTTTGTTTGAAAATCTAAAATGTACGTTTATATATGTATGTGGCATGTTTGTTGGTTAGTTTGTATTTGCAGCATGTTTATTTTTGTATTTTTTGTATGCTTCTTTTTGTATGTTTGAATGTGTCGTGTGTAGCATGTTTGTTTGATGGTTTTTTGTATTTATTATGTGATTATGTTATATGTCATAACGAAATTGTTGTAAAATTATCAATTTACAAAACAATAAGTTTTAACGTTGTATCTACCGCTTATTGAAATACTAAATATTTAATTTGTTGGATCACCAAGCCAAAAAAACGCACAATACAAAGAGGCCATTGTTCACTGACCTGACCAGTTTCAAATGCTTGCCGAGCAAAATAAAACAAAAATTAGATCCTTAAACGGTGGTTTTGATGATATTTTTAGTTTGAAAAAGTAAATTTTGTGTGTGTATGTATGTGTGTGTGCGTGCGTGTGTGTGTGTGAGTGTGTGGATGTGTGTGGTTGTTTGATATTTTGAAATGATGCTGAGGAGAATGTTTAAAAATTTATAGAAATTTAATAACAACAAGAAGGAACTTTTAACATAATGGTATCAATATCGGTAATAGTAATAATAATAATAATAATAGTAATAATAATAACGTTAATAATATTTATATTAATAATAAAAATAATATGAATAAAAATTATATGAATAATAAAAATATTATCATTAATTATTATTATTATTGTTGTTGTTATTATTATTTTCTATAAATATGAGAAAAATATTGCTAATAAAAGTGTGCTATTTATGATGATGGTGATAATGAAAAAATAGTAAGGGGCTGTGAATGAAAACTCCGCTAGTGTATTTGTCTGCGTGTGCGTATGTGGGTGTGTGTCTTTTTGTGTTTGTGAGTGTGTGTTTTTATGTGTGTTTTGTGTGTGTATATGTTGTTTGTGTCATCGTGTGTTTGTAAGTGTGTTTTTTGGTGAGTGTGTGTGTTTGTTGGTATGTGTTTATCTGTTCGCATGTGGGTTTGTATGTGTGGCTGTGGATGTTTTTGTGTGTGTGTGTGTGTGAGTAACTGTGAAGACGACGGTGATGATAAAAATGATTTTGTTGTTGTTGTTGACGTTGATGATGATGATGATGATGATGTTGGGATTGACAATGTCAATAATGATTATGATATGATAGTGGATGCAATGTCAACAGACGATGGTGATG
>NW_008704266.1:7572-8954 GCF_000326865.2 Helobdella robusta | reverse complement strand
CAACAATGGTTATGTAGAGAATAAACTTTTTAAGTTGAAAACCACCTGTGTGATTTTTGAGAAAAAATAATTTTTTGTCATCACAACCATCATTTTAATCACTTTTTGACACTAACAATCATTCATCGTCATCATTATTATCATCATCACCATCGTCATCACCATCATCAGCACTAGCATCCACCAAGCAAACAATTATTATATTTAAAATGTCGAGTAATTTTTATAAATGCAATGAATGAACGTGCCATTATTTCATTACCCAGTTGTTCCTCCTCGCGTATGCGTCCGTGCAGGCATTACGATGTCCGTGTTGCGTATGTACGTGCGTTGTACAGTTTGTGTTTACGGGTGTACGCAAAGGTACAGCTGCATATTAATAAACATTAAACACATCGATTACGTCATCATCAACGTCACAATCATCGTTGTGAATATCATTATCATCATTGTCAACAACAAAAACTACAACAACAAAGATACAAAAAATGCTCTAATAGCGGAAGAAGAAAGAGCAGCTTATGAGGTGCCGACAGAAGCTGCAAAGTGGTGTGCTGTAATTATGTTTCACAGGAGCGGACCAGTTGAACCCCTCACAGAAGAGGGAGGTACAGCATCTTAGAAACAGTAGTTCATGCAGAAGTATGACGCCGAAGTTGAGATAGAAAAAAGAGAGCAATGAACCCAGCAACTGGTCACCGAGTTGGCTCAGTCGGTTGAAGTGCTATGTCTCTTACGCGATGGCATGGTTCGAATGCATGCTCTGTCCGAAATTCAAAGACCATCAAATGCGTAGGATGCGGTGTTAGCGCGTGCAAATATAATATGAAAACGAGTCGTGTGGTGTGGTGTGGTGTGGCGTGGGTGGATAGTACAGTCTTTGTGGCATAAAAGTTTAACTACAAGTATAGAATAACATGTAAGCAAAACAACATGTCTTCTACAGAGCTGCATTGTACAAAACATAAAACAACTGACTGGCTTCAGAAGTACAAAAAATCATAGCATGCAGTTCTTCTATGATAAACACGCTGGAAAATGTCAACAGCAATAATCAAGATAGCATACAGCTGATAAACAAACAAAAACGTTTTGAGACCCGACAAAAGAAAGTGATATTGACTTGGATAGCGGGCCATTGTGGGATTGAAGCAAACGAAAATGAGATGAAGCGATCAAAAAAGGAAGACTACTCCAAATTTAGAACAAAACAAAATCACAAATCATATCAACTCAACATATGCAGCCTGAAAGATGTCAAAAAGTGTACATCGCANAGAGAAGCTGGAAAAACGAACAAGAATAGTTTTTAGTTGCTTCAGAAATGGCCACTATCTAGACCTCCGTGACTCAGAACTCGCATTGATTGGTCTACAAATGAG
>NW_008704266.1:0-1630 GCF_000326865.2 Helobdella robusta | reverse complement strand
GTTGTTGATGATGATGATGATATTGATGATAATAGTGATGATGATGGTGATGATGATGGTAATAAATAATAATATTCGTGTTTGTTAATAAGCTTGCACAATTTTCAATCGTTTGAATGTGACAAACGTGTTGAAGCAGAAGCAGCAATAATTATAACAACCAACACAGCAGTTTGGAACAGCGTAGGAGATGTCTGGAAGGAAGGATCCGTTCGATTGTAGCAGTTCTCATCCCATGCATACTGTGAATCACACTACATGTTGTCTCTTTAGTTTTATCATCAATTTCTCCACCATAACTTTCACTGATGATGATGATGATGATGACGACGACGACGACGACGATGATGATGATGATGATGATGATGATGATGACAGTGGTGATGATGGTGATGATGTGTTAATATTTTTTGTTGTTAATAATCCCTCTTTTTTCATTGCACCAGCCCGATGGTTAGTTGTGTGCCAGCTGGAGATGGCGGGTTAGCCGAATGGTAGGAGTGCCAAAACTTCCTTCGTGGTTTGTGCGTATCGACCTGCTTCAAATCTCGTCAGTTCCACTTTTAAAAAATTTTATGTGCTCTATGTTTATACTGCTATGCTAGTGCGTTCATGAAAATGCTTGGTGGAGTGAAGAAGATGTGGGTAGGTGGGTGGTGAAGAAGATTGTTCGTTCGTTTTTTGTTCGTTCGTTCGTTCGTTCGTTCTTTTGTTCGTTCGTTCATTCATTCATTTTGTTCAAACTTCAATCAATCCAATCACCATCCATCCATCCCTGCAAATCATTACAAATCCCATTCCGACACCTGACTCCCACTCGATGATGACGTCATATAAACATTCCGTGCATGTGGGATTAATGAGAGATCCGATGTAGTTCACTGAGTAAGGCGCAGCGCATTTACGGGAAAAATTGTCTTTTTGGTTCTTTGTTTTGTCTGACGGTTTGTTTCGATAATTTGTTTTGTTGGTTATATGTTTTTGTTTTTTTGGTTCTATGTTTATGTTTTTGTTAGTTCTATGTTTATGTTTTTGTTGGTTCTATGTTTATGTTTTTGTTGGTTCTATATTTATGTTTTCGTTGGTTCTATGTTTATGCTTTTGTTGGTTCTATTTTTGTGTTGGTTCTTTGTTTATGTTGGTTCTTTGTTTATGTTTTCTTTGTTGTATAGTTTTTAAATGTTGAGAAACAGTTTAGCTTTATGTTGTTTTTTTTTGATGATTTGTTAATGTCCATGTTTGTTTTAATGCAGGCGTGTATGTGTGCGTATGTGTGTATTTATGTGTGTATGTATCCATGTGTGCGCAGTATGTGTGTGTGTGTTTGTATGTATCTTCGTGTTTGTATGTGCAATGAAATCATTTGAATGATATGTTAGAGCTGAAAGAACAAATAATAACAATAGCAAAAATAACATGAAAATTTATAAGGAATGAAATTCTTTCGCTTTTAATCAAGTCATATCTATACAATTTTTTTTAGCAACACTCTATGTGTGTGTATGTATGTATGTATGTAAGTATGTATGTAAGTATGTATGTATGTATGTATGTATGTATGTATGTATGTATGTATGTATGTATGTATGTATGTATGTATGTATGTATGTATGTATGTATGTGTGTATGT
>NW_008704265.1:0-1547 GCF_000326865.2 Helobdella robusta | reverse complement strand
AAGTTGGATTTATCTCCTGGTCCGAATCCGGATTGTTCAGCACGAACAACAGATGGCGGTGTGCCACACTGAAAGAAGCGGACGTTGATGACGTCATTTGGACCGACCCCACCTTCAAAGTTGGGGCCCAGTGGGACAGGGCTACGACTGTTTCCTGGAATAAAAAGGTGAAGTTATTTTCACTAAATTCTAAAAAATTATTCCTGTTCGATGTTAAAAAACAAGAATGTGTAGAAATTTTTAATAGTTTCACTACTGCTGCTGCTGCTACTATTACTGCTGCTGCTGCTACCACTACCACTACTACTATTGTCGGGGGCGTTGCAAGGGAGCAAGCCTGGTCAGTCTTCCGGCGCGCCATTCCAGGCTGCCTCATTCTTAAGTCTTCCTACATGGAAATAAAACTATATCTAATACGCAAACATAAACTGAACGAAATTGTCGAACGATAATTAAGAAATTAGATGAAAAATTTTCTGTTAAGGGTGGCATGTGGGTTTGAGCGGGTGAATTTTATAGCCCACACGCAACTAACTGTCGCAACTGCTGCTGCTTCTACTGTTACTAGTAGCAGCAGCAAGCAATAGTAGTAATAATAATAGTTTCAGAAATTTATAAACTTTTTAATTATATCCCAAAAAAAGTTAAGTTTTGTAGAGTCTGACTAAATTATTAATTGACCAATTAAATGCTTAAGGTTCTGGATAGTCTGGGGTGGTTTGGTCCCATAACGAACATGCACCCACAGGCGGTGTGGATATCACCAGAGCTGCACCACACCGAAGCTTTCATGTGTAGATTGGAGGTTCATGAATATGGTTGGTGGAGTTTGCTTGTTTGTGTTTAATTGGTTAAGTATTTATTTATTGGATGATTAAAAATTATGTCTATTACGATTGGCTGGTTAAGTAATATCTTAATTGTGATTGGCTGGTTAAGTAATATCTTAATTGTGATTGGCTGGTTAAGTAATATCTTAATTGTGATTGGCTGGCTAAGTAACATCTTAATTGTGATTGGCTGTTATGTTTATTTAGTTATCCATCCAACACGGGAAAGAAAGCTTTTACATTGAAGAGATAAAATAAATGAATGAATGAGCAAACCAATAAAAGAACGAACGTAGAATGAAGGAAGGAACGAACGAACGAATAAATGAATAAATGAATGAATGATGGAAGAACTGAATAATAGAATGAACTGCCGTACACGCAGTCATGCTGATAAACGCCAAGGAGAGCATTGAAAGCCTCTACATAGATGGCAGGAAGTACGGCGGCCTGATGCACCACTACCAGTCGCAGTTGGTCGATGTTATAACCATGAAGGAGAATAACACCATCATCGCCGCCGAGGTCGTCAATGAGAAGGTCAATTGTTAATCTGCTTTCTCTTTCTCTCTCTCTCTCTCTCTCCTATTCATTTGTTCACTCATTCATTTATTCATTTATTCATTCACTAATTTATTTATTCATTCATTCGTTCGTTAGTTCGTTTGTTCGTTCGTTCGTTCGTTCATTCATTCATTCATTCAATCAGTCATTCAT
>NW_008704264.1:0-1550 GCF_000326865.2 Helobdella robusta | reverse complement strand
ATACCTACACGCACACATATACATCCATACATAAAAACACACATACATGTATAGATACACAAAGTATTTACGAACCAAATTTTTAGAAATTCCATATACTTGCTGAGGGGTTTATTTGAAAAATATTTACATTTACATGAAAATTTTATGACGTCTTGCCATAGATATATACAAAACAATTTTATTATTATCAATGTTGTTGTTGTTGCAATTATTGTTGTTTGTTGTCATCATCTTGATCATTGGTTTCAACGGAGGAAAATATGAGTGAATGAACGAATAAATGAATGAATTAACGAACAAACGAACGAATGAACAAACAACGAACGAACGAATGAATGAATGAATGAATGAATGAATGAATGAATGAATGAATGAATGAATGAATGAATGAATGAATGAATGAATGAATGAATGAATGAATGAATGAATGAATGAATGAATGAATGAATGAATGAATGAATGAATGAATGAATGAATGAATGAACGAACGAACAATTAAATGAATAGTTCTACGTACATCGTAAACATATTTTCTATCTATATGTATTTATACTATCTATATGTATGTGTACACTGTACATATATATATGTAAAATTTACATATCTACAAATCCTTAAAAATATATTGTAATTTTCAAATAAAAATAATAATATAATAATAATATTATTATTATTATAATTAATAATAATATTATCATTTTTATATTAATATTTTTATTTGTGCCAAAAATTCATTTCATATTACTTTGAACAATTCAATAAGCTCAATGCACAATCGACATTTTTAAATCATCATTAAGTTGTTCTAGGCGCCCTTGTTGTAGCGATTGTTATTGTTATTATTATTATTAATTATTATTTATTATTATTATTTATTATTATTATTCATTATTATTATTATCATTTATTATTATCATAATTATTATTATTGATGCCATAAGCCAAGTTGCTGATGTTCATGTACAATGGATCCGGACCGTATTGAGATCTTACCCTCAGGTTTGATCTCAGGCTACTTACACTGTCATAAATATCGTCTCTATTAATATTATTATTAATAACACTGTCATAATAAAAATTATTAATATTATTATTATCATCATAATTATTATTATTGTTATTATCATTGTAAATATTGTTGTTATTGTTGTTGTTGTTGTTGTTGTTGATGTTTTTGCTGTTGTTATAAACCATGGGTATGTAATTTGGAGTGTCCCGTGGCCTCATGTTTTTATTGTTATTGTTGTTATTATTGTTTTTATTATTATTTTTGTTATTCTTGATCATTTTTTTAGCCTTTAGGTTGAAAATACTGGAGTTATGGTAGTTGTGGCTTGGAGTTGATCTTGCCGAATTGTTGTTGTTGCTGTTGTTGTTGTTGAAGAAGATGTTGTTGTTGTTGATGTTGTTGCTGCTGTAGTTTATGTTGTTTTTTTTGATGTTGTTGTTGTTGACGACATCAATAAAATCGCTGGTCACGTATTCGCATTGGTTAATTGATGGCATCATGTTGTATGTGTATTTCAAGTCTGTTGTCATAGTTGATG
>NW_008704263.1:0-1553 GCF_000326865.2 Helobdella robusta | reverse complement strand
TTTTTATACGGTCATTGTTACTTACCGTAAACATAGAAAATATGATGATTTCAATTTTGTATTACGTATGGGTATATTTCGATTTATATTTTTATACGGTTGTTGTTACTGACCGTAAACATAGAAAATATGATGATTTCAATTTTGATTTACATATAGGTTTATTTTTATTTATATTTTTATACGGTCATTGTTACTTACCGTAAACATAGAAAATATGATGATTTCAATTTTGTATTACGTATGGGTATATTTCGATTTATATTTTTATACGGTTGTTGTTACTGACCGTAAACATAGAAAATATGATGATTTCAAATTTGTATTACATATGGGTATATTTCGATTTATATTTTTATACGGTTGTTGTTACTGACCGTAAACATGAAAAGTATGATGATTTTAATTTTGTATTGAAATCTTTATACGATAAAGAAACGAAAACAACTGCACGTTGCTATTGTTAGATCACATTTGGTTCTTTTGTTGTTAGTTTGTTTGTTTTGCCTACACGCTTAGCTCGATGAGCAACACAAACATAACTGTTACTTGCTTTAACGAGTCTACACTCGTAGATGGGTTGAAAAGAAAGAGCGGGAGTTGTGATTGTAAGTTCGCTTATTTTCACTTCATTTCTTCTCTTTCTGTGGCAATGAGTGCATAGCCTGGCCGAGATGCGTGTGCGTCCGGCGTCGGCAAACTGCTAAACGTACAACGTTTTATTATTATAGGTGTTATATAGGAACGCGACAGACTTGTAACATTTCGCAGTTAAATTGCGACTGACACGTTCGGTGTTTCGGCTCCGAAACGGACAACCGAAAAGGGATAGAAATAAGTTGTTAAAACTTATAAATTGAAATGTCTTGACACGTTGGAGCGCCGATTGGCGCCGGCCAGCGATTCTGAAACGATCAGTCGATGCAGGCCCGAGCTAGATGGACGGTGGTACGTCTAGACTCGTCGCCTGCGCGATTGCAGGAAAGGTTATTAGATGGACGGTGGTCCGTCTAGACTTGCCTGCGCGATCGAACGCTCAGTCAGCTACCTGGTTGATCCTGCCAGTAGTCATATGCTTGTCTCAAAGATTAAGCCATGCATGTCTAAGCACAAACTTTAACACGGTGAAGCTGCGAATGGCTCATTAGGCCACCCATGATTTCTTAGATCGTACATTTCTACTTGGATAACTGTGGTAATTCTAGAGCTAATACATGCAAAAAAGCTCGGACCCTAGCTGGAACGAGCGCGTTTATTAGATCAAAACCAATCGGTTCGCAAGGACCGTCCTATTGGTGACTCTGAATAACTTTGAGCAGATCGCACGGCCTCGAGCTGGCGACGTATCTTTCAAGTGTGTGCCCTATCAACTTTCGATGGTACGCGACTTGCCTACCATGGTAGTAACGGGTAACGGAGAATCAGGGTTCGATTCCGGAGAGGGAGCATGAGAAACGGCTACCACATCCAAGGAAGGCAGCAGGCGCGCAAATTACCCACTCCTAACGCAGGGAGGTAGTGACGAAAAATAACGATACGGGACTCTAATGAGG
>NW_008704262.1:12406-14645 GCF_000326865.2 Helobdella robusta | reverse complement strand
ATAATTTATAATTCTCAAACATAAACAAACAAAATTTCAGAGAAAAAAACTAAAAAAAGCCAGTAAAAATTGTAAAATCTGAAAAATCTGAGATATCATGAAATGGTAGGAACAATATTTCAATGCTTTTCTATTCGTTGCACATAAATGGATTCATTTGACTTTTTCAATTTTTCACAATTTTTAATTTAATAAAAATTGATTAATATTATTAATTTTGATCGAAAAATATTGACTGCATTAGACTTGAAACAAAAAACTGATTAAATGATTGATGGTCTTTTATGTTGTTACCTTTTGTAATTCATTGAGTGTCTGAAAATTTTTGGAGGAACAGAATTTGCAAATAAGTGTTTGTTACTCGTTCATCTAAAATTTTCATATCGGCATATTTTTGTATGCAGAACTTATCCTTTAAAACGCAAACAAGTTTTTTGTTATATTAATATTTGAGTATGCAGAGTATTCAACAATTAATTTTGTGAGCCAACTTTGATGAATGTGTTAGTTACGAATAACTCATCCTTCAAAACCTCACAAAGGCAGGATCATCGGCAAGCAGTTCAATGAGCAGAGCCAGTATATCCGCCAGGTTAACTCACATTTCTTTGCTTCTTCGTTCATTCATTCCTTCACTCACTCACTCACTCACTCACTCACTCACTCACTCACTCACTCACTCACTCACTCACTCACTCACTCACTCACTCACTCACTCACTCACTCACTCACTCACTCACTCACTCACTCACTCACTCACTCACTCACTCACTCACTCACTCACTCACTCACTCACTCACTCACTCACTCATTCACTCATTCATTCACTCATTCATTCATTCATTCACTCATTCATTCATTCATTCACTCATTCATTTATTTGTTCATGCACTCATTTGCTCATTAGCCATTCATCCATCCACTCGTTCACTAACTCTTTGTTACCTTCCTATCTGTATGAATGCATTTATAAAATTGGAATGTGGCAACTGGACAGCAGCTCACGCAGACATCAGCATAAATAACTGACCGTTGACCATTGAGCAGATTGGACGCGGCCTCAGGTCACAGTCAGGCAGACCCTGTCGAACACCTAGTCAGGAAAATGTTCAACTTCAACATCAGGATCTACGACGACGTCCGCATGATTTTGTTCGTTCATAGTTTTTAAAAAAAAAATATTCAAATAAATAAAACATCACGATTTTTAAATAATGGCCGAATGCATGCTCATGTCATTTTTTTTGATTTTATGGCAAATTTTTGGCGGTTTTAAATTTTAATACTTTTTTTTTTACAGTAAAATATAAATTTGTTTAAATAGTTTCAAATTGATCGTCAGAAATTACATAAAACGATTCGAGATGAGGTACCGGAGGAAACAAAACAGGAAGCAAAACGTGACAGCAATTCGACGCAGCATCCAATCATCGAGGCCCAAAATTGGTTAGTAGGGTGGATGGGTATCCTCTAGAAGACGACTAGGCTAACTTCTCATTAACACGATAACAACCTGAAGAATGAAATCATTTTTATTTCAGGTGTGTTGAGTATGTTTCGGAAGAAAAAATCTTTCTAGGTACTGATGTTTTATTTTTCGTGGGAGATCGTAGACCATACTTCACATTTCAAGTCCATGGAATAAATATTTGTATACAAAGAAACTTTTTAATAAATAATCTAGCCATTTAATGCGTTGTCATTTTTCATCAAACAATACAACCAAATACACCAACATGTTGTACAAGTAACAAAATGATAAAATGGAAAAATGTGAAACCTTTAGAACTTTTAAATAGGGATAACTTTAAAAACTGCATGAGCTTTAACCGTTTTTAGTAGAACTTATTGTAGTGCTGGGTTACAAATACTAAGGCTTCTAGGGCAAAAAAATTGTGTTGCAAGCCGGAAAATCAACTTTCCGTGCCATCAAATCTGTTGCAGCCACACAGCACGACGACGTACAACATTTTTAATCTATCTATTTATCCCAATATTTTCTTATTAAACAAATTTTGTGTATAGGTAGGTTTAGAAATCTTTCTCAAAACTTTTAACAAATTGAGATATAGTAAGAAAAGCTATAAGAGGGAGATGCTGTAAGAAAAATTGGAAAAGACTATACGCGCAAACTCCATGCTACATGCTATGCTTATACTGCAATGTTTTGAGTAAAGCTACGGCACAGTAGCTCCCAAGGTGGTGCCATAATGTGCCAGTAATTTTAATATTTTTTTCC
>NW_008704262.1:0-12331 GCF_000326865.2 Helobdella robusta | reverse complement strand
CCATAAAATAAATGGTAATCTTTGACTTAAGTATACTTTAAGAGGTAAGGTTGTAATAGTTTATTCCAGTCTTTTTAAGTTGACGGGTAACAGATTCATTAACCACACCATAGACCAGAAGCACCAGAAGCTGACGTCAGCACGAAGAGAGAAAACCCACCTACCGTTCGCCAGCCCCACAAACCAATGACCCCCACTCCAGTGCATTCACTCTACTCCATTAAAGTTTTGACTATTTAAGTTCCTAGTATGGCTCTTGAGCTTCCACTATGGAGACCTCCTACAGACGGCATTCGACACAACTTTGAGAAGAATATAAATATTAAGGATAGGGTGAGCTGATTCTCTCTTAGCGGCACACGAGCTTCCACCATGGTATTTAGCCACAGTAGATTCTCGATGCACCTCGAGAAAAATGCAAAGCAAAACTGCACAAATCTCCCCGAAGATATTAGAGTCTCCACCATGGTATTTAGCCACAGCAGATTCTCAACACACCCCGAGCGAACCGTACAGATGTAAAAACCCCATCAATGGCGTTTTAGCCTCCACCATAGTATTTAGTAAAGCAAAGATATCATTCGAACGTTATCAGATCTTTATCACTTTCATCCCCCAAGTTCATTCGACGACCAATTTGCAAAGGAGTTACTGCCTGGTGAGCTGATAAAATAATTTGTGAATCTATAACAATTGACGTCCATAAGATTTTTATATCTCCAATCACGCACTCGTCAGATTACGACCTCTGGAAGCCCTAAGGCCCGACAATTTTAATCAACTTGATTTATTTTTTTTGTAAAAATTTCATCAAACAACTTAAATAAGTGAGCAACATAATTTTATTAGTTTTTCTCGATAGCTTACAAGCCATGGCATAAGTCGTCAGGTTTCAGTAGCGCCGTTGATTATTACGCGCAGAACAAGGCACAGACCCCGAAAAAGTTGTTGGAGGCGGAAAAGTTCGCCTATTTTATATTCTTTATTTGAATTAAAATTAACGGCTTTTCCAGTTACAAATTAATATAATTATTACTGAGGTGAAAATTTGGCTAAAAATTGATTATTCTTGGGTCCAATTAAATTAGAGAAAATTGAAAAAAAACAAATGAAAAAATGTTTTTATGCAAAATCGATAAGTGCCAAAACGATGAACCTGCTAATGATAAACGTTTCTAATTGATGTGCTGTAGTAAATTGCACAAACTTGCAAGAAGAGAACGACAATATTAGGTTGAGATGGCCAGATTGAAGTTCAAATATTTAGACCTTACTAATAAAGAATGCAATATATAATTGAAATTATCAATTGAAAAATATCCAATTGAATAATGATCTTCTGATGGAGACATTAGCCTATAAAATGCATGGATATATATATCCATGATAAAATGTGATGTATCTTATCTTTTATGATTAGCGTATATTAAGTGCAGAGGAACGTTTTGCGCGTTGTTTGCTTGTTTATGTTATGACGTGGCCTTCTTTATTTATTTATCTAAAAAAATAAATAAACAAATTTCCCATGGCAAAAAATCGTTAAATAGAGAAAAAAAGTGTAAACTTTTGAGAAATAAAAAATGGTAAGTACCCGAAGTCATTCGACTGATTGAACAATATTTTAATTGCATCCAAGTTTTTTCATTTAACTAAAGTTTGCAACCCAATTAATTTTATAATGGAGTTCAATCAAATGCTTTTGTGAATGCACCGTATATTGTCATACTTATTTAATTTGATTTCACAAATCATAGGAAAACTATTTTAGGCATGTAGTTAAATTTTATAATTTTATAAAGCAATTAAATAAATTTGTCTGATAATTTGTGGAAGGTCGATTCTTCATTGAGCAGTTCGTTTTTTAGTGGTGGTCGTGGCTTGTCCAACAAAAGAAGCATGTCGATCAGTGTGCCATCAAACAGGTTACAGGATATATGTGCATGTGCATTAATCCAATGTAACGATAATATGGTTTTTGTGGGCTAATTATTTCTCTTTCTCTAATTTTAAAAGCAACTGCTTCAAAAATTCAACCTTTTTTTCTTTTTTTTCCTACCCGTTATCAGTCCAAAATTTCCATTTCAATATGAAGGAGTACCGCAGCTTACAGGGCAGATTGTTAACTGGTTTCCTCAACATCATACCACCCGTTTTTGAATTTTTAAACCATTCTACTCAGTGGCGAATTTATGTGGGATGCAAGGGCTGTTATCAATGGTCTTCAACCATTTTTTTGCAGTTTTTTTAAATTTAGCCAAAATATATTGTTTAAATATTATTTAAACATAAAAGCCCTTTTTTTTTATTTATGAATTAAAATTTATTAAACCTCATTCCGTCCGGCTAAAAATTTTGAAATTATTTCGACGTTCGTTTCGGAAACTTCACCACACCTTAATTTGCTAGCCTGTTGAAAACCTGCATTCAGGCCGGGAACTCGGGTTGGGGCAAACATGAAAATTCATCTACATGCCTTATCAACGTGTATATTGGTATTTTGATTAATAAAAAAACATTTTAATAAGAAACGTATTGTATTTAAATTAAAAAAGTGCGTTTACACAACAGCTTACTGCAGTAGCATAATAATTAGGATACTCTGAGTTTCGGTCCTCCCCCACCCTGGCAAATACGATAGTTCCGCCCCTGCTTGTATTAATTTATTGTACCGTAAAAAGTTATTGCAATCAAATTTAAATAAAAGTGTTTTTCATGGTTATTGTGATATTTATTGAAAAATTGCAATATTGTTTAATTATTATTTAAGCAAGCTGCGGTTACTCCATATTGAAATGAACAATTTATTGAAACATTGCAGTGAATGAGGTACACTGGCATGTGCACCTAATTTGAAAAATCTTTCAAAGGCAAAATTCTGCAGGGCATTTCACTCGAACGACTTATTTTTATGTAATATTATTAATAATAATTATTATAAAAATTTTAACTGAAAAACCAAAAGGTCGGAGATAATTTCGCGGTTGAGTGTGAATGATCCAGTAGATCTTCTTGCGAAGAAGTTGTTCAGGTTCAACATTAAAATCTACGAACGCGTCCAAACCATACTGTAAGTCCCGTAGAGAAGTTTTTATGGTCGATTTCGAATTGATATTCTATTATTGGAAACATTGCAATGAAATGAACAACTGGCTTGTGTACCTAATTTGACTTTTTTTATGACTCAATTTTTCTAAAGCTTTCAAAACTGTTTTATAATTTTAAATCCTTTTTCATCATACCGCTTTATTATAAATCTTGGTTACATTTTGCTGATCAATATGACATTATGACATAGACAACTAGACATAATGTCATGTTTATATTTTATATGATTAATTTTCTTGGACACGAAAAAATGTCAAGTTAGCAAAGAGTTAAATTGCGAAATGTCAGAAGTAACACTGACCAAGTGGCAAAAAAAGTGAAGTGAAGAGAGTTGTTTGCAGGTTGTATGAATGAAGTGTTACGACTTTGAAAAGATCAGATGCGTTCTTGTAAGCATTTCTTGAGAACTTCCACCTTCAGCACTAAATCAACTATCAGAGGAAATATCGACTGAACTGGCTGAACGTTGGTATCCAGATGTTATGAGATGGATTTGTAATCTAAGTTTATGACAGTACAAATTGAAACACATTAAGCCGATTGAAATTTTGTATGGATGACGCACCGTCATTAGAAGCTTGATCAGTTTTTTATGATTTAACGTTACAAACCAACATTGTTGAGAATGTTGTAGAACGAAATAAAAAAATTTGGCAGAAAGTTCTTAAAACGCTTCGAGTTGAGGTACCGAAAGAAGAAAAGAAGGAGGCAGCAGCTGTTGGCCATCCGACGGAGCATCCAATCATCGAGAATGCCCTTCAGATCAAGAACTCGTATGCTTCTCAATTTTTTATTAATTTATCAAAAATTAAATTACAATAAATAAATAAATTTCTATTAATTATTCAACAACGATCTCCCAAAAATTGTTTGAAAAATACTATATGAAATAAATTTTCAATAATTACTCGACGAATTTTACAAATCTGCTTCCACTTTTCAGGTATTTTGAGCTCATTTCGCAAAAAAAGAACCTTTTAACCACGGATTTGTTCCAGAGTAATGCAAAAGAAATCATATTATTTGATTATTGAATTTGAAACAATTTTGTAACACCCTCAAATAGTACTTTTTCAATTATCTTCAAATCATCCATTCATCTTCGAGTTCTAAATCTTTATACTTTGAAGAACATTATTTTAATATACCTAAGTACTCTTAACAAGAATGAAATGTTAACGGTAGAATGGAACATGGATTGCGCGTAAAAGTTTCGTAGCAGCACCAATAACAACAGAAAATAACAACGACAACACTTCTCAACGTTCGTCAGAGCTGTGAAACCTGTGTAACTAATTTTTAAAAAATCTAGGTTTTTTAAACAAAATTAAATTTTTAAAAATGTTGAAATTTTAGGTTTTTAAAAAATTTAAAAAACAAAATTTTATAAGTAATTTTGTTTTATTAAATTTAACAATGGGAATTAAATCTAGTGAAAATAAATGCTCCGAAAATGAAAATAAAAGTTAGGGAAATTGATTATTGAAATATGAAAGTTTGACAGTGATAATTTTTTACAGAACAATTTCTTTTTTAATATTTTATATTAAATTTAAGAATCTAGCGAGGAATGCGCGCTATAAAACAGAATAGAAAAATAAAACTGTGAAAATTGATCATTGAAATTTGACAATTATTTAGAAAAATTTATTTAAAATAGTTTTGTTAAAATATCAATATAAATTTTTCAATTAAACTTTGTGAATCAAGGGATGCAAATTTTTTTGACCAGTTTATAAAATCTAAAAAACCTAAGCGTTCAAATTACCCATAGAACCATAAAGAACCTGAAAACCTAAAATAAAAATTAAAAAACCTAGGTTATCAACAACTCTGGACTATCATTCTAAAACTTTTACATCACATTTACCCTAGTTGAACAAGCAGGAACTCAGCTGAATGAATGAATGGGACAGCGGGTCACGCACATTTACAACATCAAATTTTATTTTTCAAACAAATCCTCGTATAAAACTTAGCATGCCTTAATAACAATTCATAATAAACGCTTACAAACAACAAAATTAGAATGTAATTGTATACACGTATATATATATATATATATATATATATATATATATATATATATATATATATATATATATATATATATATATATATATATGTAATATATATATATATAAAACCTTCTATATATATATAAATATGCATTTCAATCATTTTGCCAAAAAAAAAAAAAAAATATTACACCATCTAAAATTAACGATTAAAGGTGAAACGCAGAAGTGCATATATACAGAAACAACGCGCTTACATACACACACATACATACATATACAGATATGATCCCTATCTGTGTGTGTGTTTGTTTGTGCGTGTGTGTGAGCATGTGTATGTATATGTGTGCGTGTGCGGGTATGAAGTGACCATGCCAGGCAGGCAATAAGCACTTTTCAACGAACTAACAATTGAAATGCAATCCTATTAATAATCCTGTTAAAGTTCTCTTCAAATCTTCAAAATTTGCAATGTGACTTGCAAACAAACCTGTTGTGACTTGTATTCATGTAGAGTTATAAAAGTGCAAATTCTTTAACTTATTAAACTCAAAATATTTCTTAAAACAAAGTTTTTCTTCGGATAATAATTTTATCCAAATATGTTGCATTATTTGTAATTATAAATTTAATAAATATTTTATTATTGTCGATAATAAGTTACGGTGGATGTAGTTAATAGACTAATAATTCATTGATAAAGAGCGTTCATTGAGATACTGCTGCGAAGTTTCTGAAAATAAATAACATAAATTAAAAGCTGAATACCATCTTATTTGAGGATTTTCAAAAACGTAGTTGAAACATAATTTTGAGCACATTTTTGGAATATTTTAGATTCGGTAGTGAAATTATATAAATCTTGATTAAGGAATTAATTTGATTCTTATTCACGAAGCTTGTTTGCATCGGGTTGAGGACCTCAGACATATGCCTTCGGCTTTTTCAATTTTGTCTTTTTCCATGTAACCCAATGTTCCTGGAGGTTTGAAGCCGATTGAACTGTCCACTTTGACGATGCACTTGTGTCTGCTGATCATCCTTCTAATGCCACAAACACTCACCCAGTCAACTTTGCAGCGAAGAATCTTGCTGAATGTTTCTCGAAATAGTCTGTTGAACACCGTGTAGACCAGAGGATTGATTGTGCTTGACAAGTATCCTAACCACAGAAAAAAACTGAACGCGTCTGCGTTTATGGCGGGATTCGAATTTTGTGAGTATTCTGTCTGTACTGAAGTTGAAGTACCAGTGGTTATGAACATGTAGAAAGTGAACGAACGAGCAAACCACTTAGTAGTGGTGATTTCAAAAGTGTGGTTGTTTGATGAAGGATTTGTCTTTATGGGATTTTCTCTGTTGAACGACAACAGTGCTGTGAAGACATTCGCAATAAAAAATGGTGACCACGAGAAGAAAAAAATAATAAACATAGCGGTAAGAATTTTTACGGCTTTCCTCTCCGTTTTCACCGACTGCACTTGTTTTGCTTCTCTTTTGGTTCGCATGATTCCAGCTACGATAAATGCGGCTCCATGTTTTCTTACTAGCTGTCGAAATTTCAAACCATTCGATGGTTGTCTGTCGGTTTGATTTGCTGTACATTCGTTGGCAGATGAATTTTCAACGTTTGATGAGAGTTGTGTTGTCGTTTGGTCTGCATTTTGTCTTTTGGATATTTCCGCTGGCGATGATGTTTCTTTCATTACATTATCCTCTATAGATGGTTTTTTGATGCATATTTGAGGTCTGGAGCGCATTTTCTCATCAGAATGTAAATTTTTTTGGATGTTTAAAAACGATTCACTGAGGGACATTTTCGTGAAGAATTGAGCGGAATTCAGATTGTAGTCTGTCGTGGAGTGTCGGTGGTGCAATTTGTTCGAACTTTCAAAGTTTTCAGGCGCTAACTGGTAAAATAAAGATTCTGAAGCTTCTTGACTGTTTAATATTTCATAATTAGATCTAGAAAAAAGCAACTTGACAAGTGATTTTGTTTTTCGCTTAGTGGAGTGATGTAATCTTTCTTTATTAAAAACTTTCAAAGCATCAACAAAAGGAAAAGTGAATGATCGACATAAGTCTTGATTATTTTCTTTTTTCATGTTTACAACAGTTGTATTAGGAACTTCAAAATTATTTTTGTGGCGTGTCCTGCATTCCATCAAAGATACGGACGCCTGTTGTTGACTTGCAATGAAGGATTCGTTGAAAACACAGCTTATGCTGGTTTCTGAATTTTTTACAAAACTGATGCAGTGTTGACTTGCATGATCAGTACATACGTTCTCAACTTTAACTGTTGAAATGTGATTTTTATTTTGGTTCAAATCATGAAAGTTCTTCTTGCTGGACAGCGGCAACTCTGATGATTCAACGGGTGTTGCTTGTTTTATTGATCCGGCGATCAAAGTCCGTGGAGATCTTGTTGAAATGTTTTTGTAGATGTTTTTATCAAAAATTGATTTGATATGTGTTTTGTATAAATTGTTGTTAGCTTTAGTGACATCAAGCCATTTGGAAATTCCAGCCGATTGAATGATGATTCGATCAAATGTTTTACTATATTTTTCTTCTATAGTCTTGGGAACCATAATAAATCTAGAAGATTTGGTTGATGTTTTGTGGTTGACGAATGGTTTAGAAATTGATAGTTGATTAGATTGGCTTAAAAAAATTTTCTCACTAATATTTTCTTTATTTGATACTATTTGGTGAATTTTGTTCGGTTTGTTCTCAGGTCCCGGTTCATTTGTTTTTTTACTTTCAGGTTTTTTACCCTCTGTTTTGTTGGTTATTCTTCTGTATTTTTGTTTAGATGATAATCGTCTTAAACCTAATTTGGTGGCTTGTTTGTTCAGCAACCTGACGGTGAGAGTGAGGGCCAGGATCATGCCCAATAATGGTCCAAAGAATGCTACCAACGATCCGTATATCATAAAGTTGGGATTGGATATCATGCATTTGCCGTTCTTCAAGATGTCCTCTGGAGTGAGGATTCCAAGCACAATCAACGGACTTGCGATGCTGAATGATGCCAGCCAAACTAGCAGCAGACGAGTTGTCACACAAACCCTGCAAAAATTAAAAGATTTTGTAATCATTTTGAAAATAATTATTTCAAATAATATATTACAAAATTCAACTCAGAAAATTATGAAAAATGTGAAACAATATTTTATTGTACTTAGATATTTTGCGCAACGCCATGCATAATATGCCAAATTTTTATCCATTAACGATAACTTGAACAAATAGAGTTATGATTTAATTTGATAGTAAAATTATTTTTCCAGCATTTGATGGGACACGATAACACTGGTAGCAAAATAATTTAGCCCACATGGTACAAAGAAATGTGTTTGTAAGAAATCAATTAAAAGCGTCATAAAAATGTGCAACATAAAAATATTACCTTTAATCTCATCAAACTATCATCATTCACTTTAATTTTGTTTTAAATTTCGTAACGCTGTTATGAATAACAATTTGTCTGATTATATAAAAAATGGTGATGCAATAAAAGTAAAGATAATAATGCATGACACGTGTGTGGATTGGAATGTAAGAATATTTTTTCTTGAAGAATTATTTCCCATTTTGAAAATATTCAAAAGTTTTTAAGAAGCGCTTTGACAACTTTAAGCCATTTCCTTGGCTCGTGACGTAACTGAAAAGAGAGAGCTGAACTTAAGACGTGCATACTTGCACGAAGGAGTGCTTCAATTAATATCTTCCTGCAAGATGTATGCATGCGTTTTCAGTAAAGGAATGAGTTTCCGTGTTTCGATCCGGCATGCGATTGAATGCGTTTTCTACGGCGTGTGTGACTGTCTAATTTGTCGCGAGTCCCATAAAAATGGATGATCTAAATTTTCCAATTGTATTAATCTGAAAAAATCAAATCTAACAAAAAAACTTATCGTTTCGAAGAGTAGTTGGAACTAAAAAATACTAACATGAAAACTAAGAGATGTAGCAACCTTAAAAAAGAACAACAACATCATTATCCGGAAAGCAGATAAATCCCCCGTGCATGTGATCATTAAAAAGACAAGGATGACAATAACAATAGAATTAACGACATCACTGCAGGCACAAGCAAATTCACGGAAATCAACGCTGACCAACTCCAAAACTAAAATCACCATTAAACAACACCGTAGAATAATAAG
The DNA here is from genome assembly GCF_000326865.2 of Helobdella robusta. Taxonomy (NCBI): domain Eukaryota; kingdom Metazoa; phylum Annelida; class Clitellata; order Rhynchobdellida; family Glossiphoniidae; genus Helobdella; species Helobdella robusta. Next base: position 3,033 of record NW_008704262.1, on the reverse strand, counting down.
CAAAATAACAAAACAAAAAACAACATTAACAAGTGATTGCCATCAAGGACCACAAAAACATACAACGCCAATAATCTTTCGTGATCGTTAATTAGCCAGACTACCGCCATCGCATACCCTGTGGCTGAAAGGCTCAACGAAACGATTGAACCGTATACCCCAAACAACTTTAATCTTAAATCGAGCAGTGTTCCTGGAGGTAAAATCCACAACAAAGCCTTCCCCGATTACTGCAAGAGGATCTGCTGACGTTGAGTCTTTGTTGTGGAGTCAATATAAAAATGGATGGACAGATTTTACAAATCTCATTAGACAAAGACCAAAGAAGAATTAGAACAATTAATACAAAAATGCACCATGAAAATGCCAAGCAACGGACCTGGCAATACACTAAATAAACAAATAGATGGACTAGCAATGAGTTCTCTTTTGGAAGTACTTCTTGCGAATTTTAGTCAGACACATAAAAGGAGAGTCGCTGTTTGTAGATGAACGAAAACTAAAACCCCAAGTAGGTACATTGCCGACACGTGGGCGACATTCCCATTGCATAGCAGACGATCAATGAATTGAAAACCACCCGTAGAAACGTCTGCACCGGTTTCCCGGCTCTCTAAAGCTGATGTTTGTATTGTTTTTAGCCAAAAGATTGCTCGTGGTATGTTTCTTGTTGGGCGTTTTAAATAATAATTGGTGTACACTTACGTGCATGATATATATTTGATTTTTTTTAACAGAAAGTCAGACGAATGCTTTTGTAATAGAACAGTAAAACCTACAAATGCATCAGCAAGCGTACATTTCTGTGTGCGTGCGTGTGTGTGTGTGTGCCTGTGTGTGCACAAATGTGTGTAATTATAAAAGTATTGCAAATTTTCCTACAAAAATGGATCAAAATGCCTTTCATCGAAACCAAATGAAAATTGAAATCACGAATTTAAAGACAAATTATTATAGAGATGAAGTTACAAAATCGTGTTTCATAGTTTTGACTTCATCGTATTGTTCATCATCAATTTTGCCTGGTTGTACATCATCCTAGATTCTTCATTCTGTCCTACTTAAGTCGTTCATCATTTTTGCTTGCCCGAAGATTACAGCCCACCAAACATTCATTATTCTTATACATTTCACGTTCATCAGTCCTATAACATTCACATTCGACATTCCTATGCATGCATTCACGTTCATTAATCTTGCATACTTATGCTGATTATTCTTATGTATCTGCTTATTTCCTTTAATTCCCTTACACATAAAACGAGCGTAATAATAATTTTTAGACACACAAAAAAACGTGATGTTTATTGAAGCCTTCTATTTTACCAGCGGACTGAGTTGGTCAGACGGAGAGCAGTGTTTGCATTGAATGCGATGTTTACGACTTTCCAGAACAAATTTATTCATTTATTCTTAGCTGATGCTTTATGCTAACCCAATTCGACCTGTGTTTGCGATTTATAATTTCAAATGAAATTTGTATCAGTAGCGTTGATTACTGCTGCTGGAATGTATGATATTTGGATTTCAGCAGACGTACAAATTTGATATTTTTGAAGCTTATTGATTGCCATTTTTGGATTGCAACATTTCTTCACGACAATCACCGTTAACTTAAAAAACATTTCCAAAACGGATTTATTTTCGCAATAAAAAAGTTGGCAACAATTTTTTGAAGAAGAACAAATGAATATTTTTGCGCATGAGAATTTCTATGACCGTTAGGCAGATATATTTCTAAAATTACGTTGTGCTGGCACTCTTATTGACGGACCACAAACCAGGAATTAATGAAATAAAAAACTGGCTCGTAAAGTAAGGCAGGGGAAAATAGCAGGAGTTACATGGTGCAGCCAGTCTAATAGGAGGAGGATCTATTTCACATTTAGTTGGCGAAGTCTGCATGATTGCAATCCCACAACAATTTCGGTCTTTTTTTTTACTTTACAATAAATAAATTGAAAAAAAAGAAACAGATCGTCATAAAAAAACTATTTATGTATATTTTAAATTTGAATTTGAACATTTCATGAGATGTAGTAAAAGAGAAACAAACTTATGAGAACAAAATATTTTGGCAAAATATCAGGCGAGCAAGTACTTAACATACATACATGAACATGAACATCAATGAATTAAACATCCAGCAAACAACAGACGAGCACTGCAAATCATCTCCAGCAGCAGCAAAACTAACATCCAACAGTATACAAGCAAAAATGCACATTTAACAATGACAGAGTTGAATATTTTTCATTACGACACATTTCAATCACATCACCCTTAGTCTTTGTACGACAGTATTCCAATCCGATCTAACTTTAATGTTCTGCCACAAATTCTTAATTCCGATTAGTAGTAGGTAATTATACATCTCAACTACTATACAGCAGATGATACTAACAATGGAATGCCAAAATAAAATATATTGTAAAACTCTAACTTTTTTACCATTTAAAAAGAGCAGCAAAACCTATTCAAGCATTTTAAAATTTAAATTAAAGTGAATTAAAGAAAAGAATAACGGTCCAATTTTCTCCTGCTGAATGAAACTGCATCCTTCAATGGGAAAATTGATTAGGAAGAGCTTCGGCCACGCTCCACTGAACATCAAAACTACAGCGGGCCAGTGGACGAGCTTGCATCAACACTCTTCACGCACGTGCTTCGCTCGTCTACTGTCGTCTGTCCCACTGCTGGCAGCGTATGTTAGTTTAACACCTTTTAAAAAATGTTTTGTGATTTCCTGAACGCTTGAATCTGATTGCACTTTGATGTAATTCAAAATATTTTTATATTCAAAATATTCAAATTTTCAGCAGAATTTCTTGAACCGAAGAAAATAGCTGGCGTGGATGTCAGTTGGGCAACTCACGTGCTACACAAGATTTGATTTGACTTGTTCAATTTGTTTTAAACTAGAGAAATGATGATCAAATAAATTAATTAAATAATTTTTAATGCCATTTAAAACTAAGTAATTCAGAAGACGTCATACGAATTTTACAGACAAGTCCGTTGGTCGGTCAGCCT
>NW_008704261.1:2850540-2857628 GCF_000326865.2 Helobdella robusta | reverse complement strand
CATTATCTTTATTATTATTATTATTATTTTAAAAACAATAATAATAATAATTATTATTATTATTATTCTTATATAAAAAACAAAAAGTAGAAAGAAAGAAGGAGAGAGAGAAAGACAAAAAGAGAAAGAGAGAGATAGAGAGAGAAAAAAAGAGGTAGAAAAGAGAGAGAGAAAGAGGAGAAGAAGAGAGGAGAAAAAAAGAGGAAGAAGAAAAAAAAAGAGGAGAGAGAGAGAGAGAGAGGGAAAGAGAGAGGAAGAGAGGGAGGGAGAGAGGATGGAGCTCACATTACGAAGCAAATTTTCATTCAATTTTAAGAGCTGCTCAATAATTTATATCTTCATTATTTAAAAAAATGTTTTATCCAAATAAATTTTGATTTAAGTTTGTAAACAGCTGAATGATTAAATGAATGAATGAATGAACGAAAGAACGAACGAATGAACGAATGAACGAACGAATGAATGAATGAATGAAAGAAATGAATGAACGAACGAATCAATCAATCAATCAATCAATCAATCAATCAATCAATCAATCAATCAATCAATCAATCAATCAATCAATCAATCAATCAATCAATCAATCAATCAATCAATCAATCAATCAATCAATCAATCAATCAATCAATCAATCAATCAATCAATCAATCAATCAATCAATCAATCAATCAATCAATCAATCAATCAATCAATCAATCAATCAATCAATCAATCAATCAATCAATCAATCAATCAATCAATCAATCAATCAATCAATCAATCAATTAATCAACCAATCAATCAATCAATCAATCAATCAATCATTTTTAATTAACAGATATTATTTTCAAAACAAAAACCAATGCTACAAAAACCAAAATGCCGCTATCACACATTACCACAGTCACCACCAACACTATAGCCACCATAACCACAACAACCAAACTTCAACACCCCAGCCACCACAACCACAATTACCACACATCGACACCACAACCACCACAGCCATCACAGCCACCACGAACACATCAAATGATTGATTGCTTCTGCTCTTACATACATTTCATGACGAAATTTTTAACGATAAGATGATGATGATGATGATGATGATGGTAACAACACGAAAGAAGAATTTAATTTTTAAGTACTTGAAAGGAGGATAAAAATTTATCGACAAGTGGCTCAATTAAGAAGGGGTAAGAATTTTAATTATAATAATAAAAATAATTAATAATAATAATAATAATTTTTATTGTTATTACTATTCAATTATAATTACTACCATATAATATTCTAGTAATAATAACTATTATAATATATTATATTATTCCCCACTTGTCTTTTTTAAGTGTTTCAAACTGACATTAATCGACTTAAATTGGTCTGACCAATTTAACAGTAGTCTCATGTAGTCTGCAAGATCGCCATCGTATGCCATTTATTGTGGCAGAAATACTAATTGAATGCATCCTTTAGAACTAATCCTCTCTTGCTGTACGCTTTCTTCTTTAGGATGTCGAGCTTCGTAGAATATTTTAATTCCTAATTTTAAAACTGTTTTACTTTCATTAAATTTTAATTCATTAACAATTCTTTTTAACGCGTGATTTATGATGAAAATAAAATGATGTTCCCACTATAATAATTATTATTATTATTGTTATTAATATTACTATTATTATGTATTATTATAATAACGATGGGGAGGGGGTAAAATCTCGACTAATACCCGTAGCAGTTAAAGAAGTGGGAGTTGTTAGGGCTGGAGTCGAAGAAAAATCTATAAGAGATACCTGGAAGACCTGGTGGGGTGGAGGGGCCCTCTTAAGTTAGGGACTGCCCACATCTTGAGGGTAGTACTCGCATGGAATGTTGAGGTTTCCAGGTGAAACTTAGATCCATCTATTTATTATTCCAGCTTTGAAAGGCTGTGTGACTTTAAAACTAGGTTATAATACTCTGCTGCTGCCAAGCTGGCATTCCGCTGTGTCGTGATGAACATCTGCATAGGACTGCTATCAAACCGCAATTCGACAGCCCAGGTTCGTTAGTTTGGACATCTCCCCATCGGAGGAGGCTGGAAGTTGTTGGAAGTTGGGTAACGAGAGCTTCCCTAACAAACCTCAATAGAACCTCAGGTAAGCCAGCTGTGAATTTTGACCGTTGAGTAATGGGGATGTCTGGAATGTGCACTTTAATCGCTTTATCTATTGCCCCATGGCATTGGAGCAATGTTGGGTGATTAAAATCGGTTTCTTGTTGACCTGCCGACAGAGCTCTAAGTGTAGGTTTCATCTCCATTGAACCGAAAAGGACCTTGTTCAGTTTGATGCAGCCGCTGTAAGGTTCATTGTGAAGACATCTAATTTCTTCATTTGTGTGCCTTTTCAGGTAGTCGCGAGGTTCGACTCATAACGCTTCCGAGCAGTTTTTGAATAATCTCACATTCAATCCTTCTGATTTAAAAGGGGGTGATGGGTCCTCCGACACGCAGCTACGCATCACACAGGAAGCACGTGATAGGCGGGGATCTTTTTGTCATATTCGAACCCCGTTACTGCGAAAGAGCACCAAGCGACCTTAACCCCTGATGATAATGATGATTCTAAACTTTCAATATGGATAATAATTTTAAATAATAATAATTATGATGATGTTATAGACAATATTAGATGGATTCACTAGTAAATGACACAAAAATAATAAAATATGATAATTATGAAATACAATAATTATGAAACATAATAATTATGAATTAATAGAAGGTTTGGAGTGGATGAGAGAACGATGAAGAGAAGGTAAATGTGGAGGAATGAAGGAAGAATTTTGAGCATTCTGAAAAATATTCTCAAGAAGAACTAAAAATATCACGGGAAACAAATGGAGGAGGGATGGAGCTGTGGAGGAATGAATGGCGGACAAAAGAAATGGAGGAATGAAATGGCTGGACGACGGTGAAATGAAAATGGAAAAAATTGAATGAAAGAAAAAATGCGCACGCAGAATGAAAAAAAGAAAAAGAGAGAAATAGAAAGAAAGAGAGAGAGAGAGAAAGAGTGAGAGAGAAAAAGAGAAAGAAAGAAAGAAAGCGAGATAGAAAGAATGAAAAAAGAAAGAGAGAGAGAGAGAGAAAGGTAGGATGAGAGGAACGCAAAATACAATAAACGAGTAATCGAGCGGTGAAGCCTGAGGAAGAAAGAGAAAAAAAAGAGAGAAAAAAAGAGTAAGTAGAAACAAAAAAGAGAGAGAACAGGAATGAGCTTTAAAGAGAGAAAGAAGGAGAAAAGAGAGTGAAAAAAGAAAAGAGAGAAAGAGAAAACAAAAAAGTGTTGTTGAGAAACAAATGAGAGAGATAACGAGTGAGAAATGAAGAACAAAAAGAGAGAAAGAGAGAGAGAGAGGAAGTGCCATAGGTAAAAAGAAAGTGAAAAAAAGAGAGTTAAAAAAGAAGCGAAATAAATAATGAAACACAGCCTGAAGATAAAAAGATGAGCGAAGCTAGTGGACAAATATCATGGAGGAAGAACAGATGAATGGATGGATGGATGGATGGACGGATGGATGGATGGATGGACGGATGGATGGATGGATGGACGGATGGATGGATGGATGGACGGATGGATGGACTTCATTTGCATATAAAACTGGACACATCAACTCATCAATTGTGAAACTCCTGTTGCTCTCTCTCTTTTTCTCTCTCACTCTCTCTCTCCATATACTTCTACACTTCTACTTTGTGGTACTTGTGGTTTTCACGATATTTGAGCTAATTGTGGATTTTGAGTTAATAATAATAATAATAATAATAATAATAACAATAATAATAATAATAATAATGTATCATTCAGACGTTGCCCTCTGGAGCACTCCTAATTTTTGTAGCGCCCTACTTTACCCTAGCGAGGGCGCTGCTTGCTTGCTGCTGCAGGCAAAAGTTCCATATCCCTGATGTCCCCAAAAGTGTCCCGGATGTTTTGTGCGTAACGAGTGTGTGTGTGTGTGTGTGAGTGTGTGTTGGCGTTTTGCATATTTGAGGTAGATATGGTAATTGTGATACTTTGACTGGTCTTGCTATTGTGTGTGCGTGTGTGCGTGTGCGTGCGTATGTTGTTGCGTGTGTGTGTGCATGTGTGTGTGTGTGTGTGTGTGTGTAATTTTTTTACAATCTTAGTATTCTCTAGTATTTTGTATGTTTGCATGTATTTTAGGTTAAAGGTTAAAGGTCAATCTCAAACGTACCAACGACGAACGCACACACACAGCGTATATGAACGCATGTGATAGAAGTGGATCTCTCTGCAATCGAAGCCAGTCCCTGCAACAGCCGCAGAACAAACCTGCAGTCCTCACTGAGCCATCAACGTATTTATGGAGATTTGGCATAAATGGTTTTGTATTAATTTGAAAACTGAGTGACTGTCAACCAACGCAACTGCTCGCTGTGGTAACTGTTGCAGCTACTACTACTGCTAAATGTTGTAGTAGTGGTAGTAGTAGCAGTATTAGTAGTAGTAGTAGTAGCAGTAGTGGTAGTAGTAGCAGTAGTAGTAGCAGCAGCAGTAGTAGTAGGAGTAATAGTAAAAGTTGTAGTAGTAGCAGTAGTAGTAATAGTAGTAGTAGTAATAATAATAAAAGTTTTAGTAGTAGTAGTAGTAGTGGTAGTAGTAGTGGTAGTAGTAGCTGTAGTAGTAGTAGTAGTAGTAGTAGTGGTAGTAGTAGTGGTAGTAGTAGCTGTAGTAGTAGTAGTAGTAGTAGTAGTGGTAGTAGTAGTGGTAGTAGTAGCTGTAGTAGTAGTAGTAGTAGTAGCAGTAGTGGTAGTAGTAGTATTAGTAGTAGTAGCAGTAGTGGTAGTAGTAATAGTAGCAGTAGTAGTAGTAGCAGTTGCGTTGGTAAACAGTATGAAAGAAATAATATCAAAAAAACTCTGTCTGATACGTGAGTGAGATACTGATGAGGAAGATGAGTGGAGGAATGAAAGAGGAGAGATATGAATGAAAGAGAGAGGCTAGGGAATGTTTGTTATACGTTGTTGTTGTTGTACGTTGTATATGTTGTATATGTTGTTGTTGAATTCGTTGTATGGTATTAAATGTTATTTGTTGTTATTATTATTATTAATGTTGTAGTAGTTGTTGTTTTATTTATTATGATTATAACTATTGTGGTTGTTATCTGTTGTCGCTGTTATTATTATTATTATAATTATTTTTATTATTATTATTTTATTATTGTTGTTGTTGTTGTTGCTTTTGTAGTTGTTGTTGATGTTGTTGTTTTTATTTAAATCTGTCGGTGTTGATGTTGATTATGGTAGTAGTAATAGTATTCTAGTGGAATAATATTATTATTAGTAAAAGTAGTAGTAGTAGTAGTAGTAGTAGTAGTAGTAGTAGTAGTAGTAGTAGTAGTAGTAGTAGTAGTAGTAGTAGTAGTAGTAGTAGTAGTAGTAATAGTAGTTGTTCATGTTGAGTTGTTATGTTTTTGATGTTGCATTGATTGATTGCCGTTGTTGTTGTGGATGTTGTTGATGTTGTTGATAATGTTGTTGTTGTGAATGTTGTTTATGTTGTTGTTGATGTAAAAGTTGATGTTGATGTTTTTGTTGATGCTATCAACAACAACAACAACAGCAACAAAAACAACATCAACAACAACAACAACAACAGAAACAACATCATCAACAACAACAACAATATAACCAACAACAACAGAAACAACATTGACAACAAATTTTGGACGTTTTTAATGTTTATTTTTTGTTAATGTTGAATTGAAGTAACAACATCAGCATCGGCACTCACATACAAACAAACACAAATACACACATAAACACTGCATACAACAACATCATCAACAACAACAACATCAACACACACATACACATACAAAAATAACATAAACAACAACTCTCGGATCAATTTCATCAACAACAACTACATGAGCAACATCAATACTGACAATAATTTAAACATAAACTACATTATCGAGTTTGTATAAATAACAACAACATCAACAACAACAACAGCAACAACAACAACATTATCAACATCAGAACGTTAATCTCAACAAAAGTATATACCCAAAGCAACAAACACAATAACCACAACAACATCATCAAACAAAATATACAGCAACAACAACGCCAACAACAACAACAACATCATCATCAACAATTTGTATAATATTTATTTAGTGTTTTATCGAGACTGCGTAGATAACAACAACATTAATAACAACAACAGCAGCAACAACAACAACAACATCAACAACAACATCAACAACAACAATAACAACAAGTTGTTATATAAAAACATAGACTCGTACGTAAAAATTCTCAAAATGAAAAAGGTTTTTTTTTCAAACATCAAATACACTGGCTCAGAAATCATACATAATTTATTACTAATACATTAAAGAGCGAAAACATAAACAGCAACAAAAAACAACAACAACATCAACAACAACATCAACCATAACCCCAACAACAACATCAATAACAACATCAACAACAACAAAAAACAACAACATCAACAACAACATCAACCATAACAACAACATCTACAACAACATCAACAATAACCCCAACAACAACATAAATAACAACATCAACAACAACATCAACAACAACAACATCAACAAAAACAACTTCAACAACAACTGCATTGACAACAAATTTTTTATTCTCCGCGTATCGAGAGCTCGGCAACTAGAATTTATTATTTTAGATGTTTTTGTTATTGTTGTTGTTGTTGGTGTTATTGTTAATGTTGTTGTTGATGTTGTTGATGTTGTTGTTGTTTTTAATGTCGTTGTTTATGATGTTATTTTTGTTGTTAATAATGATGTGTTGTTGTTTTTACTGTTGTTAATGTTGTTGTGTTGTTGTATTGTTAATGTTGTTGTGATGTTGTTGTTGTTGTTGTTGGTGGTGGTGATGATGACAAAACTACACTTGGAAAGCATAAAAAAACTTAAAGTGCAACAAAATCTAATAAACTTTATTTAACATTCTACAATCATCATCGTGATCCTCCTCACCATCATCATCAACAACTAAAGATTAAATACAACATCAACATCAACAACAACATCAACAACATCATCAA
>NW_008704261.1:2843791-2850490 GCF_000326865.2 Helobdella robusta | reverse complement strand
GACTTTACTTTTTTTCCTGAATTTGTTAAAGTACTATCAATAATACTATGATGCTATATTAGAACAACTCACAAATACTTCGAAACGAAACGAAACAAAACGATTTGTCCCAAAACAAAACAAAAATCATTTGTTCCATAAAATTAAAATTTTTAATGATAAGAAGCATGATGACCATGATAGAATTCTTATTGGAATTCATCGAGCATGGCCACCGTAACAGAAAATAAAAAACTATGTTTCTAGTTTTCTAAATAAATGATGCAACTTTGAATATAATGGTCCGTGAATAATTCACAATTAGGGTTAGTTGCTAGTTACCAAATACTTTCAAAAAACTTCCAAAAAACATGCAAATACTTCTCAAATACTGAAAAATACCTTACTGCCTTCCTACTCGCGATGCTACAAATCCAAGCGCGCCAGCCCGCTAGCCAGGAAACACTTTAAAGCCCCACTCCGCCCATCCCTCGAGCACCATTACGTCATACTTTATCACCGAGCCAACGAGCGTGTAAACAAACAAGTATTACCGCCATACAACAGCAACAGCACTTGGTAGTAGTAGTGGTGGTTGTGGTGGTAGTGGTAGTAGTAGTAGTTGTTGTTGTTGTAGCAGTAGAAGTAGTAGTTGTAGTTGTAAATGTTGTAGTTGTAACAGTAGTAGTAGTAGTAGTAGTAGTAGTAGTAGTAGTAGTAGTACTAGTGGTTGAAGAAGAAGTAATAATAATAATAATAATATTATCTGCCGTAATTAAAAAAAGATAAAAAACTTAAAATTTTTTTTCTTCGGCCTCCCTGGCGAATGAATGAGCGAATGAATGAATGAGTGAATGAATGAATGAATGAATGAATGAATGAACGAACGAACGAACGAACAAATAAACGAACGAACGAACGAATGAACGAACGAACGAACGAACAAACGAACGAACGAACGAACAAACGAACGAATGAACGAATGAATGAATGAATGAACGAATGAATGAATAAATGAACGAACGAACGAACTAACGAACTAACGAACGAACGAACCAATGAACGAACGAATGAATGAATGAATTAAAAAACAAAAATTTACGATCGACTGAATGTAAGAGCAGGCGAATGTATGAATAAACGAATGATTGATGGATGGACAAAGTTTGAGTGAATAGATTTTTGAATGATAAGAGAGGGAAAGTTTGAAGACAAATCGTTTTTTCATTCCTCCACTTCCTATTCTATTCATCCCCCCCCTTTCTTCCTTCATTCGAAACTTCCTACGTTCCTTTTTTCTTTTCTTCATTCATTCATCCATTCATTCACTCGTTTATTCATTTAATCACTCACTCATTCATTCATCCATTTATTTGTTCGTTCATTTATTCATTCATTCATTCATTCGCTCGTTCGTTTGTTCATCATTCACTCATTCACACACACACACACATTCATTCATTCATTCATTCATTCATTTAATCACTCATTCATCAGTTTACTAATCTGTCCATCAATCAATTTAGCATTTCATTTTTTGAGTCGCTTTTGATTTCATAATCTATCTCCCATTTTATTTACACCACCAAACAATCAGTCATTCAATCCATCCTTCATTCATCCACATTCATCCATTCGTCAGGCCATCAATCACAATATATATTACTTTCTCTCTCTCTATATATATATGCATATATACATATACATATTCATATTCATCCATTTATCCATATCCATCCATCCATCCATCCGTCAGTTCATTCATCCATTCATTCATCCATCCATCTATCCATCCATCCATCCATTCATCCATCTAACTTTTTATTTCTTTATTTACTTTGTCCACCTAGTCATCCGTGCATCTCTTTAATTATTCATCTTCTCTCATCCATTGATGCATACATGCATGCATGCATGCATCAATTTATTCATCTACTTCCATTCATTCATTAATTCATCTATTTTTCGTAATTCTTTTAACTTTCATCTACTTTTATCCAACAGTTTACCTACCAATCCATCCATTCATCTCTCCATCAACCCATCCAACCATCCACCCATCTAACCATCCACCCATCCACCCATCCACCCATCCACCCATCCACCCATCCAACCATCCACCCATCCACCAATCCAACCATCCACCCATCCAACCATCCACCCATCCACCCATCCACCCATCCACCCATCCAACTATCCACCCATCCAACCATCCATCCATCCATTCATTCATTGTTCCACCAGTATACTTTCAATTATTCTCCAGTTAAAAACGAGTCAGCAGTGACCTACGTGATATTAGAAATAATTAGCCGCGTTCCCCTTAACGCAAGAAACAAGAGCGCTCGCCATCTTAGAAAATGGCCGACCGGAAATGATGGCTGAGATTCAAAATGGCCGCCCACCGGAAACGGAAATGCGTGCGCAGCCAATGAGACTTTTTATCTTCGACTCGCCGTCAGAGTAGACACGATGATGATGATGATGATGGTCACGATCATGAAGTTGATGATGATGATGATGGTTGTGGTGATGATGATGATGATGTTGTTGTTGTTGATGATGATGATTATTACGGTGATGATAATGATGACGATGATGTGGATAATGGTGAGGGGGATGATGGTGATGTTGTTGTTGATGATGATGACTATGACGATTGTAATGAGGAGAATGATTAATGACGAAAATTGAAATATCGTGATTATGATTTTGATGACGACGACGATGATGATGATGATGTTGATAATGACAACATTACCGTCGACAAAGATGGTGGTGCTGATGACAATGATTGCAATTTGATGATGATGATGATGGTGGTGATGATGATGACGATGACGACGATGATGATGATGGTGATGATAATGATACGCATGGCCGCCTCTAAGTGACAGACGATAAATGGAACGCGGCCAACTTAACTGGACATCATGACGTCATGTTACTGGCGCAAGATATGATGATAGTTGCGGTTCAAGAAGATGGTAGTAGAAGTAGTAGTAGTAGTAGTAGTAGTAGTAGTAGTAGTAGCAGTAGTAGTAGTAGTAGTAGTAGCAGTAGTAGTAGTAGTTGTAGTAGTAGCAGTTGTTGTTGTTGTTGTATTACTATTACTCTATTAGTAGTAGTAGAAGTAGTAGTAATACAACATCATCATCATCATCAACTACAACAACAACAACATTATCATCATTAGTAGTAGTAGTAGCAGTAATAGTAGTAGTGATATTATTTGTAACGGAGGTCGTACTTCCATTGTTTGAATTGCGATAACAATTTTGATGGCTGTGTACTACTACAGCTAAAGCTACTACTACTACTATTACTACAAATACTACTACAACTACTACTACTACCGCCCACCACTGCTACTACTACAACTACTACCACTACTACCACAACTACTACTGCTACTACTACAACTACTACCACTACTACCTCAACTACTACTGCTACTACTACCGCCCACCACTGCTACTACTACAACTACTACCACTACTACCACAACTACTACTGCTACTACCACTACCACAACTACTACTGCTACTGCTAAAGCTACTACCACTACCACAACTACTACTGCTACTACTAAAGCTACTACTACAACTACTATTACTACTACTTCTGCCGCCCACCACTGTTACTCTTTCACGCACAACCGGGAAAGGACGACAAAAGAAAAAACAAACAAATTCACAGAGAAAGATGATTAAATGCCCACGTGATCGTCTTTCCGAAGCTGATTGGTCGAAGGACTCTGACGTCATAACTAGGCTTGACAAATTGATACGTCATTTCGTGTGCCCGTTTTGACGGCTAGGCCGCTATGGCGATGATGATGATGGTGATGATGATTAGGATGATGATTAGGATGATGATGATGATGATGGTGGTGATGATGATGGTGGTGATGAGGAGGATGATGGTGATGATGATGAGGATGATGGTGATGGTGATGATGATGATCATGAGGAGGAGGAGGATGGTGATGATGATGATGATGATGATGATGATGATGATGATCATGATGATGAGAATGTTAAAGTTATTTTTATGTTTGCCATTAACTAGTCAGTAACTTTTAGCTAAGGACTTCGGGGATGTCTGCATCTTAGCAATCTGAAACTTTCGGGATTTTGGTAATTGTGTAAGGTTTACATTTTTTTTTAAATTTACAATTTTTTACACTCCAAGAAGTAATTAATTGTTTCGCTAAAGATGGCATTTCAACAAGTAGACAGCGTTTAACTCTTTCTAATCCATTAACATGTGCAATCTCTTTACATGAGTAATTCAGAGATCTTTACACGAGTAACAATGTAATGTTTACAACAGTAGGATAGTAATCTTTACATGAGTAATTCAGTAGCTTTTTGTTCAATAATTCAAAAATCCACTCCTAAAATATTTTCATCTCTGACTCGCTTGAATAATTCACCAGAGCCTCGTTGCTGTGCAAGCGTTTTCTTTTTTTTCCAACTTTAAATCGAATTAGCGGAGGAAAAAATAATGGCAAATTACATTTGAAAAAATTTTAATTACATTAAAAATTAAATCTAATTTGTTTCTTTTGTCCCCTCTCTCTCTCTCTCTTCCGCTTTCTCTCTTTCAATCTCTTTCGTTCTCTCTCTTTCTCTCGTTCTCTTCGTCTCTTTTTTCTTCATTTCACTTCTCTTTCTCACTCTCTTTTTCTCTCTTTCACTCCGTCTCACTCTTTTTCACTCTCTCTATTAATCTTTCTCTCTCTCTCTCTCTCTCTCTCTCTCTCTCTCTCTCTCTCGTTCACTCTTTCATTTTTCTATCCTGTTCAATTTTTCTTTTTCTTCCTCACATTTTTTACCCCTTATTTTATCATTCTCTTTCTTTGTTTCTTTCTCTCTCTCTCTTTTTCTCATTTTCTCTCTTCCTCTTTTTCTCTCTCTGCCCCTGTGTAACTTCGAAATTGAATTTCACGAAAATTTTGTTGGTATGAAAAATTGCCAATGCGTTATTTATTATGTGGTACACTGGCAGGCACACATACATCCACGCATACATCCACACATATATAGACACATACATCCACATACACAAGTAAACAAACACACACATATACAAACAGTATCATACACACACACACACATTCATTCGCACATACATATAATTATGCACACATACATACATATAAACACAGATACAAACATACATACATACAAAATTTTGTATGTATGTGTATGTTTGCGATTGATTAATTGCTAGAATGCCTGGCTTTTAAAATGGTATGTGTGTCTGATCGTGCGTGGATATTCTATTCGTATTTTTTGGGATATTTCTATTTCAATGTTTCTTTTTATTTGTATTTTTTTTGTATTTTTATTTCCGGTGTATTGTATAAGCTTTGTTATTGTTTCTTGTTTTGTTGGTGTATTTTTATATTAGCAAAAATTTGTATTCTGTGTTTAATTTTCATGTTTAATTTTATTTAAATGTTCTTCGGATTGTTTGTATCATTCGAGTATCTCTACTTTAGTGTATCCATCTATCTATCTGTAATTCATTATATTTCATCTAATTGTGTATCAATTTGATTTGTATCATTTGTATCTTACGGTAGGGAGATTTTATGTTTGTATCATAAAACTATTCCGTTATTGATGTCATAATTTTCAATAATTTTAGATTTATTAATGTATTTTTATATACATGAATGTATGTATGTATGTATGTGTGTGTGTATGTTTATATCTATGTGTGTATGTATGCATGCATGTATGTATGTTTGTATGTATGTATGTGTGTGTGTGTATGTATGTATGTATGTGTGTATGTATGTATTTCGTTTATTAGTGTGTGTGTTGTTGTAATAATTGGCGTTATTAATGACACTCCCTATCCATCAATTTGTTATTCATTTATATTGCAGATTACAGAAATCTAACTTACACGCACACACACAAACAAACAAACACACACACAAACAAAAAAACACACACATAAACAAACAAACACACACAAACAAATACACAAACAGAAAAACACACACATACACAAACAAACAAACACACACAAACAAACAAACACAAACAAACACACAAACAAACACAAACAAACAAACACACAGCCGGGAATATGAGATAAATAATTTCTTGTTTATACCGCCGGTTTTTTGGATGATGAAAATCTTCACAACAACAACAACAACTGCAACATCATCATCAACAACAACAACATCAATGTCAATAACATCAACAACAACAACATCAACTACACCATCATATATAATAACATCATCATCAAAAACAACATCATCAACAACGTCAACAGTAACAATTACATCATCATCAACAACAACTACAACAAAAACAATGAAGTCTACTACAACAACAACAATATCAACAAAAACAACATCAACAACAACATCAACAACAACATCAACAACAACAACATCAAAAACAACAACAACAACATCAACAACAACAGCGGCCAATGCACAGACTAATATTTTCTGATTACTATCTTCCTCTCAATAATTCCCTTTCAAAAAAATTTTTAAATTGTTTGAAATATTTCTTTATTTATTTTTTTGTTTGTCATAATTTTTTTCTTTGCTTTGAAAAAAATCTTTTATCGCTCGTTTTTGTTATTATTATTATTATTGTTATCATTAATGTTATTATTATTATTGTTATTATTATTATTTTTTGTTATCTATGTTGCCTTTGATGTTTTTAACTTTTTTTT
>NW_008704261.1:2793791-2838791 GCF_000326865.2 Helobdella robusta | reverse complement strand
GTGGAGAAGTATTCTCTACAATGGAATGGCAACACGGCAGATTTAGTGGTACTTTTAATTGGAATATTAATGTGTAACGATTAATTGGTTTAATGGGTTTAATTGTTGTTGTGGTGACCGTGTTCGAAAGCAAAGCAATCCATGCTAATCACTTGTGATGTGAGGATACGTGGAATCACGTAAATTTAGCGAAAATCATCATCATCGTCGTCATCATTATCATCATCATCATCATCGTTAATATCAACATCATTATCATGATTACCGTTAATGTCATCATCATCATCATCATCATCATCGCTAATATCATCCTCATCGTCATCGTCATCGTCATCACTTTATTTCAATATGACTAATTAAAAAAATTAATGAGATAATTACTTTTAATTGATAGAACCACTTAGATATCTTTTGGTGTCTGGCGCAAGATAAATTATCACTATCCGTAACACACACACACACAACACACACACAACACACACTCACATTCACACACTCACACACAACACACACACACAACGAGACTCACATTCACACACAAAAACACATACGTATATACATTCAAAAGAAATACGTCCATCCATCCGTACATACACAAATACACATGATGTACAGTTGTGTGTGTATGTGTGTGTGTGTGCTGTGTGTGTGTGTGCTATGTGTGGTGTGTGTATATGTGTGTGTTTGTGCATGTGGGTTTTTCTTCATCTTTCATCTGCTAGATTAATTCATTTATTTAGTTACTTCGCCATTCATTAAGCAAACAATTCATTCTATCAATTTGTTTTTTTTTGTCCTTTTATTTTATTCATTCAGTAATCTATCTATCTTTCTATCTGTCAAGTGTTTCATTCGTTCGTTCATTTGTTCATTCATTCATTCGTTCGTTCTTTCTTTCGTGCGTTCGTTCGTTCGTTCGTTTGTTCAATCATTCATTCGTACTTTTGTTCATTCGTTCATTCGTTCGTTCATTCATTCATCCTTCCGTGCATGTCTCGCAAAACATATCATGGTAACTATTTGCTTCAAGGTGGCAAATATATTTTCCCGCTAATTGTCTTGCGTGCATTTTGTATGTATGTATGTATGTATGTATGCATGCATGCATGCATGTATGTATGTATGTATGTATGAATGTATGTATGTATGCATGTATGTATGTATGTATGTATGAATGTATGTATGTATGTATGTATGTATGTATGTATGTATGTATGAATGTATGTATGTATGCATGTATGTATGTATGTATGTATGAATGTATGTATGTATGCATGTATGTATGTATGTTTGTATGTTGGACTGTACGTTAGGTATGTTTGTATGTATGTATTAATTTGTGTAAGTAAGTTTGTAAATATTTCACATCTCCTTTTTAGTTTAATTTGAGTTCGATAGTGGCTCCTTCATCTGATATATAGTTCATATCAACCAGGACTGAATTAATGTTCCTTCTCAATTAAATGTCATCTAGGTAGATAAGCAATCACCAAACATGACTTCAAAGAATTAACCAGACTGTTAATTGCCAGCAATGCGATTGCAAACAACGATGGGCCCATGGGGTCACCCTGCTGAACCCCCTCGGCTGATTGGATGTCAACACTGAAAAAATTTAACTTTGGAGTGAAGTCATAGACCGATCGGCAAAAATTATATATTTCAGGAAGAGATAATTTTACGCAGTTCAATATATGATCAAGTCTGAGCGAATTGAAGGCGTTCGAAAAATACAGTTTTAGTAAACATTCGTCATCTCTTATATGATCCGTAAAACTTCAAACACAATGGATTACCCCTTCAGCTCCCCCAACCCCATCGTGCTGTGACTGAAAAATTGGCTAAACCTTGTTTTTTAATTGCTGCTAGTGCACACACTTTGCAGCGAGACGTCTCCATAGGCAGCTGATAGCAATTGGTCTTATACCGCCATCCTTTTTCGAAAACGCTACCTGTCTTCCCTGGAAAAGGTAAGGTGCAACAGAAAGTTAATGAAAGCGGAAATGCCGGTGATGAGGTCCGATGAATCGGTCTTTGAGGAAGTCTTAATATCTATAAATGGCTCCAGATAGTCTGCCAT
The DNA here is from genome assembly GCF_000326865.2 of Helobdella robusta. Classification (NCBI taxonomy): domain Eukaryota; kingdom Metazoa; phylum Annelida; class Clitellata; order Rhynchobdellida; family Glossiphoniidae; genus Helobdella; species Helobdella robusta. The sequence continues at coordinate 2,836,711 of NW_008704261.1, read as the reverse complement.
TTTTTCACTGAGCAGTTGGAGAATTCATCAGTTCTTTGGTTAACACGTGGTTAATCAGTTCTTTGGTTAACACGTTGGCTTTTCCCCAAAACCATGGCAAGCAGAAATAACAGCCTGAACCAAATTGTTCATAGATTTGATTTTTCACTAACTTCTTTAAGCTGTTCACATAACAACTGACCAAATTTTAACCTAGCTTGCTTTGAGACGTGGCCATTCAGCCGAAATTTAGCAGATTTCCCGAATACTCATCTGCCAAATTGATTTTGGGTCTTGGCAATCTTGGCCGACAAGTTTTCTGAATGATTACCCAATGATTTTTTTTTATACAAAGAAGGAGGTTTCATAAGAGAGCAGGCACTGCGGAGCCTTTGCTGTTGCCCCCAAGTCTTACAAGGGCTCCGTCTGCAGGTGAACTGAAATGTTTAGAACAATTTTGACATTGTATTATATTGTATATGTATTATATATATATATATATATATATATATATATATATATCATGCATGTATATTTTGAATACATGTTTGTTTGTATGTATTATTGTATGTGTGCATGTATGTACGTATGTTTGTATGTTAAAACCAAATCATTGACGAATGACACCAAAAGCCAAGCGTCTGGCTAAATTTGATTTTATTTGCTCTAACGTCACTCAACCCCGTCGGCATTCAACTCCATATTTTGCAACACGCAGACGCGCAAAAACCGCTGCAGAATGCTCGAAATATTATTCATAGCGAAAAAATATTCCCTACTATCGCCTGACCTAATACTGATATGTTTACAAATCCGATTGAAAAACCCGGAGGTGTTACGGTCCATGGGGCCGAGCACCTCGATACAAATCGGTAAAAACTCCATCGAGGGGAGAGATCCGTCATACTTCTTGATCTTCTCGTCAGATGCCCTGGTTGCAGCCAAACCGCTTTCTTTGCTAGTAAGCTGCACGTAGCGCTCAGCAAAGGTGCCCGGAACAGTAACGTCCCACGCCAAGCACCTGCCGGCTCTCCAAAGAATCAAGGTACACCCGTCAGGGCGCTTACCGTCGTGCGCCGCAATGCCCGACGGTTCCTTTAAAACCGAAATTGAGGCCTTGGAGAAAAGCCGGCACACAAAATCGTTTATGGCTGAATGTCGCTGCTGGCGACCTCCGCCCAAACGACAAACAAGACCATGATGGCCGAGTTCATCCGCCTCCGCGCCGCACCTGCATGTGTATCGACTCTGAACGGCCAACCCCAGCCGGAAACCAATGGCTGTCCTGACCGTTTGTATGTATGTATACATTAACACTTTTATGATTGCATGGTTTTTAGGTATGTTTTTATGCTCTTGCGTATGTTTGTTTATGCCTGGAAGTTTTTTCTGTTTGTGTTGTATGTATGTTTGTGTTGTATGTATGTTTGTGTTGTATGTATGTTTGTGTTGTATGTATGTTTGTGTTGTATGTATGTTTGCATGTTGGTTTGTTTGCATGTATACTTTTATGTTTGAATGTTTTTTCGTTCAGTTTACCGTAGTTTACGAATGCATTGTTTAAGTATTTTCGGTGCATGAGCGCATGGCTGGAAAAATAAATACGTCCGCTATGGTTAATTAATTGAATAGTAGTTAAAAATGAATGAATGTACTTGTGTGTGTGTGTGTGTGTGTGTGTGTGTGTGTGTGTGTGTGTGTGTGTGTGTGTGTGTGTGTGTGTGTGTGTGTGTGTGTTAAAAAGTTTTTCTTATCTTAATTTGACAAAGTACATAAATAAAATTTGTTCATGCAATTAATTTTTTTAATTATTCATCCATCCACTATTGAACTTTTTTGCGTTCGATCATTCAACCGTTCGATTGCTCGTTCTTTTATTTGTTCATTCCTATATTCATTCATTCGTTCGTCCGTTCGTTAGTTCGTTCATTCATTCATTCATTCATTAACTTGTTCATCTCTCCATCCATTTATCCGTTAATATATTAATTAATTCATATATATTAATTAATTCATCCATTTGTCCATTCTTTCAATCATCTGTCTATTCAATCATCCACTCATCCATCCATCCCTCTATTCATTCATTTATTCATTCATTCATTCATTTATTCATCCATTCATTCATCTGATCATCATGCTCACCTTGCTTTCTCTCTTATCAACACTTCAATCATTTTTTTATACAATGACAACAAAAACCAACTTCCATCTTTATTACCAGTCATTTAAATTACAATACATTAATTAATTATAATTCATTAAGTAATTAATTAATCAATCAATTAATTAAACTTGATTTTTATTAATTTTATTCGATAAATTTGAAGTCAAGAAAAAAATTGTGATTAAAATTTTTTTTTATTATTATAAGTCGACAAGTTGGATAATCTATAATATAATAAATTAATTGACAAGTTGGTAAATGAACGGATGAACAAATGAATGAATGAACAACCGAACTAATGAATAAATGAATTAATGAATGAAAAAAAAAACATAAAAATACATGAAAAGATGAACGGATGAATGAACAAATGAACAAACCGAACGAATGAATTGATTTATTGAAGATTCATAAAAAAAACAATTAATTAATTAATTAATTAATTAGCTAATTATCTACTGATTAACATCTACACAGTTAGCATGTCATAATTGTCAATGTATGGATCGTCTTTTACTCCATTGCCCTAAACACAGAGTTGATATATATATATATATTGGAGTGCTAGCCGAACTCTCTACATGGGATTCTAATACATAAACATATATATATATATGTGTATAAATATATATATATACACATGCGTGTGTGTGAATGTGTATGTTTATGTGTGTATGTGTGTGTATTTGTACGTCTGTGCATGTGTGTGTGTATGTGTATTTGTGTGAATGCATGTGTGTGTGTGTTTTTGTGTGTTGTGTAGTATCATATTATAAATGTGCATTACGTATAAAACTAAATTATATATATATATATATATATATATATATATATGTATATATATATTAATTATTATTAATATATATATATTTATGCATGTGTGTGTGATTTTATATTGCACACATGAGCCTATTGAATTAGCCATTGTGTTAGATGTACACGCCAAATGACCATTAAAAATTTTTCAATTTTTTTGAAAACATTCATAAAAATGGCCATAAATTTATTATGTATAAACATATATATAAAATATATAATGTATAATTATATAGTGTATATATATATATATATTTCATTAAACGCGATGCTTATATTATTGTTATTTAATTTTTTATTAATAAGAAAAATAGAAAATCTTAATAAAAGTTAAATAACAATAATATAAGCATCGCGTTTAATGAAAAATGCTTAAATGAAAATTTGTTACCGAAATTTACTGATATATATATATATATATATATATATATATATATATCAGATTTCATTGAATATTTTTGCCTACTTCGCGTTAATTAACTTTTTAAAAATACACTCGACGATATGGAATTGTTGTAAATCGTATTTATTGAGAACTAGTGACATAATTTGGCTGGCTAACGACATTGTTTCGGTGTAAACACCTTCTTCCGAGCCTGGTATGAGATACAATTGTTAAATTAAATGGAAATCATATGAAATAAAATAAAATACAATAGTACCTAAAATGTTACGTGTTGTAGTTTAAAACAGGCAAAATGAAACATAATATTATATGAATAAATAATTTGAAAAGTTACATTAAAAGCAAAATTTTACCTTGTAATGAAGATGAAATTGAATAATTAGGGAATAAGTTATAGTTTAACATTAAAATAAATAAATAGATACACATTCACGTAAAACAACTAGAGTGATTTAAAATAATACAGTAATATAATATAATAAATAATAATAGTAATTTTACGTACTATTGTATTGTATTTTATTTTATTTTATATCGTTTACATTTCCATTTATTTTAATGTTTGTATGATATCTCATACAAGGCTCTGAAGAAGGTGTTTTTAGAACGGAAAATTAGGAATTACCTAAACAAAAAAGTTTTTTTTTGAAATGAAATGAACTATTCTTTTAGATATTATAGCAACTAAAAGTGGTGTTGTACTTAAGTCGCACACATGGGAATGTTCATCAAGTAGGTAGGTAGGTAGGCCCTCTAAAACTTGAGAACCACCGACTGTTTTGTTCAACTAGTTAATCTTGTACTCCTTACGACAGAAAGTTTATTATTATAATTTTGGCTGCCATTTTTTAAATTAGGGCTCGTCCGAGTTGATTTTCTAAAGAGTTTCTGAAATTCGGAAGTAAATTAAAATTTATAAGTGAATGGAAAGAAATAAAAATCACAAAGGGAAGATTTACTGTTGCTGGGAATAACACATAAGAGCCTGGAAATGGAGACAGGTCATGAAGACATCTCAGACCATGGATAAATATATATAGGCCATCGCTGTAACAGGCAAGACAAAACCTTAAAATGAAGAAAATGAATGGTATGAAATGGACTACATATGAAAAATATAATATTGAATTAATGAGTTAAAAAGCGGTAAAACTAACAAATAGATAATGGAATAAATAAATAAATTCAGGAATAAAGAACTAAATAAATAAATTAGAACGTATGGGAGAAAGCGTTGATGTTGAATAATTTGATGAAATAAAGCATTTGATCTGAACGTTGACCAATAAAGCAATTGCGTCGTTAAACTGTACTTTACGCGTAAAAGATCACCCGTTGATGTGGTTGTAAGAGAACACCAAACTAGGAAGAGCAGTTAGCGGGAGAAGAATAGTATTCGTTTGGATAGGCTGGACACGTGTTTCGTCCCTACTACCGGGGACTCATCAGCGGCCCGCGACCTACCTATCAGACTAGTTATCGCAGTTTCTTATATAGCCCGTGTCAATTATAACGTGTTTCATTGCTTCGCTCTTCTTTTTTCTAGTAGAGCGTATAATGGGAGAGAAACAGTGGCGGATCTAGACATCTTTGACGTGGACCAACATTTGGAGTAATTTGGTTCTAATTAGTATACTTATTCCATGAAAACTATGCGTTTTACTGACATTTAATACAAATAATGCTCACAAAGAAGGGGGGCAGTGGCTCTTCCAGAATCTTTTAGATCCACCACTGAAGAGATATGATAGGGCATTTCTAGTTTAAAATTCCATGTAACGGAATGTTACATCAAGCTAAACTAAAAGTTTAAGGCAAGACAGTGACAGAAAAAGCGAAGTATTCGTGTGGACAGCTGTTTCAAAGACAAACAATTCACAACGGAGACACACTAACGTCGCCATTTTGTAAATAATCATTGATAGCATAATAGCCATGCTTCTTTAACAAATTAATTCTGTTGACCAGCTGATGATCATGGTAAAAAAACAGCTACCAGTTGGAGCCGGTCAGTTGTGAGACAAAATGTGGCGGCATCAATATAATTATCACAAAATAGCCATTTATCTTATCTTCCGGGTTAAGCTATTTGTACGATTAAATATCTCCTATCAGTTGCAAATATACAAAATATAATATAGATAATTAGATATGATAGGCATATAGGAGGTGGCCAATCGTTTGTTAGGCTAGGCTTTGAGAGAATGGTCACCTACCTGTTATTTAACTGTTTAACTTCATGGAAAATACTTACAGAAAGCTTTGAAATAATGGGTTGTTAAGTCGGAAATATATCCTGGTTGACAGTTTTGTGGCAATTTTAAAACCTTCTAACAATAATTAAACTCGGCACTCATTACAAATACAATAATGAAAAAAATTAGATTAGGGTTAGGGCTAAGATATATGGCATCTTACCTCTAGAAAAAATTTCCAGTTTTGCTTAAATAATGAAATAAATCGATAAAAGTGTTCAACTTTATTCTGTGTACTTTATTACCTCAAGTTGCGATAATCAAGTTAACCACAGTTTCATGGATAGCGCTATAGAAATTTTATTAAGTACGGCTTGTTTCCGGTATTTTTTACTGATGTTTGTTTTAATTTAATTCAATTTTCACATTTTTGTTTGGTAAGTTGCCACTTTTTAACAATTTTATGACCATTTTTCATACAAAAAATTGTTTCAATTTAAAAGTCAAACGCCGTGTCTCTTTATTGTTAATTAAAATCACCTGAAAACTACTTTACTATGAATTATTTTATTATCGCTTGGAGTCACCGACTTTTTTTAAACAAGTTCGTCACCATTTAATTAATTTTAAAACAGAAATTTGAATTTCCAGTAAATTTAAAGATGGCGCGCGACAACAGCAGGTCTACGGACGGCGACTACTCGGACAACGACTTCGATGACGACCAAGATATTTCCATGAGATTCTTTGCCACAGATAAAGTTGGCCATTTTTAATTTTTATTTATTAAATTTAAAAAAAATAATCTTTTAATAACTTTTGTTTATCTTAATTAATAAAATTTCAAAATTACAATTATTAAAAATAATTAATTAAAAAAGTAATCACTAATTCTTGTTGTACTTCTTAAATATTATTAAATAAATCAATAAATGCATGAATAAGCTTACTTAGCAATATAACATTGAATAGAAAAAAAACCTAAAACAAAGGCTAATAATGTTTTTGTTTAGTCTAGAGTTTTTTGCTTTAGTTATGAAAATTAAAGTTTAACCACATTTGCATTTCATTATAAATAAAACTTTCAGCTTCTTTTTATAGTCAACTAAAATAAAACTAAATTAAAAAAACTTTATTTTTGGTTCACTAGGAAGTGGGCTGCATCATTGGAAAGGTTGGTCCTCGTTTTGGACTTTACTTAATTTACTTTATTGAACTTTTTCCTATAAAAAGAAACTTAAAATTGTGTTTTATATGGTTTTCATTATATTTAAGTTTTATTTGCTCTAAGTTTAATTTAATTCGAACTTTTATTTTGTCGTTAATTTAATTTTTCGCAGAAAGGTGACAACATTAAAGCACTTAGAAATGAGGTAGTGGCACATTTCTTCTTTATAATAAATCATTATTTTATAATTATTTAAATTTTTGGGGCCAAATCTTAAACTAATTTGTGATTCAACTTTGCTATGCAGAGTGGGGCAAAGATACAGATATCAGATGGATCTCTATCGGAACGCATCGTAACGATTCGTGGCACGGCTTCACAAGTCATCAGAGCTATTAATTTGATAGGCATCAAACTCGAGGAGGTTATTTATGTTGTCTTTTTTTATTTTGTCGTTGTTGCTATTTATGATCTTTCTGAAATAGTTATCATTAGTTATGTTTTAGCAAAAAAAGAGCCCAGTATTCGTTTGATTTTTAAACTTTTTTTAAATTTTCACTCCTTAGGATAATAATCACTCTAATTATTTAGAAGAAGATGATTCTTTATCCTTTCGCCTAATTGTCCCTAACTCGAATTGTGGCTCTCTGATTGGCAGGAATGGGGCCAACATCAAAGAGTTAAGAGAGGTGCAAGTGTTATGAGATGGCTGTGATAATATGTTTCATGTAAATTTTAGTTAAAAGTTGAAGCCCTCTGTTAATGTAAGACTGATTCTGAAACTTGAAATGTTTTTTTTTTGTATCAGCATTTAACTCATCTTTATTTTCTTACTTTAATGATCTTTGGTTTTTCACTCCTTTGCATTCCTCATCATTTTTTCATCTTCAAATTTTTTCTCATTTTCTCAATTTTTTATTCTACCCAAACATTCATTCACTCCTTTACTCACCTGTGATCGACAGAGGACAGGCTCAAAGATCCAGGTAGCGAATGACTTGTTGCCTGACTCAACCGAGCGTGAAGTTGGCCTCTCTGGCTCGATGTCAGGGGTCATGGACTGCGTTAAGAAGCTGGCCAAGATCGCTATTGAGGTTTCTGTATAGGCTGTTGTATAGTTTTTTATTTGTGTGTTTGTTTGTGTGTTTGCTTGCTTGTTTGTTTGTGTGTCCAGTGCAAGGTTTGTGGGTGTTCTCTCTAATAAATGCAAAAATGTAAATTTTTTTAAAAAGTTCTTTTGAGTGAAGAGGATTGAATTTGATAATTTTTTGGTGGTTTTTTTTCCAGTTGTCACCCTGATTTTGATCTTTATTTTTTTTTTATCCACCACCTCTTACCATTCATTACTTCACATTTAGTACCATCAGTCAAAACTTCGTTGTCACCGTCTATTTCCACCACCATCACATTTTCCATTGACACATCACACCACCACCACTACAAGACAAAACCTCGTAGCCCTCATGTCCCGTACAATCCATCATATTCTGGAGGGGGTGGCAGCGGTTACGACGGCTACAGTGGGGGTGTGGGGGCTGGCAGGAAAGGTGCTGGCAGTGGCAGGGGGAGATTTGATGGAGGGGTACGTTTTTTTTTGTTTTTTTTTTTTTTGTTTTGAAAAGTATGGTTAGATGATGCTTTGGGAATTGGGGGTAGGGTTTTTGAATCGATGAACAGCCTCCGGTGTTGCAGTCTGCGACATCATGTTCTTTGGGGTGTTAACGTTTTTTAGTTTTTTTTGCTTATTTTTTAATGTTTTTTTAGGGGGTGATATGCTAACCCTCAACTTTACTGTGTTATCATTTTTGTGTGATGGCAGCCATTATTATTATTATTACTGTTGTTGTAATCATCATCACTTATGTTATCATCATCATTATTGTTGTTGTTGTTGTTATTATTGTTATTACCATCGTAACTGTCACTCTCATTATGGTTATTTTGTTTTAAATTTTCTAATTATAACAGTTATTGTTATCATTTTGTTGTAATTATTGATGTTATTGTTATTATTATTATTGTTATTATTATTGTTATTTTCCTCAGCCACTTTTGCTGGTATGATTATTATTAGTTTTTTATTATTATTATTATTATTCAAAACGCTCTGTGTAGAAGCAGAACAGTCATGATGACGATTTCAAGAAGGCCTTCAAACAACCACAGCAGCAGCAGCAGCAGCAGGACTTCTTAAGTAGACCTAAAAGTATATTCGTCCGTTTGTCCATCTCTCTCTCTCTCTCTCTCTCTCTCTCTCTCTCTCTCTCTCTCTCTCTCTCTCTCTCTCTATCTATCTATCCATCCATCCATCCATCTATCTATTCATCCATCCATCCATCTATCTATCTATACATCTCTCTGACACTCAATCTGTATCTGTCTATCTATGTATATATCTACCATCCATCAATTATTCATTCACTCATTGTTTCATTCTTTCGCTAATTCATTCATTCATTCTTTCTTTCTTTCTTTCTTTCACATGCATACATTCACTGATTTGTTCGTTGATTCAATCATTTCATCATTGACTCTTGTTAATTCACTCATCCATTTGTTTATTCATTTATTCAGTTTCTTCATTCATTCACTCACTTTTCTACTCCATTAATTAATTCATTCATCCATTCACTCATTCGTTCACTCCACCCATCCATTTATTCATTTCTTCATTCATCTGCTGATGATTGGCAGATAGTGGCCTAACGACAGAGGAGCTGATCATACCGAACGACCTGGTGGGGATCATCATCGGGAAAAGTGGTAACAAGATTAATGAGATTAGGTAAGTGAGTGAGTGAGTGAGTGAGTGAGTGTAAGTGAGTGAGTGAGTTGAGGGTGTGAGTGAGTGTGAGTTGAGTGAGTGAGTGAGTTGAGTGAGCGAGTGGGTGAGTGTGAGTGAGTGAGTTGAGGGTGTGTGAAATGAGTTAATGAACGAGTTGAAATCAGAGAGAAAGAGAGAGAGAGAGAGAGTAGAGAAATAATGAGAGAGAGTGAGAGAGAGGGGCTAATTTCTTTAAAAATATGAATTCATTAATTAAAGATCTTTTTTTTAATCTAATAATTCAATACAATTACTACTAATAATAATAATAATAATAATTTTATTTGAGAAAAATGTACAGCAGAAGGTCAGGGTTCAATCGTGTGTGCAGGCCACCTTAACTAAATAGTGGAATAGAAGAATGATATTGAATAATCATCTAAATCAATAAATATGTCGAATTAATTGGAAATGGTAGTGAATTTCTAATAGAAGATAGGTTACACATAAATGAATAAATAAAACATAGATACAAAAAAATATGAATGAAGCAAGTTCGCCATGTAACACTACTTAAAAAATACACTATTACAATTTACAATACACTATTTAAAAAAAAATCATTTGAACGAATCAACTGATGAATGAAAGATTTTAATAAATTTAAGGGGGATAGAGTTTTGATAGATCTCATAAATGCATTGAAAGAACAGAATTGATTGGGAAAAAATTGATCTGGGCTTGAATAGATAAAAATCGGAATTATGCCTTGAAAGTCTGGTGGTTACTAAATACAACAAGCAGATAAGTAGTTGCCAGCTATAAATAGTTAATTGGTTGTTTCTATCATTTATCTATCTATCCATCTATCTATCTTTTTATCTATCTATCTATTCATATATCTTTATATCTATATATCTATCTATCCATAGATATAAATGTAAAATTATCTACCTAACTATCTACCCATCTTTCGTCTGAGTTTATTTTTACCTACATATTTTTATCCATCCATATATCAATCCATCGTCCATCAGATAAGTATCTGTCCACCAAAATTCAGTACTCAATTATTCATTCATTCATTCGTGCATTTCTTCTCTCAATCCACTAAGGCAAAACTCCGGGGCCCAGATAAAGATTATCGAGTGTGAGGACGGCTCGGACAACCGTCGTTTCGTCATCACCGGGCCCAGAGGTAACGTTCAGTCCGCCATCTATCTCATACAGAATGCTAAAAATAGAAGACGGGCCCTGGCCAATAAGGTTGCAGCGATTGTCGATTGACTGTATGATCGATTGGTTGACCGGCTGGTTGATTGGTTGACGGGTTGATTGATGGGTTGATTGACTGGAGGATTGATTGATGGGTTGATTGACTGGAGGATTGATTGATTGACCGGCTGGTTGATCGATTGATTGATTGATTGACTGGATGATTGATTGGTCGACGGATTGATTGATTGATTGATCGGTTGATTGATTGATTGACAAGATGATTGAATAATTAATTAGATGAGTGATTTATAGATTGAGTATTATTGATTGACCGAATACATTTTTGAATACATGAATATTGATAGACAGCTTGAATGATAATCATGGCTTTTAAATTAGCAAATAACATTGGAGTGATAAATTGATTGATCGATTAATTAATTGATTAATTAATTGGATGGTTAAATAATGAATGTCTAATTATAATTTCACTGTTAGCAACAGCATCATGATTAGAAAGGAAAGTGTTGAAGACCTCTATCTCATCGTCGTCGTCGCCGTTGCATCTATGATGATGATGTTGGTGGTGATGATGAAAACTGGAGATGATGATTTCATCCCCAGTCTCCATCATCATCAGTGTCTCCTCCATCACCATCATCAGCGTCTCCATCATCATTTTGTCCATCAACTTCATACCGGATGGTTATTGTTATTATTAGAGTCACTTTGGTAGCCATCGTCATCATCTTAATTATCATCGTTTTCATTACCATACCTTGTTATCATTCTTGTATAATAATCATAATTTTCATAATCATTTATTTCTTTCTTCATTCATTCATTCATTCATTGGCTCCCTCCTCCATCATTCATGCATTCATTCATTCATTGGTTCCCTCCATCATTCATGCATTCAGTCACTCATTCATTCATTCATTCATGCATTCATTTGATTTGGAGGTCAGTAAATACTTATCAAAGTAGAACGTAATGAGTGTGTGAGAACTAAGTACTATATATATATATACATATATATATATATATATATATATATATATATATGTTGTTATTATTATTATTGTTTTGGTGGGTTGTGAATGATGTAGCGAGAGGAGCTCATTTCTTTACTACCATAACTACTACTTTTGGAGTAAGTAATATATAATTATTATGAATAAAATAACGTTAATAATAACAACAATAATAATAATAAACAAATAATAATTATTAACAGTAATAGTTTTTTTTAAGGGTGGGCTATCCACAAAAAAATAATAATAACAATACTGCTAATTCAGTTCAACTACTGTTATTATTGTTCTCGTTCTCTTTGTTGTTATTACTATTGTTTTTTGTTATTGTTATCGGTACTGTTGTTGTTATTGTAATTTTTGTATGAATTATATATATATATATATTAATATATATATATATACAAGTATGTGTGCATATGTGTATATATATAAAAGTATGTGTATATACATGTGTGTACATGCATATATATATATATATATATATATATATTATCTTCAGGTTGGCTGACAGTTTAAACGATGTAACTTATTATTTATTTGCTGGTTTATCATCAATCTGTTTTATTATTATTATTAACTTAATTATTATTATTATTATTTACTGTTATTATTGAATATTGTTATAATTATATTCAATTATTATTAATAATAATACCTTAGAGTATTGTATGTTTGTATTTTATTAATTTTATTGTGATTATTCGACGTTTTTTGGATGCAATACCTTATGTATATGTATATATGTGTGTATGTATGCATGCAAGGATGTATGTAGGTATGTATGTATGTATACTTGTGTATTATATAAACTTTATATACATCTATATGAATAACATGTCTGTATATATTTATATATAAGCATATTCATGTATGTCTATATACATATATATACATATGTTGGTATATATATATATATACACATATATATATATATTTCTATATGCGAGTGCACACACATATATATAATATACATATATATATATATATATACATCTACATATATTCATATATATCATATGTATTCATGTCTGTACATATTCATATATATATCATATGTATTATATAACTTTCGTGTGGATGCTAACATGGAAACGAACAGACTAAAAAAAAGTTATTTAATTTTTATTATGTTTTCAATAGTAATAATAATAAATATTGTTATTGTTGATGTTGTTGTTATTTCTTTTTTATTGTTACATCCTAAACTCTGAAAAAAGACAACTATAAATTGTTATTTCTATTATTATTAATATTATTATTATTGATGTTGTTGTTATTATTATTATTATTATTATTATAGATACTGCAATTATTTTGAATAATAATAATAATATTATTATAACTAGTAAGTGCAGCTCATAGTATCATCATCATTATTATTGTTGTTATTATTATTATTATTATTTCTCTGCTGGTAAAGATATTAATATTGAATGATAGGCTGTTAGCTTACAATATATTTGATTGGAATAATTGAAATTATTTTAATGCTGATATTGTTATTAATGAATTAATTAACTAACTAATTTATTTATTTATCGGTAATTAATTAATTTAATTAGTTATTTACTATTTCATCAGCTTTTTTCCATTGAATATTTTTTGGTTCTCTTTACCTTCTTACTGATTAATAGATAAATTAATTATATCATTTAATTATTAATTATTATTTTTTTCATCTCAATTTATTTTATAACATTTGGCATAGATAAATATGGTTGTGTTATTTGTAGACATACACATATATTAATATATATATATATATAGTACTTATTATTTTATTTCCAGTTATTATTTATTTTATTATTACCGATATTTATTATAACGGTGAGCGATAATTCAAATGGTGAGCGATAATTCGAATTTTACTTAATTAAATTTTGACCTGATTCACATACTTGTCTCCATTTAGTATATATTATGATTTATAGAGTTTTGAAGGTCTGAATTTATTTTGTATTTGAAATTCTTATAATTTCTGTTGTATATCGTGTTATATCCGTTGCAATAGTTTGGTGAGTTGCGCTATCTACACATTACTTTCAACCGGCAACAGTTACATTAACGACGGCAAGTCTATCCTTCCCAGAGATGATTTTCACTCACTGCGATGCACGTGTCGACGTCTAGGAAGAGAGTTGTTATTGATGTAATAACGAAGATGACCATGAAGGTCTTGAAAGTATTCCGGAAGTTGGCGATGACGATGACGTTGTTGAAACTTTTGATGTGCAGCCGTACTACAACTCGGATCTTGCTGTCATTTTCTCGCCTGCTTTCATTTTTAACAGACCTCTCATGGGTGACGACGACGGCTGAAATTTCTACCAAGCTTTTAAACTTTTACTACTACCAAATGCAACTAATATACTCTCTGCATTCGTAATTTTATTTTCGTCGTTCCATGCCTTGCCTGCCGATATTTTCTCTGCGTTTGACAGAGTTTGATTTACAAAATAAAATAAATTAAAAAGAACAATAATAGCAACAACGATTTCAATGCAACACTGACCAACAATTTATTTTTTGATGATTTGGACGAGAAGTTCCTCCGTGAGAGCAGCCGTTTAAAATTTAACGATTAGTGATGTCAATGTTAACGCGAATATTCATCCCGAACATCAAACCAAATATGTCAGAATTTCTAGAAAAAAACAAGGACAAGAAATCGTTAATAAATAAAATTCGGTGACAGATGATACTTCATGTTTTGAGAAAACCCTTTCATTTTGAACTTGGAATGGGAGTTTGGTGCTCGTCTACCTGGATGATGACTTCAATGGCGCCTTTATTGCTGATGAGGAATTTTTCCTCCTTCTATCACTGATCAACAAGGATCAATGTCAACAACAAATATTGCTATATGTATCAAAACTATCCTACTGGTCATTCTACACCTCTTAAATTCAAAGAAAGCACTTCCTTCAAGTGCCACCAAAATCAAGAAAGGACCTATCATAATATCTACATGATCGACAGGAAGTATGTCTGATTCTAACAAATGATTAGTTATGGAAACGTAGAATTATGAAATCCAAATGATAATAATTAATTGAAAGTAACTATATAGCGCAATTTGCATTACATCATTTAGACTATTGCAGCGGATATTCATATGCATGTGTATATAAGGGTATTATTATTATTAGAGAATTTATTTATTAAGCCCTTTTACATTATATACACAAAGGCGCTTCTTGAGCCTAGTGGGATTGATGCACGAAGAAAAACGTTTTAAGTTCCTTGCAGCTAATCCCGATTGACTCAGACAGTCCGGAAAACTGTTGGACTATATAAATTATATTTATATATATATATAATATATATATGTGTGGAGGGAAGTATGTATGGGATAAAAAAAGGTCTATTCTTAGACTCAGAAGGATTAACAACACATCAAACGTTTAGGATATATATATATATTTTTATTCATTTATTTACCTGAAATCTCATTTAAATGAATTTATTATACACATGAAAAAATTAAAATATTGCAATATTATTTTCGATTAATTGATGTATGGATGGGATTATAAAACATTATGAGAAAAATTAATGTAATTATAATGGCCAAATCATAACACAGGTTTTGCGAGAAATATAACAACTCAGCCGAGAAATTTTAAAACACTTCCAAAATAATTTACAAATATTTCAAAATATTTGAAACCTTTGTCAACAACTGAACTTCTCTAAATGGATGAATGCAGTCAATTATCGTCTAATTGGTGATCATCATTATTATAATGTTGATACGTGATTAATTATTCCTTAATTCATAATGTATGAGAGTTGTATGCTAATTTATTCTAATTTATGTTTACTAGATTGTTTCATTTTTGTTTTGTCTTTGTTTATTAATAGATAAGTAATTAAGTTGAACGGTTGTTTATAAATGTACATTAGTTAATTTTGTTGTCGTTTTTAATTTATTTATTGTTTATTTCGATTTATTTTTTCAATATTATTTCTATTAATATGTAATTTGATGACAATAATAAAATTGATGATCTAGGCTTTGTCTTTATATATATATATATTATATATATATATATATATATAAATAAATAAATACATATATAAAAATTATATATGTGTCAATTTTAATAATAACAATAGTACTTTGTAATTTTGGGTAAATATATTTCAATTTTTATTAAAGGAGATGTATTTATTTTTTTGCGTGGATAAAAGTTATAATTATTAATTATTTAATTTGAAGTTCATCAACTTAATGAATGAATAATTTTTAAAATAACAATAGTGCCGTGGTGTATTTACGGCGTTATAATTATTAATTATTTGATTTTTATTATTATTACATTTATTTTTATTTCAATAATACATTGTAATGTAATAGCAATAATGCGTTGCTAAACCAAAATTGTACTTATAACATTTATTATAGTTATGTTATTTATTATATAGTTAATTATGTCAGGATATTATTTCAACTTATAATAATTATGAATTAATTATGTATATTATTTCATTTAAAATTATTTTGCTACTTATAATTACTCAATTAATTACAATAATAATATTATTATATAAGTTAGACTTTGTTGATGCTAAGTACAGAAGCGGCGATTCATTTTATATATTTTTCATGATTTGTAAAAAAAATAATAAAAATTATTCAAAATATATTAAAACGTTATTTATATTATTATAGATAATTATTAAATAATAACTTTATTTATTTATTAGAATCGTTATGTTACTTATTCATATTTAACAGTATTTTATGATGAATTAAATTTTTTATAACTCAATAAAATTTATTTATTATGTTGAACAATTTCGTTTTTAAATAAAAGTATTTAATAAAATATAATTATGTTATATATATATATATAATTATTATATATATATATATTTATAATTTATATATAATTCATATAATATATATATATAAAGCATGGGTAACAAGTGATGTCATTTAATTATCCCATCAGCTATTCAAAAAGGCAATATCTGCACCAAATACTGTTAATGTCAAAAAATATAAACAATTTAGAAATTAATTTACATTCATGAAATTAAAAACTGAAAAACAATATTTTCAACCAAAATTTGAAGAAGCAAAGAGCTGTTCTAAACAAAAACGGAAAATGATATAATGAACAGAAATACGAATAATAATAATGATATAAACAAACTAAAAGCTGACATCAATTTAATCGAGAACTCTGAAGAAATAGCCAACAATTTCAATAAATACTTCATCGTTGGTACCGAAAAGCTGTTGAAAAATCAAATAATTATAAATAAATTGAAGGTAAGGAGTGCCATTTGTAAATCGGTTTATATGGATCACGCTAAAAAAGACGGGGTAATATCCATCGTTCAAAATCTAAGTAACAAAAAGGCAATTATTTTACGGTTAAGCAACTATTTGATTAACAAAATAATTCCAGAAATAGTTTTTCCAATCACTTACATTTTCAGTTTGTCCATTACTCGAGGAATTTTTCCAAGATGCCTTAAAACATCAAAGAAAATTCATATTCACAATAAAAGGCAGCGGGTTAGAAATGTGCAATTATCGACCAATATTACTTCTTTCTCCACTTTCTAAAGGGTTAGAAAAATTTTAACCATTAATAAATTACTTAATGAAAATCAATATGATTATAGAGCACAGCACTCCACTGAGCAAGCTGTTTCATATCTAGCCCAAAATGTTATGAATAATCTCAAAAAATTCTAACCGTGAAAGTAGCTATTTA
This sequence comes from Helobdella robusta, assembly GCF_000326865.2. Taxonomy (NCBI): domain Eukaryota; kingdom Metazoa; phylum Annelida; class Clitellata; order Rhynchobdellida; family Glossiphoniidae; genus Helobdella; species Helobdella robusta. The sequence goes on along the minus strand of NW_008704261.1, from coordinate 2,819,229 downwards.
TATATCTGTCCATGGCATTTGATGTTTTCAAACATGATATATGGATGAAAAAATTAGATTTAAACGGAATAAGATAAACAGCAAACATGATATATGGATGAAAAAATTAGATTTAAACGGAATAAGATAAACAGCAAAAGCGATGAACGGAGAACAGTACTTCGCTATAAAAAATGAAACTTTTACAAAGCTTACCATAAGATCAGGAGTGCCGCAGGGATCAATCTTAGGTCTCTTCCATTCTTAATCTACAGGAATGATCTTCAACTGGCCACCGATGCAAATCTTCTTCCATACGCAAATGATACTAATATCTTTTTCATACTAAAGACCCATTGCATGATCAAGAGTTTAATAACAGTCTCGAAAATATACCGACCTGGTTCATCGCTAATAAATTGATAGTAAATAATTCCAAATGCAATTACATTTTATTTGGCTTGTAAATTTTAGAAATTAATACCCGACATAGACATAAAAGTAAGCAACACAAGCATTCCCCGCACAAACAGCACTAAATTTCATTTAAGATAATTTTCATGGGATCTACATATAAACTATTTGTCTAATAAAATTAACAAGACCTTAGAAGTTATAAGTAAAATTAAATTTAAATTAAATAAGACTACAATTTTGAACTTTTGTTGATATTTCCTCATCCTACCTATTTCAGCTTGATCTGGGGAAATTGCCCGGAAGTACATTTAAAGAAGTTATTCAAATGCCAAAATCCGCCAGCCAGAATTAAATTACTTTGTTTAAGTTTAAAACATATACCGGACCAAGAATATGGAAAACACCCGTGGGACATAAAAATAGTGAATCTTTATATCTATTCAAAAATAAATTGAAGAAATATTTAGTGGCATAGGGCTCTGTTTTCAAGAAATTATGATGCTGAACATTTTAATTATGAACGAACATATTTTATTTGAAACTTTGCTATTTTTATTATTTACCTTAAGTATTTTAAATTTTCCAAATGTCTCATTAGGAGTGTAGACAATTAACTATATTAAATTTTACTATTTAAAACATAGTGACACGGTGGCCGCACACCAGGATTTATTTTCTTTTTTGATCTCCGAATCATTTCATCATCTTTTTGATTTTGATTTGATTGAATAAATTGAATCGATTTAATAATTAAATTTTGGTTTTGAACTGAAGAAACCAGAGAATGATTTAAGATCAACTTTTGGAAAAATTTAAAAACTAAACAAAGTTAACTAACGCGATCAAAAGATCAACTTTTGGAAAAATTTAAAAACTAAACAAAGTTAACTAACGCGGAACATGCTGTGATTTTCATCAATAATTGCATTTCTAATAGGCTTAATCCAATACATATGAAGATAGATATATTTCTAAATATTTTTTTATGTGTGTGCGCGCGTGTTTTAACATTGGAAGAAAAATTCTAGCATGTATATTATCACTGAATTAAAACAATGATAATTACTTAATAACGTCATTAATTAATTTTGAAATAATTAACTATTTCTTTTTTATTAAGAGAAAAGCTCAAAAATACGTTATATATATATACAATATTTATAATATATATGAAGTGATATTTGCGTATACAAAATACACTCATACAGGGTATCAATCCAACACTAGTGTGTTACCAATACAATACATTATAATCGTATTTCTTCAAATGCTCACCCAGTGAACGCCAGTCAGGTAACATACAACAACAACAACACACGTTTAGACGACATTTTCCCCGAGATCGGGGGTTGCCGTTTGGCTACCTATGATGAAACCGAAATACCCCTCGACGCCATTCCATCATAAGTAATTTATTTGGCTAATTTTTACGCAGGACGCCCTTCCTTACGCAACCACAGTTATAAGCGGTGGGTCTAACCTTTGATGATCCAACATCACTCACAAGGCAGTGAGGGTCAGTTTAATGTCATAACCAGGACAATAGTCAGGTAACATAACATAACATTAATTACTATATTATATTTACTATATGTATATATGTAAATTAAATATATCAATTTTAACGATAACAATATTATTTTGCATTAGCAGAAAATTAAATTATAAAATCATATAATTATAAAAAAAAGTGGATTTTCGGGTACATGTATGCATATATATTTACTAATTTTGGGTAAATATGAATAAATTTTACTCTAATCCTAGTCCTAATCCAAAATACAGAACATATTAATTGATATCGTTCAGCAAACTAGAATATAGCATAGCATAGCTAGAATATACTAGTGACTGGTACGTTGGGTTGTGCGTGCGAAGATACAATGTTTGAGGAAGAGAGATAGAGAAGAAGAAGAAAGAAAAAAGAGAGAGAAAGATGAAGAGAAGAGAATAAAAAACAGAAAAGGTGAGAAAGGAGAAAAGAAGAAAGAGTGAAAGAAAGAAAAACGAGGCATAATTTATACACAATACAGCACCCAATACGAAGCATCATAGTTCATGTTTCCTCATGTGTTTTAGTAGTGAATGCTGCTCGGTGAACCTGACGGAGCACAGTTGGCAGTTGTAAGATTCTTCGTCGTTTCCTGTTGAATGCTGCCATCTTAGATGTTGCTTCAACATCTTCAGCGTGTGGTAAGACCTGTCGCAACAGGAGCAGATGAATTTCTGTGGTTGGAATGTTTGTTTGTTTGTTCGTTCATTCATTCGTTTGTAAGGATGTTCTACTGTCTATGTGTTTATTTGTAGCTGTCTGTATAGTGGTAGTAGTATTTGTAGTAGTTGTTTGTTTGTAGGCTGTTTTTTGTTGGTTTGCTTGTTTGTAAGGTGTTTGTCTATTTGCTGCTGTGCGGTAGAGACCCGCCGAATATTCCGTCGAAATTTGACAATGATAAACAGCTGTTTGGATTTGACAAATTTCTAGAGATGTGATCCTGATGGCTCATCTCACTCACTCACTCACTCACCTGATTATCAGACTTAATGCTGACATCATCATCTTCTTCCTCTTTATCATCATTGTTATCATCGCCACCATTATTATCATCATCATCGTCGTTATAATATTCATTATAAATATCATGAGCCACACCACTACTTGCCATGTTTCCGTCATAATCATCATCATCATCTTTGACGTCATCACCATCATCTTTTGGCTCATCACAAAAATTATCCATGTACGTAAAATTATTATTAAACGTATTATTATTATTGCAGAAATTATTATTATTTAGATTATTATTATCATTAAAATTATTATTATTTAGATTATTATTATCATTAAAATTATTATTATTTAGATTATTATTGATATTGCTATTTACGGAAGTGTTATTTTTAAAGATGACGTCACCGTGAGAAGTTCTGCCAACGTTATCAGCGTACAACACGTCACAAACTCTATTATTATTATTTTTATTATTATTACTACTACTACTACTACTATTTATATCACAAATACTATCATCATTATTTAGACTGACAGTATTATTATTAACATTATTATAACTATTTGGATTGATATTATTCATATTATTATTATCATCGTTATTATTATTATTATTATTCATATTATTATTCATATTATTATTCATATTATTATTATTACTATTATTATTATTGTTACTACTATTACTAATACCACTATTATTAACCGCTGTAGTAGTATCAGTAACATTGGTAGTATTATTTAGCTTAAGCAGGGACCTATGCCCTACAATATTTTTCACATAACTATACGTAATATTATTAATTATATTACTTTTATTATTAATAATAGTAGCAGCAGCAGCAGCAGCAGCAGCAGTAGTGGTCGCTGCAGTAGTAGCGTTAGCATTAGTGCTAGTATTTAGTACGTTGAAATGTTTTGTTGTCTGGCTTAGTACCGCAATGATATTATTATTATTATTATTACTGTTGCTGATGACGTTGTTGTTTTTGATTACGTCATCGTCATTATTGTTATTATTATTGTTATTAACGATATTATTATTACTGTTATTATTATTAGTAGTAGTATTGTTTTTATTATTATTGTTTTTATTATTAATTGCAGCGCGTCTAGGCGTTATGATTGGTTTTATAACGGTAACTTCGCCAATATCGTAGTTCAGAAAATTATTAAAGTCGCAATTATTATTATCATTACTAATTATATTTACATTATTATTATTTTTATTGATAATATTTACACTATTATTATTATTATTGTTGTTGTTGTTGTTATCGTCCGCATGTACAAGCATATGTTTCTTCAAGGACACAATGACCTTGAAGCTGCGGTCGCAGACCTCACACTGGTAGCCCCGATTGGAGAAATGAATTTTTCTGTGGTTCGCCAGGTGGCTTTTCAGCGTGAATGCCTTCGAGCAGACAGCGCAGACGTGTGGCTTGTCGCCGCTGTGTGATTTGCTATGGATCTTTAGGTTGCTACCGGAAGTGAACGATTTGTTGCAGATCTGTTTGCGTGTGTGTGTGTGTGTGTGTGTGTGGTGTGGCGCGTGTGGTGTGGCGCGTGTGTGAATGTATGTGTTGTGGCGTGTGTGTGTGTGTGTGGTGTGGCGCGTGTGTGAACGATTTGTTGCAGATCTGTTTGCGTGTGTTTGTGTGTGTGTGTGTGTGTGTGGCGCGTGTGTGAAAGTGTGTTGTGGCGCGCGTGTGTGTGTGTGGTGTGGCGCGTGTGTGAATGTGTGTGTGTGAGTGTGTGGTGTGGCGCGTGTGTGAATGTGTGTGTGTGTTTTTATTCGTGTGTTGTGCGTGTGCCGATATAAACGTAAGTTGTGTGTGTGTGTAGTTGTTTTGTGTGTGTATATGTAGTGTATATGTTTGTATGCGTAAGTTGTGCGTGACGTGTTGAGTGCGTGTGTGGTCTTATGTGTGCGTGTTTGCGTGTGTGTGTGTAGTTGTTTTGTATCTATGTGTGTGTATGGTTTGTGTTGGCATATACTTAAGTGGTGTTTGTGTTTATGTGCACGTATGAGTGCAAGTTGACTGTGCATGTTTGAATGGATATGTGTGTGTTTGTGTGTTTTTGGTCGTGTAGTTGTGTATGTAGTAATAGCAATAATCAATAATAATAATAATAATAATAATAATAATAATAATAATAAGAAGAAGAAGAAGAAGAAAAGTTCAGTGGCTAACTAGACAGACGTATGGTCGCTCCCCCGAATGCACCCTCATGTGCTTCTTCAGGTTGTTTGGTATGGGGAATGTCTTGCCACACTCGTCGCATCTGTCGTCGTGTGGTGGCGGTACATGTTTGTGTGTGTGTGTGTGTGTGTGTGTGTGTGTGTGTGTGTGTGTGTAGGCAGACATAACTGACAATCAACCAATCAACTACCAGCCAAACAACCAACCAACCTACCAATCAATAAACTGACAATCAACCAATCAACCACAAACCAACCAATGAACTGACCAACCAATCAACCACCAGCCAACCAACCAACTAACTTATACGGCCGTTCCCCTGTATGCTGGTTGATGTGCCTCTTCAATGCAGTAAAATCAGAAAAGGATTTCTGGCAGATGTTGCACTTGTGCTCCTTCTCGATCAGGTGGATTTTCAGGTGCGACTTCAAATGCGAGCTGAGTCGAAAGAACTTTCCACACTGCTCGCACGTGAAGTTGTGTTGTTTGTTGAGAGTCGCTGTCGCTGTTGTGGTTGCGGTCGGTGCTGTGGATGTCGTAGTAGTAGAAGATGCTGATGGCAGATTATACTGTTGGAGATGAGTTAATGTTTGCTGTAGTTGTTGTTTGGGATTGGCGTCTGTGTTTTTGGGATTTGTGTCATATTTGTTTTGTGTCGTTTCGGTTGAATTGGCGAAGTTTTTATCATTTTTATTGTTCTTTCCACTTTTGATGATGAACGGAGTTGCAGCGTTGGGTAGCAGGAGGAATGGAGTTATGTACGGATCATTCAGGAATGTCTCTTCCTCCACTGGCAGGAGTCTCGACTTCAAATCTTCAGCGTGCGTCCCCGACAAGTTCCGACTGTCTGTAACTGTTTTTCGTTTTCTGCCACTGCCACCTGATTTTGAGTTGGACGTTGATGATTTGGTCTTGCCTTCTAAGGGGGCATTTAAATTTAAAATGGCGGGAAATGTTTTTTTTATTAATGTGTAGTTCGTTGTATTAAATAATAATTATGGTATATTATGTTATAATTATAGTATAGACTATAGAAAAGTTACAAACATAAGATTTCAGAAGAGAGTTAAAAAGTTATTTGTTCAACAAAGCATTTAATCACACTACAATCCTCTGAAGAATGTCAATAGAGTGAATAACATAATAATAATATTATTATTATTAATAATGATAATAATAAAAGGATATACATATAACTGATAACATGATAATCTCTAAAATAAATTATAATTTGTAGGCTAAATCAACAATCCACTTTAATTTTATTCTTCTTTGAAAAATAATCTATTTTAGTTTTTGTGGCATCAATATTAGTTGTAATTTTTTAATTAATTTAATAATTAATTAATTTAAAATTAAAATGAGAATCAAAAAATGTTCTTTTATTTTTTAATTAATAATTAATAATAATTTATTATTATTAATAATAAATTAATAATAAATAAGCTAAGTAAGATTAAGTAAAAACGAGCAAAAAATGAAATAATTAATATATAAGAAAATAAAATATAATGATAACTTATTATTAAATTTTTTTTTATTAAAAACTTATTAAATATTTATATTTAATTAATTAATAATTATTAATTAATAATGAGATTTAATTTAATTGAGAGTTCTACTTTTTTTGGCACTGAAGGTTGGTTTTGAATCAAATTCTTCGGTCCAAACCTCAAGATTCATCACTAATCAAATTAGTGAAAGACCACGAATCGTGAAGAAACACTAAAATTAAATAAATAAACCGGAGGAAAAAGTGAATGCATGATTGACATAAGTTAACTTTTCGTGTAAACATTTTTATAAAAATAATCAGGTGCTATATTTTTAAATTAAATTGCTTTCTCAATAAAAATAACCTTCCCCCTATATATATTTCATTTTATATTATATACACTATAAGTTTTATTTTTTATATATACAAAATGCACATAGAGCAAAGTAGAAACAGAACACGAACACGTAAGAATAAAACACATTATTACGCTAAATTGTTTTATTTCAAAATCAAAATTTTAAAGAATGTAGGTGAAATTGTAAAATTTGAATATATTATGCTATTAATTAGCTTTAAAAAAGTGTTAATTTGAAACAAAAATGTCCAATTCTTTAAAGGATTATTTTCACCTATTTATAACAGGCAAGAAATCTGGAAAACATTGTATATTATATATAGTAGCAGTAGTAGTAGTAGTAGTGGTGGTAGCAGAATCAGCTTTTGTAGTAGTAGGAGGAGCAGCTGTAGTAGTAGCAGTAGTAGTAATACTAGTTGTAGTAGTAACAATAATAATAACGAAAGCTTACATTCCTCTTCTTCTATTTCTACCGTTGCTTTATTTTTCATCGTAAAAAATAATTTAAAATTAATTGAAATTCATTATAAGCAAATTATTTACACATCTATTAATAATGAATAATAAATTACTGCGTTATAATAGGCCCACTTATAGATAATTCTGGACGTACTATGGAAGACGATGTTGAAGCAGTCGAAAAACAAAACGAGTATATTTTACTTCTGTGCTTTACAAAAGAGAAAGTAGACGTTATTACCGGCATTTACAAGTTTTTTCAATGGCACGGAAGATGAGTACTTGACAAATTGTCAGTTTGCACGACAAAAAATCAAAAACATTCTGCATAAACTAAAGTTAGATAAAAGCCCGGGAATCGATCCCACCCATTCTAAATTTTTAAAAGAAATTTGATCGAAAATCAGTGAAATACTGTGTGTAATATTCAATAAATCAATTAGCACATGCAAGATATCTCGAGACAAGTTTACAAAAAGACGCTCGTGCTTAACAAATCTGTACGATTTTTATTCGGAGGTTTACGATAAACTAGAAGCCGAAAACTTGGTAGATCCGGATTATCTTGAATTTTCGAAAGCGTTTGACAAAGTTCCCCATAAAAGATGGGCACAGAAATTGGAATAAAAGGTAGAGTACTCAGATGGATCCCAAATTGGTTATCCGATAGACGACAAAAGTGATCATACGAGAAAACTCTTCAAATTGGAAAAACGTTACTAGTTACCATGGACCAGTCCTGGAATCACTACTATTCATCCTGCACATAAACGATATCGAGTGTGGAATAACTTTTAGGTTATCTCCAAGTTTGCCGTTAATACAAAATTAAGCGCCGTGGTAAATAATGCTTACGATGTGGCCTTGCTGAAAAATGACTTGGAAAACTATATCAATGTTCGTTAGACTGCCAGATGCACTTCAATGTTGAAAAGTGTGCAGTCATGCATCTCGGAAAAAAAACCAGAAGGCTCAACTGACACTAAGTGGGAATGATCTTAGGTCAACTACGGAAGAACGTGACTTGGTGTTTTTATTACCCAAGATTGTAAGCCATCAAGACAGTGTCAAGAAGCTGCTAAAAAAAAGCCACTCAAATACTTAGGACCATTGAAAGAACAAATTCAAGCAGGAAAATAACAGTAATAACAAAGTTACACAAATCCTTAGTAAGACTACATTTGGACTACTGTTTTAGTGTCACTATCTCGTAAAAGACAAAACAATTCTTAAGAAGGTTCACAAAGGGCTACAAAGATTACCACAGGACCTCGACACATGCAATACGGAAGAAGGCGTGATAAATGTGGCTTAACAGCACTGGAAAGGCGTAAAACAAGAAGAGATTTGATCCAAACTTACAAACTCATTACGTACAAAAAAGATTCATCGGCTACAAGATTTTTTAACTTGTCTCATAACAAATATACAAGTGGTCATAAACTTAAGCTTTTCAAAAAATGAATTGGACCAATGAAATAAAATTTCTTTAGTAACAAAGTTGTCAATCACAGGAACAGCTTAAATAACGGCACAGTATCAGTAAAATGGACAAATATTTTAAAAAGTGAATTGGAGTGGCTCTAAACAGGTGACTAGTCTTTGAACCACTATAATTTCTGTTATGTTATAATATACAGAGGTGTGCCAAAGGGGCTCTTTGGAACTGAAATACTCTACATTGAAAAATTCAGCAAGTTTCAATCAAGCTGAAATAAATGAAAATGTTTAAATAAATTTTGACTAGAGACTGTTGAAGGCCTTTCTTTACAGCAATAAAATTTCGTTAATTTGTGTCTAAAGAATTTGTGTTGAAAGTTTCCAATACGAAAGTCTCAAAATATATGTAAATTGACCAAAAATTAATGTCGCCATATTTTTAGAAAATTCAAACCCCCTTCCAGTACATTAAGAAGAGTTAATGTTTCGCCAAATGTTAGGATTTATTTTTAGGTAGTCGGAATCTCCATATGAAATTTGAAATAAGGAAATCTCACGTTGGTAGCAGAAGTAAAAGCACAATCCAATGATGAAGAGGATAAGAACGAAGGCGCCGAACAGAATGATGGCGACGTTCAAGAAGAAATATTTGTTCGGAGCTGTAATTATTATTATTTATAATATACTACAAGTCTACAATCATAACTCATTATAATTATAACATAATTTTGATTTATTATGATTATAATATAATTTTGTGTCTTTTGATTATAATATAATTTAAATTTATTATGATAATAATATATTTTTGATCAGAGGCGTAGCCAAGAAGTAGGTTTTAGAGCTGAAGATTCTCACACTGGGGTGGAATAAGAAGGGATGGGAAGGAATGGAATGGGAAGTTTAGTTCGGGTTAGAGTGAAATTGTAGGAAATCACTTTAAAAGTATGACCGGAAACTGTAAAGTTAACTTTTGTACAAAAGTGCTTAGTTTCTTTTAATGTGTGACAAGTAAAAAATTTCTCTCGCAAAAGACTACCCACACAATGACACAAAAATTCTGGCTACTCCACTGACAGTGATTACTTACGATATAAATAATTACAATAAATGATAATACAATTAACAATATCCATCGGTTCAGATTGTGTAATGGTTGATAAAAGCGCCTGTTGATGTCGCAATAGTTACCGGGATCGAATACAGAAAGATCCCAGCCAGTCTACCACATGCAATACATGTGTGTGTTTATGTGTGTGTGTGTTTGTGTGTGTACCTTTGTGTGTGTTTGTGTTCTGTGTGTGTGTGTGTGTGTGTGTGTGTGTGTGTGTGTGTGTGTGTGTGTGTGTGTGTGTGGGATGAGTGCGGATTCAGCGCATACACGCACGTACGTTGTGTCTGTGTATTTTTATACTTTTGAGAATTAACTAAGAGAGAATTAACAGTAACTAATTTACTATTTAATTAGTTAATAATTAATTAATATAATTATTATTAATAATGAAAAATTTTACTGTACGAAGCGTCGGTTTCTGCGTTGAGAACTGCAAATAAGAAATTCAGAAGATTTTTGACAAAAAAAATATTAATAATGATGACAATAAGAATAAAAATTATTATTATAACAACAACAATAAATATTATCGTTGTGATAATTATAACAATAATAATAACATAACAATAATAATAACATAACAATAATAATATGATGGGTGGAAGAAAAAATGGCGCGATGACTTTGTTTGCATGAACGAATGAATGAATGAATGAATGGATGGATGGATGGATGGATGGATGGATGGATGGATGGGTGGGTGGATGGATGGATGGATGATGAATAAACGAACGAACGAACGAACGAACGGATGAAGGGATTAATTAATTAATTAAAAAGTAAATAAATAAATTATTAAATAAATAATTATAAAAATGATTAGAGCCCTAACTCTACAGTACATGATGTATTATACAGTACACTCCTATCCTTGAGACCGAACAAACGTACGAACGGACAGACAGTAAGACAGACAGACATATAGACAGACGAACCGACAGACAAACTAATGATTAGATTCCTAACTATCTACTCAACTGAACGTCATGTTGAAACTCCTATCTTTGAGACCAAACGAACGAACCAACAGACAGACAAAGTATTGTGTCACTCACTCATTTTGCATTTTATTACATACAAACAAATGATTAGATAACTAACTATCTACTCTGCAGTACATCGTGTTGACACTCCTGTCCTTGAGACCGATCCAGAGAGCAGAGGTTTCCATGCCGACAACCACTCTCCTCTTGTCTGGCACCAAGTTCGTGCCGTACACCACCGCGTGTGCCATCTCTTCGTCCTTATACCTGGAATAATCATAAAGGTCAAAAGGTTAAAGGTCAATTACACTCTTCCAAAGTTCAAAGGACGCATCACACACGAAGCACGTGATAGGCGGGGATCTTTTTGTCATATTCGAACCCGATTACTGCGAAACAGCACCAGGCGACCTTAACCATTAGATCATCACATCTCTCATATTTAACGTGTACGGTATTGACTGGAATTTGAAACTTTTAAACTTAATTTATAATTATATTTATTTATTATTTATTTTTTATTATTTTCCTTTTTAATAGCAACGAAATAATTAAGAAGGTTGAAAAACTTAATAAAATGCAAAATGAGTGAGTGACACAATACTCGATACTACCGATCGACTAGGCATACACACACACACACACACACACACACACACACACACACACACACACACACACACACACACACACACACACACATACCACAGCGTTTTTTACGCTTTTTAGTTTAGAACTAAATCTTTTCAACTTCCTCAATGACGAGCGATTTTATGATCTATTTCCAATTTTTTGGAATTCATAAACATTATTTAAACATTACTTTTACACGTTTTTTTTTATACAATTTCATTTACAAGATGTAAAAATAAAAAGCCGTTTATCCTCAGTGTAATAGTCAGAGCTGTAAAACCAATTTTAAAAAAATCTAGGTTTTAAAAAAACCTGAGTTTTTTAAAATGTTGAAACTTTAAACTTTTTAAAAAAATTCAAAAAACAAAAATTTCATAAATAATTTCATTATCCAATTTTGATTATTGAAATAAAAAGTTTGACAGTGAGAGATTTTTCATATTAAATTTAAGGATATGATTTCAATTAGGCCAATGAGGAATGAATGAATGCTCTGAAACTGAAAGTGAAAATAAAAGTGTGGAAATTGAAATTTGACAATTTTTTAGAAGAGTTTTTTATAAAATAATTTTTTTAAATGTACTTTTTATCATTACTTTTGGTTAAAATAGCAATATAAATTTTTCAATTAAGTCTTGTGAACTATGAGATGAAATTTTTTTTGATCACTTTATAAAATCTAAAAACAACCTATAAACCTTCAAATAACTAATAAAAACCTTAAAAACCTAAAAAAAAACCTGTAAACCTAAGAAAAAAACCTAGGTTTTTAACAGCTCTGTTACCAGTGTCCAAATTCAGTGCTGGATCCAAAATTTTTCGGTTGTGGGAATGATTTCAAAATTATAAACTTGATGACCTATTTCTTGTTAATGTCTGTTTATTTTATTACTATATTATACACGGAGTCTTCAATATTTTTTTCTTTCATAGTCTTTCATAGTCCCGCACCCCCCCCCCCTTCGATCGATTCGCCACCGTTCAGTTAACAACAATCAACAACAACAATAACACCAACAACAATCAACATTAGCAACAACAATAGGAGGTAAAATCAGAAATGAAAGTATAAAAAACTTTGGTAAAGAGAAAAAGACACTCGCCCTATGCTAGTCCACCTATCGTCAGTCGGTTGCTGGCCGGTACACTTCCAATGCGAGCCCGTCGACACGAACCGCACATCACTGAAAATCATCAGACGGGGGTGTCTGCCTGAAATTAGGGAAAAAATAAAAAACTTTGGTAAACTTAGTTGCTCTCTTATTTATTCCCTTTCTCTATCTTAACCGTTGTGTGTGTGCGTGTGTGCGTGTGTATGTGTAATTATTATTTCTTTGGAGAGATTAGTGTGCGTGCGTGTGTGTAATTATTATTTGTTTGAGGTATTTAGTATGTGTCTGTGGTGTTTGTGTGTGTGTGCGTGTATATGTGTGTGTGCGTGTATATGTGTGTGTGTGTGCGTGTATATGTGTGTGTGTGTAATTGTCATTTCATTGGATGAGTTACCTTTGAACTGATTCCTGACCTTTGCCGCAAAAACTTGTTTTTTACCCTTCAGAATGAACGAATGAAAGAAGGAATAAATGGAGAAATGAATGAATGAACGAATGAACGAACAAACGAACGAACAAATGATCAAAAAATATAATCAATATGAACAACTAAGAGGAGCATTTCATGAGCGAACAAATGAACAACTAAAAAAATGAATGAATGAACAAACGAATGAATGAATTAAAGATTGATTGATTGAATGAAGAAATGAATAAATGAACGAAAGATCGAAGTAAAAAAGTAAAAATACGAATTAACTTTTATTTCAACTTTCTCTCCTTCGTAAGTTGTCGTGGACTTGTTGAGTCTCATCTGACGTCCGTCAACGTAGAGAGCCAACTCACTGTCAGCTGTTATCGACAGGTAGGTCCCTTCGTTAATTAATTATCATATTTAAATTATAATATAATTAACAATTATTAATAATTATAATGTAATTAATAATTATTAATAATTATATTATAATTAAAATTCGAATGAACGGATGAGTGAACAATGAGTGAACAAATGAATGAATGAGTTTTACAAGCAATTGAATGCATGAGTAAATGAATGAGTGAATAAGTGAGAGAGTGAGTGAGTGAATGAATGAATGAATGAATGAATGAATGAATGAATGAATGAATGAATGAATGAATGCATGAATGAATGAATGAATGAAAAAATAAATACACTATACAATAATTCGAATTATTAATTATAACAGTATAAATTAATAATAAATTATGTTGATTGATATTGACACCATTCATGCATTCATTCATTCGATCCCTCATTCATTCACTCACTCATTCATTCATTCACCACTCATTCACTCAGGCATTCCATCAAACCATCACCTCTTGCGTAAAAAATCAGAAAAACGTTTGCTGATAGAAAGTGCTGGATCGACAGCATTACTATTGTTTTTATTATTATTATTATTGTTATTTGTATTATTATAAATATTATTCATAAACAAAAAATTTAATATTATTATTATTTAGATTAAATAGGATTTTATAATTATTTCATTATTAATATTTTGGTATTTGGAGTTAGAAAATAAAAGGATGTTCCCATTATTATTAGTATTATTATTATTATTTTTTTTTTTATTATTATTATTATAAAGGTTAAAGGTTTAAGGGTTAAAGGTTTAACAAATCTTCGTTAATAATAAAAAATGTAAATTTTTATTATTATTATTATAAAGGTTAAAGGTTTAAGGGTTAAAGGTTTAACAAATCTTCGTTAATAATAAAAAATGTAAATTTCTAGACAGACGATAATGGTGCGAGAAAATACCGCGTGTTTCTAAAAAGTATGGAGATATGCTTGATTAGGAAATTGTTGTTTATGTTTATGTTTACTTTTGCTCTATTGGTTCTATGCTATATTATATCAATGTTTGTTAGTTATTGTTAATATTAGTAGTAGTAGTAGTAGTCGTGGTAGTAGTAGTAGCTGTAGTTGTTGTAGTTGTAGAAGTCGTAATAGTAGTAGAAGTAGTGGTAGTAGTTGTAGTAGTAGTGGTAGTAGTAGTAGTGGTAGTAGTAGTAGCTGTAGTTGTTGTAGTTGTAGAAGTCGTAGTAGTAGTAGCTGTAGTTGTTGTAGTTGTAGAAGTCGTAATAGTAGTAGAAGTAGTGGTAGTAGTTGTAGTAGTAGTGGTAGTAGTAGTAGTAGTAGTAGTAGTAGTAAAAGTAAGTTTGTTATTATTGTTATTATTATTATTATTACTATTACTAATATTGTGATATTATTTATAAATTATAATTTTATTCTTGTAAATATTTTTTTCTGTTTTCATTTTCATTTATTTTCATCGTTTCTTCGTCTCCATTGCCTTTTGAGTTTTCCATAGATTTGTTGTTCTTTGCTTCCGCTAATTCAATGGAAGTTTTTTAAATTCTTTAATTTAAATAATTAATTAATTTTATTATTTAAACTCGGCGTTTTATTAATAGTATTTATAATATTAATAATATTATTATTAATAATATTATTACTAATTATAATTAGTAACAACAACAATATAATAATATTATTAATAAATATAAAAACAAAAAAGTCTAAAATAATATTAATAATAATGACAAAAACTATAATAACAATAATAATAATAATAATTATTATTATTTATTTATTTAAATATATTTAAAATGTATCTTACCGACCGTCATTTTTTTCTTTATCTTCTCCTGTTTAAAAAGATCATTTTAGCCATTTATTAACATTAGCGTGAATTATTATTATCATCATTTTTTTAATTCTCATTATTTATCATCATTATTATTATTATTGTTGTTGTGATTGTTATTATTGTTGCTGTTGTTGTTGTTTTGTTGTTATTATTATTGTTGTTGTTTTTTGTTTTTGTTCATGCTGTTGTTGTTGTTATAGTTGTTTATGTTTATGTTGTTGTTGTTCATGTTGTTGTTGTTGTAATAAAAAAATTACACTAATAAAAATACCCCCTTTACGAATGAAGATGCAGATTCCACAGGCAAGGACAAAAACTCCGAGAACCACACTAAGGCTTATGAAGGTAATCATCGACTTTCCTAATTATAATAAAATTTATTATTTGTAATTATAATTATTGAAAATAATTATAAGTAATTATTTGTAGTTATAATCAATAATAGTTATCATTGTAGTAATAATCAATAAATATTATTATTGTAGTTATAATCAATAATAATTATTTTTGTAGTTATAATCAATAAATATTATTACTGTTGTTATAATCAATAATAATTATTATTGTAGTTATAATCAATAAATATTATTATTGTAGTTATAATCAATAATAATAATTATTTATTACATTACTGTATTATTGTTAATGCTATTGCTGTCGTTAATGTCGTTAATGTTGTTACTATTGTTATTTTTATTATTATTTTTATTAATTTACTTCTTTCACTGACTGGGTCAACAGTTGTGTGTCTAATCTGTCCTTCATAATTTGAAATTAATATTTATCATTCAAATATTGCGAGCACTGACAAGCGTACCTACACACACACACACACACACACACACACACACACACACACACACACACACAAACAAACAAACACACACACAAACACGCACACACAAATATATATATATATATATATATACGATATAAGAAATAAGTTGAAAGGGGGGGTTTGGAACTGAAGACACTCGATAGAAAGTTT
This sequence comes from Helobdella robusta, assembly GCF_000326865.2. Lineage (NCBI taxonomy): Eukaryota > Metazoa > Annelida > Clitellata > Rhynchobdellida > Glossiphoniidae > Helobdella > Helobdella robusta. Next base: position 2,802,914 of record NW_008704261.1, on the reverse strand, counting down.
TGGTAGGGTCATAGCTAAATTAACCGAAAATCTGGCCAGGTTCACCAAATGATGGGAACTTGAATTAGAAGACGTCGAAGTTTTTTATAATGTCGGCAGCGTGAGGTATCAACATCTGACATTGTCAACCACCTGAAATCGACCAACATGCAGACGGGATCCTCTCTTCCTCTGTTTTGTAAAAGAGAATTCTAGTGTAAGACCTGATGAAAATCTGTCGTCAACTTCTTTTCATTGTGTTGTCAGCAAATTTTTGGATTCGATCGTCAGTGTAGCTTCCTGGCCGGTGTTTCTCCGGACCAGGGAGGGGATATTCAGCAGCAGTACCAATTCAAGTGGTATCTTTCCATCAACAACCAGAGAAGGAAAAGAACGGCAGAAGTCCGACTATTTATTCAAATTTCTTTAAGAGTTAGTCTTTGAGATTTCGCATTGGAATTTGATGACATTTGGTTTATGATAATTTTTCTCTATGTTGTACGAGAGCGCCTGTGAGAATATTAAATATTATACTGGACGATATATATACAAGTGTTTCAAACAATGAAAAAAATAACACGCGCACACACGCGCGCACACGCGCGCACACTAACTGTCAATTCTACAGAATACTAGCTCTGCGCTAGGATTGGCAACACTAATCCATTTTGCCGTTATTGGGAAACTTTTCAGGATTGGTTCGCTTAGGTTTTTCTTCTTATTTTCTGCGTGTGTTGTTGCTACTTCCATGTTTAGGTGGCCGGGACTGTGTGTGTGTTTTTGGTGTGTTTTTGGTTTGTTTGTATGCATGCATGTGTGTTGTATGCGCCTGGATATGTGTATGTACGTGTTTATTTGTGTTTATGTGTGTATTATTGTAGTGGTTATATGCGTGTGTGTAGTGTGTGTATTATTGAGGTATGCATACAGATGTGTATGTGTTAATGTGTATTTATATGTGCATATATAAAATAAATATATATATACGTGTGTGTGTGTGTGCGCGGTGTGTGTGGTGTGTGTGTGCGCGCGTGTATGTGTGTGTGTATGTGGTGTGTGTGGCTGACAGAAATAATAATAAAAATACTCTCTAGCCATCCAATCCTTTCCAGGAAGATCCTCGCTGCAGCGCCAGTTAGGGCCTGATCTGCTGGGCCTCATTTCATTATTATTATTATATTTTCATTATTATATTATATTTATAATTATTATTATTATTATTATTATTATTATTGTTATTATTACTGTTATTAATATTATTGTTATTATCATTATTATTTTCCTCATCATCCTCATTATTATTATAATTACTGTTATTAACAATAATAATAATAATATTATTATTAGCTCGTCATATGGAATTTTTTGCGACAGAAACATTGCCTAATGCTATTTTAAATATAACTTACACCCATGTACTTGTCACTGGCAATGAGGATGGGTGGATCGTACATTTGATTATTTTTATTCTATTGATTATTTTTATACTATTCATTTTAACATTTTAGTTACAATTTATTATTTTAATATCTTATAGTTTCATTGTGTCAATTGGATAAATAAAATATGTTCACATTATTGTTGTTATTATAATAATAATAATAATAATAATGACCTGTAGAAGCTATCGTCAGACCATATCATCATCTTGGCTAGTCTCTTGTGCGTGTTCTCGATCATCACCGCTATGTTCGCCGCACCCCCCTTGTTATTATTTATATTATGATTGTTATTATGATTATTATGATTATGATTTTATTATCATTATTATTATAATGTTGTTGTTGTTGTATGGCACGAGAGTTGGTCAACTGTTGTTCAACTCATCACTCACTGTTTTTAGCTATAATCTTACCTTACATTGGAGTAGTTGATTGGTTTTAAAATTAGTTCAGCGTTTTTGTGAAAATGCGGAGAGTATGGCAATGTAGTTTTCTGAATGTAGTTTTCTGAATGTAGTTTTTGATTAAGTTTTAAATTTAATTTTGATTTTTGTAATAAATGATATTCATAGTGTAAATTCTAATAAATATCCGTACTGCGATAAAACATTTGAAAATGTTGAACCCCACCCCTGAAGGTGCAATAGGAATACAGCTTGTTCGCCCAACTGTCGAGTCAAACGTCTCCGAACATTTACAACTCAAGTTCTGTTGATAATGACGTTTATGTCGTATTAATTTCTGAACGCTTTCGGTGTTGTTGGCGATAACTGCTCTGCCGTCAGAAAATTCTAGTCACGCTCTATCTTTAAAATGGTAGGGTGATTCTGGCTGTGGGGCCCCAAGTATAACCACAGGGTGATACTCGGGCTTTTTAAGTATTTTCTATTAGGGGTTTAAACAGAGGTTGGAAAGCAGTGACATTGTTCTAGGAATGCTCTGTCAGTTAAAAATTTAGGGGCAACTTTCTTAATGCATTTAAAAACCGTTAAACATATTTTGAAAATAACTTTGATAAACCGAAAGCCAGTGAAGAGCAAAAATAATTGGCTTAACGTGATCGTATCTAAAGCCACCTGAAACTAAGCTTGCAGCCCAATTTTGAACCGACTGCAGTCTAGACATATTTACACCAGACAGGCCGTGATATAGACTAATGCAATGGTCTATTTTGAGTGGATAAATGAATGAACGAGACATTGAAGGGTATGCTCGCTTAAAGATCCTTTGATGCGTCTATAAGCCTACGCAATTGTCCAGAGCATTATTTTTTCGAAACTGCCCTTGTGTGAACCTTAAAAGAAAGACATGTTACTATCAGAAACAAATCCCAGGTTGCGTGCAGATGTGCAAAATTCAATGTCAAAATCACTAAATCTGATAGACTCAATTCATTTTTTCCAATGCTGCCTAGTGCCAACCGGTAAAAACTGAGTCTTTGATTGATTCAATCGAAGCCTACTTGCCATTATTCACCACTCATTAATTTCCAAGAGGCATGGTCTGAGTCTACAGACAAGATTGTCAAAACGACAAAGGAGAACACTAGCAATGATCTGAATATCATCAGCAAAACCGTGATGTTTGAAATTATATTTGTAAATGATTTTGAAGACATCTGCAGTGTACAACACAAACAGGGAGGGGCTGAGAACTCACATGAAGAACTCACACCCTTTTAAAGACGAACTGAGCTGGACAACTATTGCTTCAAAGAAAAAACGTCCAACACCAATCGCAATAGGGGCCAAGCAACCAGGGTCATGCAAATTGTCAGCAGGGAGGTTGGTATTAATGTCTGTCAATAATGAAGTTAGTAGAACCACGCACTGACTTGTCTCTTTTGTATTATTTGCCGCCATTGAGAAGAGATTTGGATGTCCCGTTGACGATTTCGGAAGTATGTTCTAAGCTGGTTGGCTCCTCCTGGAGATGAACGCTGGCATTCATTTATATAAATAAATTGTTTTTAAAAAACACTTCGGTTGGTTAAACCTCAAAAGTTTTCAGACGTTGTTTTCTGTTGAATTTGATTAATAACTTTCATTAATATGATTTATTTTATATAAATGTTGAGTTTAAAACCGCGGTGGTTTTTTCAGAAATTTTTTTTTGACACAATTTTTAAATTTAAACGTTGCTTCTAATTTTATCTTGAAGTGTGCTTCAAATTTTTATTATAAAACAATATTTTTACTTTTTTGTGACAGAAAGTGGTCATTTCAATATCTTTAAAAAGTAATTAAAAAGTAATTTAAAGATCTTTATTCTGAAAAGCCCTGGCGAACATTTTAAAATTTAAGTGTGCTTACAAACAGTGCATTTATATAAATGAATCGAACCAGACCTAAACTTTTCAATTGATAATCATTAATTATTAAATAATTATTAATTATTATTATTAGTTATTAAGTTATGAAACAAACAAATTGTTAACACCTTATCTAAATAGAAATATAAAATAACAAAATTTCGCGATTTTTGCTCTCTAGATTGTCGAAGTCGGTCGGAGTTGGATATTTTGGCCACATTGGGATCGGATTTCTTTTAGAGGCTGGAGTCGGATTTTTTATCCCACTCCGACTCTTGAAAAGGTTATTTACTTTTTTAAAAATAATAAATTTTTTCTGAAATTTTTTCAAGATTGTGTTTTTTAGATGTAAATATGTCCGTAGCAATAAGCAACCATCTTCAAAACTGATAATAAATACTAATAACGTGAATAAAATTACTTCTTTTCAGCATGTTGTAAAATATAAAAACGAAGTAATTTTACTAAAAAAATAAATTACATTGACTGATTTTAAATGTCCTTAGAAGAACTTTTTAATTAGTAGCGATAATAAAGTGATAAATTATGATACAAAAGTTGAAAATTTTTCTTGAATTCGGAACTCGGAGTCGGAAATTTTTACCCGGGGTCGGATTTTTTTGAGGACCCGTGCTGAAGTCGCAGTCACACTGATCTTCACTATACATCAAACTTTTTTACTATGCATGGTCTATTACATAATTTTTGGATCTGTACAATCTACAAAGTTACATATTTTCAGTGGTCCGGGTAATGGGATTTCTGGGAGCAGGGAGTGCATAAGTCTCCGGGCGCTAAGCAGAGTGGGCGCCAAAATGAGGTTGACAAAATTTTCACAAGAGTAAAAATCTTATCACAAGCAAAAAAAATTATTTATTTACCTAAACATTTTACATGTCAAAATAAACTATACAAAACATATATCTGGTCTTCAATAAAAAATATGTAACAGAAATGTAACAGAGCATTTTTTGTCAACTGTGATAACCACAGCTTAAATTTAGTAGAAATACACCCAGCTAAGCAAGATCCAATTGTCGTCACATTTTGGAATGCCGTTCTTGGGAAAATCGATCGGGTACAGAAGCGCCTACAAGATCCTGCAATGAATTTCAAGGAAGCTGCAACTGATATAGAATCTTTGGAGCAAGAATTTTTTACGTTTTGTGATAGCTTGAACCAAGCTGCTGTAGAAAACGCCAAAACAAAATGACCAACCTGGGGGATTGAGAGGTGGATAGAAGAATCAGGAGACGTAAGAGAATGCCCGGAGAACTGGCAAGAGATGCAGAACTTTTATCAGAATAAGAAATTGAAAATGATGAATGTATTTGATCGGCTTCAATATGAGATGTCAACACGTTTTTCACGACTTAAAGACCTGAATAATAAATTTGGATTTTTGCTAGACGTTAAGACTCTTCTATCTTCCACATATCAAGATGCCATTCGTCTAAATTGTACAAATTTTTCAAATTTCTTTGACACGGACATCAATGGAACTTTTCTCTGAAATTGGTGATTGCAGAATGCTGCTCAGTAACCGAATTGAAGCTTTACCAGAAAGTCCCTTGGGTCTTCTTAGTTTCATTGTGTTTTATGGAGATGACGTATTTCCGAATCTGCGAATTTCGCTACAAATTTTGTTGACAACAGCAGTTTCAATTGCAAGCTGTGAGCGATCATTTAGCAAATTGAAATTTATTTTATCATATCTGCGTGCACCAATGGGATAAGATCGTCTCAGTGATCTTGCTCTTCGACAGATTTGATCAGTTTGCGACAATAAAATCTAGAAGAATAAATCTATTGCAGACTATGTAAATTATCTTTGACAGTGACTGGATCATATGTTATAATTTGTATATTTATTTTTTTATCTTTAAATACAATGTTCTATTAAAATTTGAATTGTTTTTGTAAGCAGTAGTTTTTACAATGTTAATGTAATAAAAAAGTGATTGAACATGGAGAGGGGGGCTCTAATTTTATAATTTGTTTCCGGGCGCAAAATACCCTTGCTACGCCTCTGTGGGATCTCAACAGAATTCAACCAGCGTAAATTTAAACAGATTAATTGTAACTTTTATTTATAATTTCTATAATTATATAAATAATTAAGTAATAAAACAGAAACCCCGATGTTAATTTTATCTCCAATTCTGTAATTGTCTCTGTTTGGAAGTAGGAACTCTTTTCCATTTATATACAGTGTTAATATGTTATCACCTGTCACTATGATAAATGAACCTAAAATACAATTTTATATGAATTATAATTAACATTTTTTATTAGAACATAATTATTAGTAATAATTATTCTCCCTTGATTAATTTTCAAAAGAATCATACAACCCATCGCAAACATTATTAGTTGAACCTAGACGCGCCGGTTTACGATCGTCTTCTTGTTCTCACCTCTTCTTAACTCGTGTTAAACAATCTTTTGCTAAATCTGCATTTGCTTTTACTGGCCTTTTTTTCTGGAACTCTCTACCTCCTTCTCTGACTACTTCACCACTTACGAAGTTCAGAGCGGATCTCAAGACCCATCTGTTTGCAACATCGCGGAAATAGCGCTTTATAAACTAATTAATTGATTAATTGATTGATTGCGTATAGGAGGCGTTAAGCTCTTCGCTTTCGAAGCTGGTCACTGCAACTGACAGCACGACCAGACGCGTTGACCTTTAAACCATTAAATGACCCTGCCATTTAAACTATTCATCCCATATATCTGGATGGATTCGACATGTATGGTTCATCCTCCTCTCTCCTCCTCCTCCATCTGATTTGAGCATTCAAGAATTTAAAAGATGGTTGAGATCATACTTTTATTTTCGCATTGAACTTGTTGATTTTTCGTTAATGACATTGCTTGTATATAATTCTTTATAATTCTTTATTTATTAAACATAATTCTCTATAATTCTTTATTTATTAAACATAATTCTTTATAATGTTTTATTTATTAAACACACACACACACACGACACACACGACATATATGCCATATATATATATATATATATATATATATATATATATATATATTCTATATTATATATATATATATATATATTATATATATATAATATATATATATATATATATATATATATATATAAACAAACACATACACACACACACACACGCACACATACACACGCACACACACTGCTTGTTTTTATTTTGGAATGTGTTTGTGAGAACATGTTTTTAACGGCCGTCCCACAATTCCTATCCGATTCGATTTGATACATGTTATATATACACATTTATTTGTCGTAACGGACAGAAGGCTTTGAAGTGACCTGGTTCGAACGCGGAAGGATCTCCACCTCTCACGTACGATGTGTGAGACGAACGCGTGTTCAAGTAATACACTGTTGAGTGCTATTGGCGCCAACGTGTGTCATTTCAGCCAGTCTACTTCAATCTACTCTGCTTCAATTCTTATCAAGTTCTTGTATTAATAACTGTTCAGTTGTGTTTATTCTGGTCTGTTTGCAAAATATGGTTGGCGACTCAGCTCAGATGGTAGGAGTGCCGTATTTCGAGTTGTTGGCGACGCGATGGCCTGGTTCGAACTCCATCTGACAAACTCAAAAATTACGATGTGTCTTGTGTTTATAGTCATGTTAAAATACTCAAATTTGGGGTAATTAAGTTTAGTTTAAAATGCTTATTTAAATAAATTATAATTAAGTTTAGAAAGATTTAGCAACTTACATTCTGCTTGTTCAAATTTTTTCATTAATAAAATTGAAATTAGAAGTTTCAAAATAAATTTAATCATTTTGACGATTAGTTTGTTTAAAATTTAAAATGATGGTAGTAAAAAAATGAATGGTATGGTCAGTACAACAATGGCATAAAATTGATAGTGCGACAAAACTGTGTTATTATTGCTTAAAAAACAATTTCGGACGAATTTTGTTACAAATAGATTAATTAAATTCAATTATAAGTTATTATTATAATTTAATTAAACACAAAAATTGCATAAAATAGTCGTTTTGAGATAAATTTTTGGCAGTTTTCGTTGAAAGCGTTGAAGTTGTCATTGAATAATTAAACTCAGCGCTATAAAATTTAAAAAAGGGGAAAATTGAAATCCATTGTAACGAAATGAAAGAGATTCCTTCTTCGTTAACTTAAGATTTCAGTGAGTTTGTTAGTTAAGTTTTTTCTCCTTTATTTAATTAATTAATTGATTTATTTATTTGCATAATTTCAAAATAATTATACTTACGTAAATCAAATTATTCGCTCTAATTACTTTGATTCCGATTGAAACTTTACCATCAAAAATAATATCCGTTGGTTTTTATTTCATCATCATTCGTCATCGTCACCCATGCTCTTGTCAATTGATTTTATTGAAATTTAATAAAATTCATTGTTATAATTATTTATTTTATTTCAAGTTTATTTAAATATTTAGTTTATTTTTTTATTTAATCTTTAGTAAGATTTATATTTCTTATTCTTATTGATACATGTGTTTGTATGTATGTGTGTGTGTGTGTGTGTTTTGCTTTGTTATTGTTTGTCCTTTGTGTGGCAAGTGTGTGTGTGTGTGTGTGTTTGTGTGTGTGTCATACATGTTGTTCTTAGTTATATTTATAATAATTGTTTTAATTTCGATTTATTTTATATACTTAATAATTAAGTAATAATTTAAATTTAACATATTTGTTTATCATTATTATATAATTATATTATATTATTATTGATCATTATATTTATTGTTTTTCTGTAATAATTTACCTACATTTAACATTTATCAGTCAAATTGAATTCGTTTTATTTTATTTCAGAATAGATATTTAATTTAAGTTAATGAATATTAATTAAGTTATAAGTTATTATAATAGATACCCCAAAAAAAAAAAGAAAACGAAGACCAAAAAATAACATTTTGTTATAAGTTTAGCATCAACAATATTAAAGCGTCTATGTTTGTCAGAAAAATCTGCCCCCTTGAAAATAATTTTTTTTAAATGTCTATTTATATTTAGAAATCCAAAAAACACTATCTAGCGAATGATAATCATATTTCTGAAGTATTTACTTCAATGGAGTAAATGATAACAGTTACATGTCTGAAATTCAAGAGAAAACATTTCAATTGTTAGCAAAATTAGATAAGGACGTATGTGTGTACAGTGATGTATGTATCTATGTGTGTGTGTGTGTGTGTGTGTGTGTGTGTGTGTGTGTGTGTGTGTGTGTGTGTATGTATATTTTTATGTATGTATGTATGTGTGTGTGTGTATGTATGTATGAATGTATATTTTTATATATGTATGTGTGTGTATGTATATGTGTGTTTGTATGTATGTGTGTATGTATGCATGTTTATATGTGTGTATGTTTGTATGAATGT
>NW_008704261.1:2749450-2753374 GCF_000326865.2 Helobdella robusta | reverse complement strand
AAATCATTTATCTATGTGCTCATCGTACAACCTGCTGCGTTTATCTGCTCGGCAACACTGAATCTTTCAACAACTGCAGAGCTAGGCAAGGTGGAATTTATTTTTAAAAAAGCTGCTCAAACTGCTGGATAACTAAATAAATGTTCCACATTTCAGGCTTGACTAGGTAGATAACTGTTGAGTTGTTCAACTTTTTTGCACGAGTTTTCGTCATTTTCTTGTATATAATTACATAAATCGTTGCATTCTGGGGCGATGTCTTTGGGCGTTGGTATAGTATTTTGTACCTGATCTGTATAGGATAAAAATATTACAACAGTTTCATAACACTTAATCAAGATGTAAAATAAACAAGGCTGATATTAAATATCATATATAATTTTATGTAATAAAAAATATTATTTTTTGGCGCAAAAAATTGGTGGTAAAGAAAACAAGACCTACCTCGGGGAACTGGGTCTCTCTGGACGCTAAACGAAGATTGATTGATTGCTGATATGAAATGAACCACGGTGAAAGCAAAGTAAAAATTATTACCTGATTTTCCAATTTCTTTCTCCACATCTCTTACATACAGAAATAGCTTTTCTCGGATTATTAACTTCTGCTTATCATCATTTAAAAAGTCCAGCTTGGAATTGAGGTATTAATGCTGATGATAATATATATTCTTCATCTTCCGAAAGTTTACCAAAACTATTTTCACGCCACCACTAAGTGCTTGAGAAAGTGGCTCAACAAGTTTATCTGAAGGTGACAAAACTTTTTTATGGATATCGGCGTAGAATTTTCCACTTTGTAGAATGTTCATTGCGGTTAACTATTTACTTCAAAATCTCAACGGACGAATGATGAAATTTGTTATGACGTGACATGTTAGAAAACATAAAATACAACACGAAGCACAAACTAAACTGCAACAGCTTTGATACTCAAGCTGGGCTATCACTTATCAGCAGTCTTTGATGAATAAAAAATGCACCACGTGATAATAATAAAAATAATTATAATAAAATAATTATAATATAATAATAATTAAATAATAATTAAATAATAATAATATAATAAAAGACATATGCACTCTATAAATAGCTCGGGTTTTCCGTTCCAGTCCTCAGTTCGGTGTGACTCTGGCCACATACGAGCTGCTCCAGAGGCTGCTGAAGTTTGACTTTGGCGGAAGGTCAGTTTGATGGATGGATGATTGATTGAGTAAATGAATGGATGGATAGATGAATGATGGATGGTTAAGTAAATGAATGGGTAGATGCATGAATGGATAGAGGAATGAATGAGTGAATGGATGGCTAGTTGAAGGAATGAAGGATTGTATGAATAGATGGATAACGGATAAATTGATGAAAGAATAAATTCATGAATGAATTAATAGATTATTGATGAATGAGCGGATGGTTGGATGAAAGAAAGAATTGAAGTGTGGATGAATGGATAGATGAAAAAGTAAATGAGTGAACAAACAGGCGACCAAATGAATGAGTAAATTAACACATACACAGACACACACACACACGAACTGTTCACACACGCGCGCACACACTCACACAAGCGCAGAAAAAATTTTTACAAATGAATAAAAAAATACAACAATCCACGCAGACAATTGGCGGGAAGTTCGCCATCTGGACATTCTCGTCCCAAGCACCACCTCGCCCCTAAAAACCCTGACCACATCGGGGGCTACCGCCTGGCACTGGCGGCCTTCGATGGCATGGAGACCAAGTTTGGCCTCTGTTTCCCTAAGTTCAAGAAAGTTCAACAATGATGATGAAGATGTTCATGATGGAGGCGATGAGGGTGAGGGTGGTGATTATGTTGATGTAGATGGCGGAAGAAGAAGATGGAGAGGATTGTAAGGATGATGATGATGATGATTGTTATTTATTATTATTATTATTAGTAGTAGTAGTAGTAGAATTATGAATATCACGATGAGTGCTAATGGTTATTATGTTGTAGTTTTTGGTGGTGGTGGTGATGATGATGACGTTAATGCTAAATATGGATGATGATGATGATAATGATGACCATTACAATGATGATGATGATGATGATGATTACTTCTTTTATGATAGCGATTATTATGATGACGGTTGAGAGTTCAAAACATGACGACGATGATGTTGATGTTGGTGTATTACAAATTTCTTACAAATGGAAGTACACACGCATACGAACGAACATGTTGTACAGAAGACACACGTCCATACATACACACATACATACACACATACATACATACATACATATACATACATACATACATACAAATATATACATACATATACATACATACAAATATATACATACATATACATACATACATATATACATACAAATATATACATACATATACATACATACATACATACAAATATATACATACATACACACACAAATACACACGCTCAAATACATACACGCACACACAGACAGACATAATGAAACATGCATTTAACACACGCACACATACACATACATACACACACACGCATACACCAAGAGACATATACACAAATGCATATAAATACTTTTTACAGATGCTACAAAATCTTTTTTCAGATGGTGATAAAATCAATACTGCCTTTTATATTTATTTTATTCTTATTAATTAATTAATTAATTTGGATGTTTGTTCTATTTTATTAAGCATTTATCTATTTGGTTATTCATTTTTTATATTTTTGTACTGTTGGGCCTCATTTATACAATGTAGGAGAACATTATTGCAGTGTTCTCGAAACTCATTCATTTGCTCATTCTTTCAATCATTCATTAATTTATTCATTCACTCATTCATTTCATTAACACATCTTCTAATTCAACAACAAATACATTTATTGGTTCAATCAAGTTTGTAACATACAGTGCCTTTGTTGAAGGAGTTTTGTTCGTTCATTCATTTATTCATTCATCCATTCACTCATTTATAAATCGTACAATTGATCACCTCATCTCAGTACTGATGACGATTATGTTTTCATTCTTCTATTTGCTCACTCGCTCACTTACCTCCCCAACTCTAACAATTTCATTATTGAACATCGATGACATTTTACCAATATGCAATGATAGGTTTATTTCGAAAGGCTACATAATACTCTCTCTCGCTCTCTCTTCACTTTCTTTCCTCTTCTCTCTCTCTCTCTCTGCTCTTTTTTTTTCTTCTCTCTCTCTCCTCGCTCTCTTTCTCTCTCTTTCTTTTTCTTCTCTTTCTTTCCTCTATTTCTCTCCCTCCCCCCCCCTCTCTCTCCCTGTATACATACATACATATATACTCGTATGAAAATATCTTAGTTATTCTGTTTTTTATATATTTACTTTTTTTTTATATTTTTCTTGATGGCCTTATTCAATACATATGCATGCGTGTGTGTGTGTCTGTGTGCGTGTGTGTGTCTCTGTGTGCGTGTGCGTGTGTGTCTCCGTGTGTGTGTGTGTGTGTGTGTGTGTGTGTCTCTGTGTGTGTGTGTGTGTGTGTGTGTGTGTGTCGAGATTTTGCTCCTCAATTTTTTCGATATTACCTTATAAGCTACATTGTGTTGTGTTTGGTGTTGATCGGTGTGTGAATGGTTTTGTTGTTGTTGTTGTTGTTGTTGATGATGAAAAATTGATGTCTTTGTTGTAACTGGTGACTTTAAATTCTCATTTTGGCCTTATTTTGATTGGCTGTCTGGCTCTTTATTTATGTATCTAGGACACTAACCAAAGATATTATAATCTTTGGCGTAAATATTTATTATGTAAACAAATGTGCTTACGTAAATACTAACACACATACATACATACATACATACATACATACATACATACATACATACATAACACACATTCATACATGCATATATACATACAAACATACAAACAAACATAGGTACATACACACACACATACATACAAAAATTA
>NW_008704261.1:2745179-2748805 GCF_000326865.2 Helobdella robusta | reverse complement strand
TCTCTCTCTCTCTGCTCTCTCTGCTCTCTCTCTCTCTCTCTCTCTCTCTCTCTCTCTCTCTCTCTCTCTCTCTCTCTCTGGCTCTTTAATAGCTTGAAAAAAATTATTATTTACGTACGTGGTGGTCATTGAACTGGCAGTAACAACAACAATAATACAGCAACAACAACACACGTTTAGACGGCATTTTCCCCGAGATCGGGAGTTGCCGTTTGGCTACCTATGATGAAACCGAAATACCCCTCGACGCCATCCACATCTGTCACTCGCCTCAGTATCACGCAACCCCGCCTTCACTATGTCCTTCTCCAACTGCTCTCTCCATCCCAATCGCGGATGATCCCTTCCTATCACTCCTTCAACCTCGAACTCCAACGCTCGCCTAATCCCGACCCTTTCATCCCTTCTCAACACATGTCCATACCACCGCAATCTCGATCTCCTTATCAATGTCACAATGCCCTCATTCAGTCCCATCATTGACATCAGCTCTTTACTACTCCTATCCTTCACTTTAACCCCACACATCATCCTCACCATAGCTCTTTCAGCCCTCTGCAGTACACTTTCCTCCTCTCTATAACAACAACAACAATAATAATAATAATAAAATCATATTAGATAATAGTAGTAATAAAGACAATGATTATAATAATAGTAATAATTTTCTAAGCGTTTGTTTATATCCTGCTATCCAATTAGTTTGGATTTTTTGCGTTTCGGGTTTTTGCGCAACGGCAATGTTAATATTTGAAATGATAGTAAATAATAATAATTAATAATGGTTAATATAATAATTGATAATAGTGATAATAATAATTAATAATAGTGATAATAATAATTAATAATAGTAATGATAATAATTAATAATGGTTAATATAATAATTGATAAAAGTGATAATAATTAATAATAGTGATAATAATAATTAATAATAGTAATGATAATTGCAAGCCTTGCATGTTGTAACATCCTCTGCATTCGTCGGAGTTTGACGAACTAAATAAAAAAAAGATACTGATTGGGACGTTAGCTCAGATGGTGGTATGTGTGTCTCGTGTGGTTGCTACTGCCGCTGCTGTTGATTGCGCGTCGATTTGAAGGTCAATGACTTTTATGGGCCTCAATCTCGTGCGGGCCTACAAAGGTGTGGCGTGGTGTCTGTGAAGGCCCGGTTCTAGCACTCTTGTGCATAGGCAACGTGCGAATATGCCGCCCCTCTACTAATTTTTCATTTGAAAGATGAAACGAAATCTGATTATCCTAACTTCACTCTCATAAATAACGCACTATGTTTTTATAATTGAGTGCATCTATCATTTACTGCTTGACTTGATATGTCTATAATATCCAGTTGTAAAAAGATACTCTAAACTTTGGTTCAGGTGATACTATCAGTTTCATCAGTGCCTTCATATAAAAATTGTCAGTTTCATCAGTGCCTTCATATAAAAATTGTCGGTTTTCGCACGCCCGTGAATTTCTCGTCATCGAATTCTTACAAATTTCCAGTTCTATTGCTAATATTTTGGCTTCCTCAATCATTGCTGAAAAAGCTTCATCAGAGCAATAATAGTATAGAAAAGATTTAGCAGCGTTTGAATGTTTCAAGGCTAGACACAAATCTATAGTCTGTGATTTCAAAAATTTGCTGGCTGTGTCAGTTTTATTATAATTATTACACGTGTTACAATTTAATTACGAGATTATTATTAACGGGGTTTAAAGTGGTTCTGAAAATTATAGTCTGTGTAAGATCCACTACTATTGATTTAACGTTTTCAAAAAAGACCTTTTTCAGGGACCAAGAAAAGGGTCGACTACCTAAATGTTGATCTTAATGGAAAATATGCTACATAAATTTATACATTATAACAGTTAAAAATTACCAATAATTATTAACAATGAAAAAATTGCAGAAAATGCCGATTATAGAAAATTCAAAAAATGCCTAACAAACGACAATTTATTTTATTTTGGGAAAAAATTTCGCCCCCTGAAAACCTTAAAAAGATGCGCCGTAGGCGGTTGCCTATGCTGCCTAATCTTAGAACTGGGCCCGTGTGTCTGCTGCATACAAATGCGTTTGCGTTATTTGGTTTGTATTTACTTCGTTTGGTGTGTGCATGTTGCATACAAGTGCATATGTACTATAGTTAAGGTGTCGTGTGGTCTGGATCTTACGTAAAAGTGTGTACATCGAATCGCATAGATATTAAATAAAATATGTGTGGAGCGGGTGTTACAGCTTTTGTGACAAAAGTTTTGAAGTTTGATATTTCATTCTAAATCTTATTTTGTATCTTTTACCTCAAAACAAACAAACGGCTGGACGCTAATGATATTGAAAAGACTACAAAACATTGAGGTCGCCATTTTTTGACGACAACATAATTGCAATAATTGCAACTGAACGAGTAGAAAAACCAATCGTAATCGGCTCTGCGTGTTTAAATGAAATATGATACCGAATGAAATACTGTGTCAAAAAAGGTTAAAGGTCGATTACAGTCTTCCTAGGTTCAGAGGAATCGACAACACGCAAACATCGTACAGGAATACATGCTAAACATCACATGAAACATGTGATAGGCGGGGATCTTTTTGTCGTATTCGAACCTGGTCTCTGCACGTACTGCGAAACTGCACCAGGCAACCTTAACTACTAGGCCATCACGTCGGCCTCATGTTTGTAAAATCGGTATTTTAATCGGTAATTAGAACGGTAGAAATCATTTATGTTCGGTCGGTGGTAATAACTGTAACCTGATCGGTGATGTTATTTTCGCCTCTAATGCTATTTCCGACACTAATACGAGTTATAGGACACCCTGCCATACAGTTATTTCCGCCTCATCCCACCGACAACATCGATTAGAGAGCTCTGATGTTTCGGTTGTTTTGTTTTTAGTTTTTTGCCATTATCGTGTGTCTTGCGTGTCATACATACATATATGTTTATAAATACACCCTATATATATATATATATATATATATATATATATATATGATATATAGAAGTGGGAGGAGTTATGCACAGATAAAAATCTCATGATTGGTTAATAGAAATGGCCTTATTTTTTCGGGATGATGTATGTTTATTTTTTGGCCAGATGGTGATGATGACGAAGATGATGATGGTGACGATGACGAGTGAAATGATGACAATGAAGACTGCCAGCTGTTGCAAAGTCAACGAGCAAGGTTTTTTGTAGCTCCATGTGTTTATATGTGTCTGTGTTTGTACGTACTGTACATTTGTGTCTGTGTGTGTGTATGTGTGCGTCTGTGTGTATGGGTGTGTGTGTGGTGTGAATTCTGTGGGTGTTTTTTTATATATTTCTTGAATTTGAATGTTTCCAGTTTTATATCGTTACCATCCCTGTTTGGCTGTTTTGTTAAAAGGCAATTTGAAGAGATTA
The DNA here is from genome assembly GCF_000326865.2 of Helobdella robusta. NCBI lineage: Eukaryota > Metazoa > Annelida > Clitellata > Rhynchobdellida > Glossiphoniidae > Helobdella > Helobdella robusta. The sequence continues at coordinate 2,745,385 of NW_008704261.1, read as the reverse complement.
ACTTGAAAAATAAATAAATAACAATAACCCACATTTGTACATAATATAGTTATTCTTTCTCTCTCTCTCTCTCTCTCTCTCTCTCTCTCTCTCTCTCTCTCTCTCTCTCTTTATATATGTATATTTATGCACACAAAATTATATATATATATATATACAAGAGTATATATATATATATATTTGTGTTTGTGTGTGTGTGTGTGTGT
>NW_008704261.1:2716151-2745129 GCF_000326865.2 Helobdella robusta | reverse complement strand
TATATATATATATATATATATATATATATATATATATATATATATATATATATATATATATATATATATATATATATATATATATATATATATATATATATATATATATATATATATATATATATATATATATATATATATATATATATATATATATATATATATATATATATATATATATATATATATATATATATATATGGGCGGTTATAGGATGATCTTACATCCCATATTTTATATTTTTTATAGAGATGATGATGATGTTTCCACATTTAGTTGATTCGGTTTAAATATTTCTGCCTCTGTTGTTGTTCTTGATGATGTTTTCAGTTGTAGCGTATATAATGTGAGTCTGAGTTATATATATATAACAATAACAATAGTAATAATAATAATATAATATATTAATAATAATATTGTTTATTATTAGTAGTATTGTTGTTTTTTCACATTTATTTCATTTTATATTTAAATTTCTGATCTGAAAATTGCTTTTAAATTCGGTGCTGTTGAGTTTAAATTATCAATCAGCCTCGTCAGCCGGTGTTCGGATACAAAGGAGATAGGTTTGTCTTTTCTTATTAATTAATTTTGTTTATTATTATTATAATTAATATAATTATTATTGATGTTATTATTGTCATATTTAAATTTGCATTATATATATATATATATATATATATATCTACCATCTAAAAGTTTCATCGTCATATTTATTTATTTCTAATTAAGTTTTTAGTTTTTTCGACGTCTTCATCTCTATGTTTTGTTTGTTGTCGAAACGTTTACAATCCAAATAAACAACCAGCAAATAATAAAAAAAAATATATAAAAATAGCAAAGTTCTCGGGCGCCAGGTTTTAAAAAGTTAGTAAGTACAAATGAACATACATACGTACTTACATACTAACACATACATACAAACACATACATACAAACATATACTAACGCACGAACCTACAAACCAACAAACATGCCAACCAAAAAACAAACATACAAACATACCTACATACATACATACAAACATACCTACATAATAACATACAGACAAACAAATAAACAAACAAACAAACATACAAACAAACAAACAAACATAAGAACAAACAAACAAGCATACATACATACAAACATAAAACACTCATTCGTGATTTCATAATTGTAATTAAAACCATGTCATTACTAGTGTACTCACTAGAAGGTGTTATGTATATATTAATATATAGGTACATCCTGATAACTGCGAACAAGCAAACTCACGTACGTTGAAACATATGATGCCATTTTAAACACACGCATATTCTCAATTACACTCTATCTATTGGGTATAATGATTACAGTAATTACAATAATCATTTTAACTGAATATTTTGGTTGGAAATTAAAAAAAAATTGTAAGTTAAAATAAATAATACACACGCCACACACACAACACACACACATATATATATATATGTGTGTGTGTGTGTGTGTGTATATTGTTAGTGTTGTCTGTACTTTGAACTATATGTATATGTATATATGGAAGTAAAAACAGGTCATTAAATTTTAAATTTGCTTTTTAAATTTAATAATTAAAATAATCATTAATTTAAAGGAAATATAAAAAACTATCTGCAATCCTGAATTATATCAACTCATCCAAAAATCCTATTCTGCACTACAAAACTACATAAAAATAGTGTTATTTAACCAACATTCTACCAGTCTACCAAACTGTCAACCTGTTTTATTAGCTTTGTTTATTTTTGCTCTTTACAATAAATAACTACTTGGTTGCGCAACCTTACTCACTAAACAAGATGGCGGAGATATCAAAGATTATAAAAATATTACGGGCCCTTTTTACAAGGTATATGTGACGATAATAAGAATTTACTATATATTATATATTCTATATATATTATGTTATATCTAGGGTGTCTCATCTCGATATAAGGTATTGTTTCGGTTACACCATGGTTATACCTAGACAGACAGCAGACAGACACGCACAACTCACACACACACACAAACACATACTTACATGCATATACACACACACACACAGACAGACATACAGATACATCATGCTATTACCTTTAATTTAGATTGATTAATCGCCTGACAAATGCACAGTATATGGGAAGTTAAAAGAAGAACGTTGAAGAGGTTGAGAGAAAAAGTGAAAAGGAGAACAAAAAGAAAGGGAAAGAGTAAGAGAGAGAGAGAGAGAGAGAAAGAGAGAGAGAGAGAGAGAGAGAGAGGAGAGAGAAACACATGAAGGAAAGAAAAAATTAAAAGAAAGAAAAATCAGAAACAAGAACGAAGAAATACCAAAAGATACAGTGAAACCGACAGATGGAGAGGGTGATAGAAAGGAAGAGACAAAGAAAATAAGAGAGAATGAGAAAGATAGAACAAATGAAAAGGAAAACTAAAAAAGGAGAGAGAGAAATGAGAAAGGAGACAGATAGACAGATAACGAGAGAGAGAGAGAGAGAGAGAGAGAGAGAGTAAATAGTAAAGAAAACAAAGAAACAATAACTCACAGAATACAAACACAACACAGACAGACATTATATAGGAAAATAGCATGCTTATATTGATACAATTGAGCTTTATCAAATCTAAATGAATGGCTCAGTGATATTAATAGCATGTCTGTTTCTTCTTATGCAATGATTTATTTTTTTTACATCCAAGTTCTCAGCGACTCTTTAAGAAGTTATCAATAACAATTATCTGAAAAGGCTTCTGCTAGTACTACTGCTGCTGATGCTTCTACTAATACTATTACTGTGACTACTTCTACTACTGCGGCTACTACTACTACTACTACTGTTCCTAATACTACAAAAATTAAAACTACTACTCAAACACCCCCATTACTATTACAGCTACTACTACTACAACAACAACTGCTACCACAACTGCTGCTGCTACTTCTGCTACTACTACTGCTACTACTACTACAAGTGCTATTAATTTTAAAATCCTTTCACATGGCGTTTTCGTTCGTACAGTTAAGTTACGTTATTGTACCTTTGCGTCTTCAGATGCATTGTACTGTGTGTATTTTTATCCATTGTACTTGTGTTGTATAGGTTCGGTATTTTAAAAATGATATTGTTATTTTTATTATTATTGTTGTTGTTTGTAGTAATATTAGTGGATAGTAGTAGTAGTAGTAGTAGTAGTAGTAGTAGTAGTAGTAGTAGTAGTAGTAGTAGTAGTAGTAGCAGTAGTAGTAGTAGTGATAGTAGTGATTAGTAGTAGTGATAGTAGTAGTAGTAGTTTAGTAGTAATAGTAATAATAATAATAATAATAGTATTATTATTATTATTGAATAATTTATTTTTGTGTGTTTTACTAAATAGATATTTCATATCATTAAACTTTTAACTTAAAACGTATTCATACATTTTATTATTATTATTACTACTACTACTACTACTATAATTATTATTACTATTATTGTTGTTGTTGTTGTGTTGTAGTTTTTGTTGTTGCTATTATTATTATTATTATCGTCATCGAAATTTTTATTTATTCTTCATCATTGAAGTTATAATTGCCGGTGATGTTGTTTGTGTTGTTGTTGTTGTTATTGTTGCTATTGTTATTATTGTTGCTATTGTTGTTATTTTTGTTGTTTTTATTGTTATCCAGTCTAATGATGATGAATGACTGAATGATTTTATAACAAGTTATAATGCTTATGACGATGATGACGATGATGATGACTATGATTTGGTGGTAATCATAGTGATAGAGATGATTTAAATAATCAAAGATAAGATGAAATCCGTCATGATGATGATGATGATGACGACGACGATGATGATAATGATGATTACAGAGCGGTATGGTAATAAAATTAGGTAATAAGTTAAATTGATTATGATGATGATGATGGTGTCAGGAAGACGATGGTGATGATAATGATAATGATTATAACGATGATGAAGATGACGACGAGATGATGTTCTTGGTGGTGATGATTTAATGCTGCCTTGCTATTTCTTATAAGTAGAAAAAAAACGGAGAACATCCTTTAATTCTCCTTGTGTGTGTGTGTGTGTGTGTGTGTGTGTGTGGTGTGTGTGTGTATGTATGTGTGTATGTTTATTTCTTTGTTTGTATTTGTGTGTGTGCGTGCGTGTGTGTGTGTCTGTGTGTATGCATGTTTACTTCTTTGTTTGTGTGTGTGCGTGCGTGTGTGTGTGTGTGTGAAGTGTGTTTTTCTATGTGTGTGTGTTTATTTGTTTGTATGTGTGTGTATATGTGTGTTTGTTGTGTGTGTGTGTGTGTGTGTGTGAGTACATACAGATAAATATACTTCTGTATAACACAACGTATAAATGAACGTTGAGTTTTGTTTTTTTGTCAATCTAGGCCAATTTTAATCGGGCATCAGGTTGCATAGAAAATTGATGATAATTTCGTGAAAATAACAACATACATAACAACAACTACATTAAACAATAGCAATAATAATAAAAATAATAATAATAATATTGTCTAAAACAACAACAATAATAATAACAACAACAACACCATTATCTTAACTACAACAACAACGACAACAATAATAACACAAACAACAACTTTATGTACATAATATTCATCACATTTATCTCTAACTATTGAACAATCATTTTCATTCATTAATAACATGAACAGCAATACTAAGAAGAACACAACTTCAGAAACAACATCTTCAGCAACAACAAGCAACTAACTAAACACCTATTCAGAATGGATACGAACCTCGTGAAACGAATCTCCAACCAGCAGAACGGTTCATCACCGACCACAGTGGCGAACTCTTCTCAACCAGACGCAGCAACCACAGCTGAAGCGCTCGTCAGCAACGGCTCTACGCATATCGCGGAGTCGCAAGCGTTTTTGGCAAACCAGCAAGGAGTTTGGGGCAGACTGTCTTCGGTGGCCGTCACTACGGAAAGCTTTCTAAAGAAATTGTTCCTCATGTACATCATGCCTCTGTACTTGGTGGTATCCTCGCCCAACGTCATACTGATCCTGTGGTACACCGTTGTTAAGTGTGATTCCAGTTTTGCTGTATTCGGCTCCAAGTTCAGAAAGCTCGGTCCGGTTGCAATGTTTAAGGAGGTTTGGGGTAGTGTAGATTTCTTCGACTCGTTTGTCTACATCTTCGTCATCTCCTACTGCACTCTTCAGGTCATTTTGATGAAAACACTTCCCGGCAAAAAGTTCACAGGACCAGTAACCAGTCGCAACAATGTACCTTTGTACTATGACAACGGCTTCAAGTGTTATGTTGTCACTATGTTCATTTACACCGCTATCTCCATCTTTCTCTACAAATTCACGAAATACAGAGTTACTATTTTTTACGATCATTTTGGAAACTTTTTAGGCATTATGACTTGCGTCAGTTTGGTGTTGTGTCTTTTTCTCTACTGGAAGGGTCTTAAGTATCCCAGTTCCTCTGATTCAGGGACCACTGGAAATTTTTTGTTTGATTATTATTGGGGTACTGAGTTGTATCCCAGGATATTCGAGATTGATGTAAAGGTTGGTTGGTTGGTTGGATGGTTGGTTAATTGGTTGGTTGGTTAATTGGTTGGATGGTTGGTTGGTTTGTTGGCTGGTTGATTGTTCGGTTGTGTTGTTGCTGTATGATATGATTGATTTTTTAAATTAACAAGTTGTTGGTTATCGATGAACAATTTATACAAAACTATATAAAATAATCGCGCTCAATTTAAAAGGCAACTGCAAGCTGAATTATTATTTTCGACCGTCGCCATTGTTTGTTATATTTCCCATCATACTTGCTTCATTCTCTATCATTCTATTTTTCAATCACTCTCAAACATACACACATAGACATGCATTTTTTCTGTCTCTTTCTTTTTCTTTCTTTCGCTCTATATTCATTTTCTCTCTCTCTCACTTTCACACACACACACACACACACACACACACACACACACACACACGTTCACACGTACACACACGTTCACACGTACACACACACACACACTTTCACACACACACACAAACACCCGTACAGGTCTTCACGAACTGCAGATTCGGCATGACGATGTGGAGTTTACTGGTGGTCACGTTCGCCCTCAAGAACTACGAACTCTACGGCTTTGTAGACAGCGTGTGGCTGTCGACGGCGCTGCAGACGATCTATTTTGTGAAATTTTTTTGGTGGGAGTCTGGATACCTGAGCACTATCGACATTATGATGGATAGAGCCGGGTTCTACATATGCTGGGGCTGTCTGGCCTACATTTCTGGACTCTATGCTTCAGTTTGTGTGTTACTGATATGTGTGTGTGTGTTGTGTGTGTGTGTGCGTGTATGTGTGCGTGCGTGTGTGTGTTGTACGTGTGTGTGTGTGTGTTGTGTGTGTTGTACGTGTGTGTGTTTGTGTGTGTGTGTGCCTGTGTTGTTGATTAATTAATAAGTTAATTGGTGGATAATTAGTTAGTAGTGTTAGGTGATTGGTTGATTAGTTTGCTGGCGGGTTGTTTGATTGGTTGTGTGATTGGTTTTTTTGATTAGTTGGACAGCTGGTTGGTTGATTCTTCACACGTTCGTGATAAAAGTTTTTTATTTTCCAAATTATTTTTATCATGTACTTTGTCCTTTTACTGAAGTGCATGCGATGAAGGATGGATGGATGGATGGATGGATGTTTATTTGGTTGGTTGCATGAATTTGACTTGTTTGTTTAAGCATTACATTTTTAAAAATTAACTTACAACGTCTGTTTAATTTAATTTGAATCACACACACAAATTTACTTATATACACATATACACTCGCATCACATACACGCACAAACATAAACACAAATTCACGCCCACACACACACACACACACACACACACGCCCACGCACATACATACACGCTCCCCCCCACACACACACACACACACACCACACAACAAAAGCACACACGCTGAAACACATATACACAAACGCATGCACGCACGCACACGCACACAGTTGAGCCTGCATCTGGCGACACATAGAGTTATCCTTGGATGGACGCTCACTTCTTTAATCTTCGCCATTGGACTGACGAGCATCGGCGTCAACTATTGGGCGGATTATCAGAAGCAGGAGGTGAGGCGTACAAATGGGGCCTGCCTAATCTGGGGGAAAAAGGCTGACGTCATCAGGGCTTACTACGAGCTCGAGGATGAAAATAAAACCGTCAAAACTTCTCTGTTGTTGGTCTCAGGTTAGTTGGCTGGCTGGCTGGCTGGCTGGCTGGCTGTTGGTTGGTTGGTTGGTCGGTTGGCTGGTTGGCAGGCTATTGTTAGGTTGGAAGGTTGGATGCCGACCGGTTTGATGGATGACTGGTTGGTTGGCTGATTGGTTGAATGTTAAGTTATTTTTGTAGCAATGCGCGGTAAAATTTTCTGTTCCGTCTTTTTAAAAGTATTAAAATAGTTAATTGTCATTGTTTAACCACGTTTTAAAATTGTTTAATTCATCACTAGAGCAGTTTTAGCAATAAACAATTGAATTATTTATTGAAAAAAGTCATACAACATTCAACAAAATCAAATGAACAGCTTGAAACCTCGCCAACTCATCCACTTAATTACCAACCGACCAGGTTTCTGGGGCATTTCTCGCCATTTTCACTATCTCCCAGAACTTTTGCTCGCGCTTTGCTGGTCTGTCCCTGCCGGATTTCAACGAGCCATGCCTTACTCCTACCTCTTCTTCCTCACCATACTTCTCGTTCACCGCACCTTCAGAGATGATACGAAATGTAGGAAGAAGTACAAAGTCTACTGGGAGCAGTACTGCAACAAAGTACCCTACAAAATGATCCCAGGAATCTTTTAAGGAAACTGGGATTTAGGATGTTGTTCATCGTTCTTTCTTGTGTTATTATTATAATTAATTTAATGATAATAATTATTATTATTATTATTATTGTTTTTAATATTATTATTATTATTGTTGTTGTTGTTATTGCAGTTAGTGTTGTACCGTAATAAATTTTGTCTTAAAATGAAGCCTGCCATATCACATGATTAGGCTGATTTTGAGTTCGTTCTTATTGTCAGCGTTATTGTGGGTTTATTATTATTATTATTATTATTATTATTAATATTTAATTTATTTTTTTTACTTTTCTTAATTTTATCGGCATTGGCAATCCTCATATTACTTTCATTATTGTTATTGTTATTATTACTATTATTTTTGTTATTACTATTACTATTGTTGTTGTTGTTGTTGTTGTAACTGCTCTCATAATTCATTCAACTTATAACTAATTCATTCTCAATAGGAGCTTAAATATGCGAACAACATTTTATATGGATGGATATTTCATGGTGCATTTGGGATATTTAAGCTGGCGTTGAACAAAACCTCTTTCCATTTAGACATTACTATTGAAAATATTAATTTATTTATTGCTGTAATTGTTTATAAATAATAATTTGTTAAAATTAATATTATAATATTTAATAGAAATAATATTAATAATTGTTTATTTATAAATTATCTAGTAAATCTATTCTAGATTAATATTATTTGTAAACTACCCAACAACATTTAAGCTAGGACAGCGTGATGGCTCAATGGTTAAAGGCGCCTGGTCTTGCTGCTGCAGTGACTGGGTTCGAATACAAAGAGATCCCCGCTCATCGTATGCAATGTGTATGATGCGTGGTTGGCACGCGTATTCATATACGCTGTGTGTGTTTGTCGTTGAAAGCTCTGAAGCAAACTCAAAAGAGAGAGAGAGAAAGTAACCTTTAACCTTTATTTGAAGACGTGTAATAATTATTATTTATATAATAATAATATTATTATAATTATTTGAAGACGTGTAATAATTAATATTTATATAATAATAATATTATTATAATTATTATTTATTTCTTGTTATTATTGCTATTACCATAGTAATTAATAACAATAACAACGATATTATTACTTAGGTTATTATCATCTACAAAACGGCTATGCTATATTAATTTTATTTTTATAACCACAAATGTGTGTGTGTGTGTTTGTGTGTGTGTGTGTGTTAACTTTTATAAATTAAAGTATACATACACAAAGAAATTTATTTTTTTTTTTGGTTAATTGTTACTAGAACTTCTTGGGTGATAATAAACTTTTAATTAATAACAGAAAAAATGTTTTTGAATTAATAAATTAGTTAAAAATATTTAAAATCTCAAAGTAAACATTTTTTTATTATAAAATTTTATAGATGTTTTTTAAAATATAATTAAAAATCGCAATTTGTCACAATTCCTTTTAATCAATGATTAAAATTGTCCTAAATTATCAGAACCAGAAATAATTATCACGATTTAATAATAATATATTACCATAATTTAATAATAATAAATTATATTTTTTTATAGTACAGTCTTTGAATGCTTTATTTCAATTTTTCTCTTGCCTGGTTCGGAAACCTTAAATCTGAAAATATAAATATAAACTACTGTTAATATTTTCATTTTTTAATAAATATTTATTTTATTATTATTATCATACTATTATTCTGCTTTTTATTAAAATCAGTATGTCTTATACAATTATAGTTACACTAATTTATTAATTAATATAACTTTTAAAAGTGACCAAAATGTTACTACCCCACCACGAACTCTGATATCCATAAAATTGTTGCGCTGAAATTGCGAAAGTAATTATTATCCTCAAATAATTATAGATTAACTAATTATGAAATGCGAATTCAACTAAGAAATGTGAAGGGCAATTGAGTTTGTTAATTAATTATTATAATCTATCCAATTGATTAGGTTAATTTATTCAAATATTTAAATCAAGAAAATGGGAAAATTTAAGAGAATGAACTAACTGCAGACGTTGGAAAAACTACTGGGGCATGAAACAAGTTCCATAAGTATGACGTCACTGATCAGGTCGATGTTGATGATGATGACGATGATTATTTTGCGTGTTTCACAGTTTTTAACATGATATTGCAAAGTAGAAAAATTCCCAGCGTAACTCCATAACCCAACAACGCCAAGTTCAACCTCCTTGCAACTCATGAGTGTTGGGCTCATATAGAGCAATTTTCCAATCGGTGATGCAAAGACATCTTTTCTAACAATCAATTAGTAATGGAAACAAAAAGTTATAGAATCAAGATAATAACAATTAATTAAATATACGGCGCAATTTTCACAACTGCTTTTTGACTATTCCAGCAGACATAACAATATTATAAATTGCTCATAAAGTTAAGTTTTAATGAAGTTTTAGTAAGAATCAATTTATTACAATTAAATTATTCAAATTAAAAAATATATAACTTGATAAAAACTTAAAATTTGAAAATCGTAATAAATTTTAATTTACCTATGTTCGTAACAGTCTGGCCATGTTCTAAAAATTTGTGTTGGCCATGTTCTAAAAATTTGGCCATGTTCTAAAATTTGTGTTTTTTATTAGAGTATTTATCTTGATGAGTTTAATATTAAACTATTTAGTTTGTTTGTGTTGTGACATGTGTCTCGTTATATATCAAATTTTTTACGGGCGCACAGAAGTTTTGTTCAATTTTTTCATGACATATTTTAAAAAATACAAGATTAACAAATTGAATACAAACATACATACATTTATAATCAATGCATTTGCTCTTTAATACTATTTATAGATGAACGTTTTGCATGTGAATTGTCAGGGACATCTCCAACGTGCAAGATGGCTCAATGCAAAGGTCTGCTTCATGTCTTGATGGCTCTCTGCTTCTTCGTTCTCACCATCGAAGGTTGTCTTTACGGCTGTTTCTACATTTTTATTTATGTTTAAATGTAGTTAGTTTCTAAATACGCTCAACCATTTATTTTGCGCGCATGATATTCCCACAGTGTCGTTTATGTGGTGTGGTCGAAGTTAGCTTCATCAATTTCACGCCTATTCACCACATCAAATGTTAGCAACATTTATATTTTAATTTAAACGATAATTGAAACGATTGGAGGTAAATGTCCAGAATGTTTCGTGAGAGTCGGCGGAAGATGTGTCAAGGTCATTACGGATCAGTTGAACGGTGACGAGGGCTACGCTAGATGTGAACAGTTAGGGGCTGATTTGGCTGTTGTCGATACATTCGATTATTTTATTAAATTGGGCTCATTCCTAATGGACAACTACAATGGTATTTTTATTGCTCTTAAATAATAAAGTTTTTATATGAAAAAAAAGTTTAAAAATCACTGTTGTAGATACCTGTTACAGTCCGACCAGGAAATCGATCAGCTATTGGACAGCAGGACACAGGGATCGTACGACAAATAACTTCTACTGGAATCGTTACACAGCAAGTATAAATAAAACCAAGATTGAGTTCCCCGCTGGAATCGACGTTTATCTCAGCAACAGCAATAACAATGAAGATTGCTTAGAATTGGTTCAAAATAGTGACAAATTTGTGGTGAACGATGTGTCCTGTAACAACTTGAAAATCGCAAATTCTGCTGTAAAGCTCTGCTCCATATGCCAAGTTCTGTAATGGTACAAAACAAACATTATATAAATAAACTGATTGAAACAATGACTCATTTGAATGTAGAAATTCAATAAATTCCAACTTAAATTTGAAATGCGTTTGTTGTGATTAAATTCGAAATATTTTCTATGTTTTATTAGGACCTTTAACATTATAAACAATGTTCAATTCAAAAACATAGTGGTAATACGAAAATAGAAAACAGAAAATATATGAGATATCTATGCGGTGTTTACACCGTGTCATCTTCTCGGATAAACTTTTAATTTTTGAATTTCTCGACGTTCGTCATTTGCTGTTAAATCGCTTTCCACTTATTAATGTATTTATTAATTTAGTAAACAAGTTGTCAATATTCAAATTAAATTTTTAATTGCGTCTTCCGGAGTTTTGTTTGCTATACACTGCATTGTCGCTCATGCCTGAGAAGTGTCTGAAGTGGAACCGAACGGAGCTTTTAAGCTTCTTTCCACAAATAAATTCTTTTCACATATTAAGGGCCTGTCGGAAGACTTTGTTTCGCTTCAGAATCTGGAAACCAAGTTCGCCACGTTTGGCTATGTTTAAAACGCTCAAATCTTTGTAAAGGAAAAACATTAGCAAACGTCTGGCAATGCTAAAGTGTGGACTTTTGAATGTAAGATCGGCTGTAAACAAAGCTCCATTGCTTAATGAAGTTATACAGGCAAATAACTTGGATGTTTTCATCATTACGGAAACATGGGTACCTTCTGACGCTCCAAATGCCATAAAATATGGTTTGGCCCCAGAGGGGTATTCCATCTTGCTCCGTCATCATGGCTCATCACAGGACAAACGTGGAGGAGGTCCGGCAGTTGTGCACAGCAACCTACTCAAAGCCACCTTAATTGTTGATGACATGAAATATCTTGGCTTAGAAAATCTCACAGTTAAATTTAATACATATTCATCGTCTTTCATCATCAGCTCAATCTACAGGCCACCAGGTCACGTTTCTACAGATTTTATAAATGAATTTAGTGATCATGTCGGCACCATCATCAATTTCAACATCCAATTCATCATTTGTGGTGATTTCAATGCACCGGGGCAGCTCAAAGTCATAAAACAACATCTTGAATCAACAATTGAAGCCCTTGCACTTTTTCAGCACGTCAACTCTTCCACCCATTCCCATGGTAATATACTAGACCTCGTCATCACCAGTATACGTCATACATGCATCATAAACAACGTTGGAGTCATGGACTGTGTTTTTTTTGACCACAGCCTTGTGACCTTCGATACTAGATTATCAAAGCCAAAACCTCCAGTTATTGTTCGTCAGCGTCGTAGTTATCGTCGTTTTAGTTCAACTGCTTTTCAACAAGAACTCTCTGATGCATTCTACGATATACTTTCGCGTGGTGATTATGACGTGGACGATCTTACATCCGCTATCCTCACATCTACAACCAATCTCCTTGACAAACATGCACCTTTTAGACGTCTGTCCCTACGAGGCAGCAATCGTCCAAAACATCAACTTTCAATTGGTGCTATAAATGCAATTCGAATCTGTCGTCGATTAGAAAGACAGTCGAAGCGATTTTGCTCAGAAATCATAAAAACTGAATACAAGAAGGCTAAAGAGATTGCTAAAACGTTAATTATGCAATTCAAGATCGACTCCATCAAAGAAGAGCTTCACTCTAAAAGTAAACCTCGTGATCTCTGGCGATCGCTCAACAACCTCCTTCTTTCTCGTCCGCCGCAACACTATTCTGATGATGAGTGCCAAATCCTTGTCAACTCTTTCACAAATGATTTTATATCAAAAATAAATAATATACATCAGTCAATCAAAGACAATATAATAACAGATAACATAACACCTTTTAAACACAGACCACAATCAACAAATATATTCGATGCCTTTTCTGCTGTTTCGGTTTCAGAGGTGTTAAAACTCACCTCGTCTCTTGATAATAAGACGTTGACGTTTTGCCTACTGTTCTTCTCAAAAAATTTTCTTCACTCTTTGCTTTTGTGATCTCAAAACTTGCTAATCTTTCTTTTAGCAAAGATGTTTTCCTACCTTTTTCAAAACTGCTTAAGTTCTTCCACTCTTAAAAAATCTAATTTTGATCCATCGGACCACTCAAACTATCATCCCATCTCAAACTTGTCTACTTTTTCCAAAATTCTTGAACGTTTGGCTTTAAATAAAATCCTTACACAGGTTACCTCTTCTTCAAATTTTTTACCTTCCCAGTCTGCCTATCGTCCTGGCTTCTCCACTGAAACTGTACTTCTCCATTTATATGATAATCTCTCTAACATTTGTGGTAACCGGAGCTGTGTTGCTATGATCTGTTTGGACCTATCTGCGGCCTTTAACACGATTAATCATCAAATAATCCTAGAAAGGCTAAAAATGGAGTTTGGCATCGCTGAAACAGCGTTGTCTTAGTTCAGTTCATATTTTTCAAACCGCCCCCAATTTATTAAACTTGGCACACAGGTCTCTTCTGTTTTTGCTTATCTACTGGAGTTCCTCAGGACTCTGTATTAGGACCAATGCTTTTCACTATTTATACTAGTCCCTTATCTAACGTCTTTAACAATTATGGCTTATCCTTTCATCAATAGGCTGATGACACAAGTATAGTATCTGAAATCTCCCACCAAAATATCACTTCTCAACTCGATAGACTTAACTCTTGTGTCTCATCAATAAAGGATTGGCATTCACTTAATTTCCTTTAACTAAATGCCTAAAAATCTGAAATAATGTTTTTTGGCAAACCACAGCAACTCACAAAATGTTTTCCACCCTCCAACATAACAATTGCTGGATCAAGCCTGTCCGCATCGACAAGTCTTACATTTTTAGGAATTACTCTTGATCCGTCTCTAACTTTCAAAACTCACACTTCTCCTCTCATCAAAATATGTAATTACATTATTTGGTCTATTTGCCATATTTCACAGTCAAAATGACCTCCACGCTAGCACGCTGCCTTGTGTTATCTCGCCTTGACTACTGCAACTCTCTACATCAGCTCTTGTCAATAAAGGTAACAAATTATGGTTCAAGGTTTGTCAGACCAATTCTTACACTAAAATCGCTTCACAGAGCACAATACATTTTGTTCTAATGTTTCAAATTTAATGAAGCACTGAACTGACGTTATCAAAATTAACCCCAACTTGCAATGTTATATCTTCAGTTTTGTTTGTTTATAATAGATGTTTTTGTTAGAGATCTTGTCAAAATCAACGTTTACGTTGTTGGTGTTAACTTTTTTTTCTTTATTTTTTTTGCATTCAACGTTGTTTTTGGTTATTGCTTCTTTTTACAAAAATGTTGTTGCTTCAGTAATGAGTTACTTGGTATGCTGTTTGCAGACTTTTATACAGTTACAAAAATTAATCTTTTCAGATTGAAACAAAATTCGTAAATGAACCGTAAATTTTTATGCTAATTTTGATTGTTTTCTGTTCAGTGCCTCATTAAATTTCAAATGAAAACGAATAAACGAGTCATCACGTAACTCGGGCAAGTGTGTCCCTATCGATAATCTCGCGGTTTTTCGGGAATTAGGAGAAAGGGGGTCCCACATAAGATAGACAAAACACATACACAATGAGACCGGTTCAACTGCGATGATGCGTTGGTACCAGATATAAAACACGAGGGCGCATTGGAGTATTAGGCAAGACAAGAATGGGCAAATCCCTACGCTAACCTTTTGTTGCTGTGAATTTTGTTGAAGAGTGATTTCAAGTATGAGACATATTAAGTTTGTCTCAAGTACATTCCTATAAAACGCATTACAGAGCACGATATATTTTCTCCAAAACAATAATGCCTAAAATGGGTTGTTTACTCCAAAAAAAAAAACAATAAACATCACGTTGAATGTGCTGTTAGTTTTTCAAACTTTTTAAAACTAAATTGATTTTACTTGTAGTTTACTACCAATGAACGAGAGTCGGTAGTTAGCTGTCTCACGTAACACACACACACACACACACACACACACACACACACACACACACACACACACAATATATATATGATTATTGTTATTGTTATTAATATTATTATTATTCATCTTCCAATATTATCATCTGATTTTTCAACACATTATGGTTGTACTTTATCAACCTGAAAGAAAATAATAATCATAATAATAATAATAATAATACCTAAAATTATGACAATATATAAATGCAATACTGTTGTTATTACGACTACTATCAGTACAACTGCTTCTAATAAGGATAATAATAATAATATTACTCATACTACTACTACCACTACTACTACTACTACTACTACTACTACTACTACTACTACTACTACTACTACTACTATTCATACTACTACTGCTGCTGCTACTGATAAAAATAATAACAACAACAATAATAATAATCTAAACCATAATAATCACATAAAGACAATGCTAATAATAATAAACCATAAAAATAATAAAATTAAAAAAAAAATTATCACTCACGCATCTGGCGATGTTGTAGCATGGGGCTCTGATGCATCTGATCTCAATCTCTTTGCAGACTTTTCCAGGTGGACACTCGAATCTCTGGAAAGTTATAATTAAAATAAATATTAATAATTGTTTCTATCATAATTATAAAATAATTATAAATGTTGACTGCGATTTAATAAGTTAGTTAATTTAATTTAGTCATCATTAAAAATAAGCACATGCGTCCTAACGTACTATACCATATCGTTAAACCGAGCAATGCCTACCAAACAACAATACAAAGCGAGAGAATACCAACAGGTATCAGACGGCACCATAAAATATCGTAACAGCAACCGATAAGATACCAGTATGAAACAAAACCGAACCATAAATATCAAACAATAAAAAACAATGCTATACCTAATGATGCAATATCAAACGTTAACGATGCCAATATATCAACACTATACTCTAATAATATCAACACTAAACCGATACTACAACCCAAAATACCGATACGATACAGCGAAATAACAATACGATGCAACGAAATACCAATATGATATACCGATACGATACTACAAAATACAGATACGAGATAACGAAATACCGATACGAAACCACAAATACCTCGCATCTATCGACGCATTCGCAAGTTCTGCATCCTTTTTCGTCGTAGAGGAACCCGCTGTTACACGGATGGCACTTCATCATTGGGCATTCTATTGAATATTTTTTATTACTAATTATTATTTCTTATTATTATTAATTGTTTATTATTAATTGTTAGTTATTTATTATTATAAATTAATCGTTTAATAATATTATTATCTATTTGTTAATAAATATTATTAATTATTTATTATTATTAAATAATAGTTATTATTAATTATTTATTTATTTATTATTGTTTCTTAATTATTTTCTTCTGTTAATTACAATGATGAAAAATTCTTATTATCATTATTGTTGATATTAATGTTATTGTTGTTAATGTTATTGTTGTTGTTAGTGTTGTTAATCTTATTGTTAATGTTGTTAATGTTATTTTAATTGTTGTTGTTGTTGGAAGGCAATTTCCCCACCGGTCACTTCAATAAAAACAACAATAATAAACTCTTGTTGCTTTTATCATTAGTGTTAATGTTATTGTGGCCGTTGTAGTTGTTGTTGTGATTATTTTTATTATTCTCGTTATTTAATATCGTTAATAAAAAGATCAACAACAACAATAATAATAAATATAATTGCAAAAGCAATAATAATGAGACATAATTTATTTTCCACTCGTTCAATTAAGAAATAACTTATGAAAAAAAATGTAATAATAATAATATTAATAATAGTAATAATTTTATTGTTATTATTATTACTACTATCTTACCTGCGTAGAGAACTGCAACCAATACAGACACGAGAACAATCAACTTCACTGAAGGGAACAACATTCTGACGCTCTACGAAGAGATCCGAAAATTTAAAAAAATTATATTTATTAGAAATTAAAGTTTATTAAAAAAATAATAATTTTCCAAATATAATTTTTGAATGATAATAACAATAACGACGTGTAGTGATCAAAGGCGTAATCATCATTACCATCATCAACATCATCATCTTTATTTCTTACCTTGTATTAATTGTTTTTAGCAAATGTTCATTTTCTTTTATAATCTAGACGACATGTATATTTTATATATATATATATACACACACACACACACACACATATATATATATATATATAAGGTTTATAACTGACGATAACATATATATATATGCATATATATATATATATATATATATATATATATATATTGGTAATAGACCATAATTTTTACAATATTCTATAAATTCTACCGAATGTTTGGCGTTAATATGTTTGTAGTTCGTTTTTTCGATTTTTCTCACTAAAGTTTTTTGGTGAACGTTTAGTTTTTTAAAATTCAAAATAAACATATTTTTCGAATTCATGCTGCAAATAAGGCCATATTTCCATGTGTACGTCAACATGACTCATATATCGGGATTACTACTACCTCACTGACTAGAAGGTTTACGATGCATAAACAGAGTGGTGCTATCAAATCTCATTTGGACTCAACACATTCAATCACAATTAGCCGTGAAATCCTCGACAGCAACACCAAAGTAATATACCAGAACAGCAACTACACGCATCTTAAAATTGCAGAAGCAGTCCTAATTGACATCAATAAACCAAAAATAAATATACAACAAAAAATGACAACCTCACTTCCAACCCGGCGCTTAACCAACAACGAAAACAAAGAAGTAATAAAAACTAGCATCGTAAATAGTGACAAAGAAGAATATGATGCTATCGATGAAGGAAAGAAGACCAAAGAAGATGACCAGCCAATTAAGAAACCTGACACCTAATTCGCATCAAAGTTCAATTTTACAACACCAAAGTTAATTTTTACAACGTCAGAGTTCATCTTGACAAAGTCAATATTTTCCTATATATACAGCAAGGAGCACTGATGATGATTCATTCGGAATGGAAATATGGCCTTATTTGCAGCATGAATTCGGAAAATAAGTTTATTTTGAATTTTAATAAACTAAACGTTCACCAAAAAACTTTAGTGAGAAAAATCGAAAAAACGAACTGCAAACATATTAACGCCAAACATTCGGTAGAATTTATAAAATATTGTAAAAATATATATATATATATACACATTAATAATAGTAATAATATTTACTAAACTAAACTAAAATGATGATAATAATAATAATGCTCTCATGTATGTATGTATGTATATTTATTTTAATTGTTTTATATCCGTATATATATATTTATGTGTGTGTGTGTGTATGTGTGTGTGTGTGTGTGTGTGTGTGTGTGTGTGTGTGTGAATATACATATAAACGTGTATATATGTAGTATAAATCTGTATCTGGACAGTTGTGAACTGATGTATTAATTAATCAACTCATTTATATGTATTAATCTGTGTGATTTCATGTATGTATTTCTATAGTTATATAGAAGTAATTTTATCTGTTTGGTGTTACTTTAATGTAATTTATTTCGATGCGGTTAATTTATTAATTATTATTATTATTTGTTGTTATTATTATTCTTTTAATTATTTTTTTAATTTGAGGAGTATAATTTGTTGGAGGCAACTGTTTATGTTATATTAAAACCAAAAAATTATAAATACATATATATATATACATATATATATATATATATATATATATTTTATTTCCAGTCATTTATTTGGTAAATAAGAAAATTACCAGGAGAACTAAAAGAAAAATAACTTGTGCAGACCACCTTAATTAAAATGTAACTGAGTGAATGTCATATCATAAAAATAAAAAATTTCAAATGATTAATTCAAATTGGAAAATAAAAATTTTACATCGTTTCTGCAATTGTCTAAAACATTATAGAATAGAAACAAAAATCAAAGTAATATCACGAGTATGGAATAATAATAACTAATTAAGTTTACAGGACATTTTCGAGAATTTTCGAAGGAGGAGAAAATTGTATGAGCCATTGCATTTACATTGCGACATTTACATTTACATCGACGGTGAAGTATTCGGAGGTTAGATTTCTTCAAATATCTCATCATTATTCTGTTTATTTTCAGGAAAATCATTCAAATATCTGATCTGCTGACGCCGCTGTTTTTTCGGTGTTAACATCTTTCATTGCAGAGGTATTTGTCTTGGCACTGGGCAGAGTGTTCGAGGAGTTGGTGTTATCTTTATTGAAGATCCATTCACGAATGACAACTGAGGCAGGCCAGTTTGATGCAGTCATCACCTTGCCATACTCCTCGGCCGGGACACACAATCTGAATGAGGAGTATTTTATTTCATCATCATTTCTACACGTTTAGAGGCCGGATAACAGGAAATCAAATTGATTCCTCTATTCTCACAGTGTTTTTCAATTTTGGAACTGTCAGGTAGTTTGACATTCCCAATGTAGAAAACTTTTTAATAATGGATTTAGATGCCGTGAAGAGGGAGCTAGTTGTGAGTGATCCCAAAATCTTTGAGGGTCTGTGAGATTTATTTTCATTAATATTTTTTTCAACTTTTTTAGCAATTGGCGGTAAAGAAATTGATTTGACTTTATTCTTACTGCGCTGAACGAGTGTCATACGATCGTCAGAAACATTATCGTCAGATTGTAATTTCTTATTGATATTTTCTTCAACTTTTTTAGCAATTGGCGGTAAAGATATTGATTTGACTTTTTTCTTACTGCGCTGAACGAGAGTCATACGATCGTCAGAAACATTATCGTCAGATTGTAATTCACAATCAGTTTTATTTGTTTTTGACACTAAAATATTTGACCATGAAGTATTGATTGTTTAATTTTTAATGCGATTAACATTTGTATCGTAGACATTACACGTAGCAAGATTTGTGCGAGAGTTCGTATCATGCGCGATACTTGAAACGAGATTTGTACAAGTAGGCGCACCTGTTAATTTGTTTACCAGCGATTTATTTCTATCCAGTATTCCATTCAGCACGGCGGCCATTTTGTCACCTTTTTCGTTTATTGCCTCCAACATATCATTCGACATCAAATTATATATATATATATATATATATATATATAACTGACGATAATATATATACATACATTAATAATAGTAATAATATTTATAATGATGATAATAATATTAATAAGTGTTCAAAGAATAGATGGAAATTTTTAAAACATTTCTGATTATTATAACGGATATTATTGTTAAAAATATTTTAAAGAGTAATTTGATATTTATTATTATTACTGTTATTATTACTAACAATAATAATAATATTATTATTATTATTATTAGAAATATTTTTAAAGACTATTTCGAGAGTTGTTATAATTTTTTGAAATATATGAATAAATGAAGTATTTCAAGGGCCTCATATTTTCGGAATTAATGTGTGAATAAATAAAATAATGAATGAATGGATGTATAAAATAACGAATGAACAAATGAATGAATGAATGAATTAATGAATGAACGAATGAATGAAAGAACGAACGAACAAATGAATGAATGAATGAATGAACGAACGAACGAACAAATGAATGAATTAATGAATGAATGAATGAACGAATGAATGAACGAACGAACGAACAAATGAATGAATTAATGAATGAATGAATGAACGAATGAATGAACGAACGAACGAATGAATGAACGAACGAACGAATGAATGAATGAATGAATGAATGAATGAATGAATGAATGAATGAATGAATGAATGAATGAATGAATGAATGAATGAATGAATGAATGAATGAATAATTGAATGAAAGAACCAATGACTAAACAAAAAAGAAAATAACTGAATTGTGAACTGTGTGCATGAATAGTTGTCTCGTTACATAAATTTGTCCAGTTGTTAACCACTGTTGTTGTCATTGGTAACCTGACCACCGTTACCACCTCGGTGGTCAATAACAATATATAACAATGGTGGTTGTGGTGGTCGATGTCGTGACTGGAGTTGTAGATGTTGTTGTTACTGCTGTTGTTGTTGTTGAAGTAGTGGTTGTCGGTTTTGTAGTAGTGGTAGTGGTTGTTGTTGTAGTGGTAGTTGTTGTGGTTGTTGTAGTGGTTTCTGTCGAAGTTTTGGTAGTTGATGTAATAGTAGTAGTTGTTGTTGTAACTGTAGTGGTTGTAGTAGTAGTTGGTGTTGTTGTTGCTGTAGTGGTAGTTGTTGCGGTAGTGGTAGTTGTTTCTGTAGCAGTAGTAGTTGTTGTTGTTGCCGTAGTAGTAGTTGTTGCGGTAGTAGTAATTGTAGTAGTAGTGGTCGTTGTTGCGGTAGTTGTTGCAGTAGTAGTTATTGTAACACTAGTTGTTGCAGTAGTGGTAGTTGCAATAGTAGTAGTAGTTGTTGTTTCAGTAGTGGTAGTTATTTGCATAAAAGATGTTACAAAAATTTCTAATTCCTGCTGAAAACAAACAACAAACAAACGACTGGCACTTGTAAAATAAATTTTAAAGAAAAAAAAATTTGTAACACATGACATACGACAGATTCTACAAAATAGCTGTTAATTATTTGTTAACGATGTTTGCTTGGATGGGTCATGGAAACCGTTATGTCAATTGTTCCAGAAATATTTTTAGCATAGTTTCTGCTTCTCTCTCTCTTTCTCTCTCTCTCTTTCTCTCTCTCTCTCCTATCTCTCTCTTTCTCTCTCCTATCTCTCTCTTTCTCTCTCCTTTCTCTCTCTCTTTCCCTCTCCCTCTCTCTCTCCTATCTCTCTCTTTCTCTCTCCTATCTCTCTCTCTCTTTCTCTCTCTCTTTCTCTCTCTCTCTTTTTCTCCTTCTCTCTCTATCTCTATCTATATATCTCCCTCTTTCACTGCATTTGTGTGTTTGTCCTATTGTATACATGCAAACAATAAGTAAACTGTCTTAAGTTAGGTTTAAGTTGTTTTTGGTCGTATAGATGAAAGTTTAGTTTTATGTTTGATTGGAATGATATCTCTGCATATATGCTTGTACGTTTGTGTGTTTTATTTTCTGTGTGTTTTGTTTGCTTGTATGTATATGTGTTTGTTTGCGATTTTGTTTGTTTGCTATGGTACTGTAGTGAGTGTAATGATGAGTCTAGAGTTGTTTGTATGTGTGTTTTTCATAACTTGCAATCTTTAGAAACATAAATCAAGTGAAAATTAAAAAAATCTGAACTTTGCACCTTTGAATTTGAATAAAAAATCTAAATAATAATTTAAACTTTACCATAATAATTTAAATAATTATTACCATAAATAATTACCATAATAATTTAAACTTTATTAAAATCTACTATAAAGGATGAATTTCTATATATAATTCACGTATTGTGTATGTTTTTGTTAGTCAAGTTAGAAACTGTTGTGTGCGTGTGTATACGTGCGTGCGTTCGTGTGTGTGTGTATGTGTGTGTGTGTGTGTGTATGCGTGTGTATGTGTGTAAACAAACTCGTGTGCTTCGTGTTCATATTTGCTTAATCCCTAGCAATCCTAGCAATGCATACATGCATATGGACGGGTTTACGATGTAACAGTTATGTGTCAGTTGGGAACATCAAATAAACTGTTAATTAATTATCAAATCTATCGGCTGATTGATCGGCTTAGCTAATGGATGGAGGGGTAGATGAATGAATGAATGAATGAACGAACGAACGAACGAACGAACGAACGAACGAACGAACGAACGAAAGAATGAATGAATGAATGAATGAATGAATGAATGAATGAATGAATGAATGAATGAATGAATGAATGAATGAATGAATGAATGAATGAATGAAGGAATGAAGAACCAATGACTAAACAAAAAGGAAAATAACTGAATTTTTTATAATTTTTAAAAGGAGCTTCAAAATTGAAACGATTTTTCAACTCCAACACTTGAAATAAACTAAATTATTAAAAGCACTCAAATATTTAAAGTTAAAATCTCATGAATTTTTTAATTAATAATTCATGGAGTAAATAATAATAATAATGGCAAAGGATCTTTTATTTTTCATCAAATGCGTAAAATCAATAATTAATTATTTAGTTAATTAATTGAAAAATAGTCATGATTAAAATGAAATTATAATCATCATTGCTCTTTATTTGAAATAAAATAAATACAGCAATGATAAGATAGTTATGAAAATTGATTCACGCATTGTTCCGATCACAATATGTTGGCATATGATGATGATATCACACTGCTAGTTAAATATTTGGTCCAGCCAATTTTAATTAAAAGCAAATTGAAAGAATTGTAAAAGCCTATGGACGATAATTCAAAAGAATGGTATAATGATTAAAATTGTTCAACAGGTTTTTTTGAGTTTGTTTTGCCTGAACTTGACAAAGTTTGTTTCGTGGCAAGTATTTCAATCGTATTAATGCTGAGAATGGCGATGTCTGGTCTAAGCGATCTGAATAGCTCTGATAGTGGACGTGTCGCATCATCCTCTACATCCGCGAAGATGGCGATATTCGGGCCAGCACATGCCTTGATATTGTTGATAATTATTGAGAGAACTTTGTTGTGGCGATTTAAGTATCGTTTGAGTGCTGCCGTTGAGCTACAATTTGAGAACACGTGTTTATTAGTTAGTTTCACGTTGCAAAGAGGGCATAATGCATTGGTTGTTTTGCCCCATCTTTGAAGGTTAGCATTTGTAGGCAGTTGTTGTTTAATATATTTTCTTACAAATTTATAAAGGACTTCGGATAGTTTTACTGTCGATTTGGACCATCGTGCAATTTCTGAGTTGCTGATATTTTCAATCACTGATTTGACCAGAGCTCCTTGACACTGCAGTATCGACAGGTGATTCAGGTCCCTCTGATAATAATTATAATAATTAATATAATAATAATTAATATTTTAAATTAAATTAATTTTTTATTAATTTTTAATAATTTAAAACGAAACGAACGCTACCGATATTGCAAATACTATAGTTAAGAGAGGGAGTGAGAGGAAATAAAATTGATTGATAGTGAAAGAATATACAACAGAGAAAGAGTGAAGAAAAAAAGAAAGTGAACTAGAGAGACCTACGCACACTGGCTTTAATAGTAAAAATAATAATAATAATAATTTGTTTTGACACTCCGCAGTGAAGCTAGCGCTTTTGAAGTTATTCAATAGGGGCGCTCTACAAATCCTCGGATACAAATAAAGATACAGATTTGTGCATAGCGTCAGAGGTGCCCGGATGAAGAAATGTCCGCATGACCACCAAAGGTCTGTTCGATCAGGTGCTGATTCAATCGTTTCTTGAATAGTTTAGTTGCTGATGGATGATGAGTGGCATGTTCCATATTGATAGTGAGCAATATGAAAAACCATTAATGACAAGAGCTGATTTATTGATTGGTTAATGCAGTTGCAATAATTAAGAGAGACGGAAGTAATGGCTATAGTTAGCAGATGAACGAAGGCAAATAAATGTGTAAAGATATGGGGTTTGACTGTGAGAGATTGTCTTGCAGGCGATGCGACAGTTTATTTAAAAAGAATTTTGAAGCTCGTTTCTAAAGTGACTGGTAAACTCCGTTTGAGATCTTTCCTTAGTCTGTAATCTCGTACTTCTGCCATTCAAATCTGTTCATTTTTGGAAGAGAAGGTTTTCCGTTTTTTTTTGGCAAAGGTTTAGAATGATTAACCCGTCAAAGAGTAACATCAAGAAAATTAGTCGTGAAAAATTCAAGGAGCGGCTTAAACACCACTTGTCCAACAACCTGGAGACAAGTAAGCATCTCAGAAGTTTGCTTACAAGAAGCGCCCTACAAATCTTGGATACGATGTGTTCTAAATGTAGCCACGGGCGTGGTTAATGGTCTATGGTCTGTGTTATACAATTTTTTATAATAAATTGTAAATTAAGAAGACTAATTAAATAATATTATTTTATTTTTATCATTATAAAATATTAAATTATTTACTCGATTATTTAAAGTTGACTCAATGCACAAAAGAGCATCCCAGCATAATGTTGTTATTTTAATTAGTCGACAGGCGGCAGTTTCGTTGCAACTGTTATCACGTAAACAAATTGAAGTGAGGCTTAATCTTAGATGAAGATTAAATTTAGTAGTTTATTAAAAACTTTTAACACAATGTGATCTCCGTTGTCATCTCTGTGTGCCTATGTACAAATGCGTGTGCACGGCCGTTTCGTTGCTGGACACTCAGTTTTAGAAGCTTGAAATACTGAGCTGAACTGAACACAAATTTGAAAAAATAACATAATCAAGACTGATTAATTGCACTGAGTTAATTTTTATTTCAAAATGTTTTCAACATTTAACAAATTTTTGTTCAACAGAGTATGTCTTTGAATTAATCGCATGGGAATACTTTTTCATCATGATTCGCATTATGACTCTGTCCATTTATCATAAAAAATTTTCAAAATCACCAAATGTCTCCAAATTTTTGACAAATGAACCTACCATATACAAACCCACATGTGATTTCAACGAGTTAAATGATTGTTTTAGGATTACGCAGTTTTCTCTAAATCTTCCCACCGTTGCACTTTTGTAAGGAAAATAATACAGTCCTCTGAGGGGTTGTCATACAAAATTTGTCTCCTCACTCCCACCATACACACACCCTCTCCTCAAATGAACTGCGCTATCTGAATGAGTTTGTAGAACAGGCTAAACACAGAGGTATTATTTATAATGAATTAATAATGAAATCTTGACCAAAATAATTTCTTTATTTGTTACTTTGGAGATGATTAGGGACCTCGGCTGTTTCGATTCCCAGAATCTCATACTTTCAGAACCTGGTCCTGTGACATCACATTAAGCTACAGTTATGAAAATATTGCTTGAATGAGTCAAATCATAAATTGAAATTTAGTTGCAAAAAACAGCTGCAAAAAGTAACGAACCAAACGAGGTGGGAAAAAATTATTGTTAGAGTACTTTGAAATGAAATAATATAGATTAGGAAGGATGCGACTGAAACCCAAAAACCCTCTTACGCATCTGGTTACGTGAAAATGATGATATTCTATGTCACGGTAATAAATTATTCATTAATATAATTTTAGATTTTTTTTATACATATTTTTTTTATTCCAACCAAAAATAAATCGAAATAAAAACGGATTCAATTACCGTATATGCTATTTTCAATTTGTCCTAAATGGTAAAGCAAAAGTTCAAATAATTAGGCAAGAAACATAAAATAATTAGGATATTGATTCGTGTCTCCATGCAGTAAACATAAAAATGAGAAATTAATCATAATTAAAGTACAAAAAAGACAAAAATTAATTAGCTATTATACATTAGGAACGACAAATAAAATAACTCTTCAACATTTTAATGAATTTAAAATAATTAATATTAAAATGAAATTTTTGTTTAGAAATTTATTCAATTTATTCAAATATACTTACAGTCAAAACGGCCAGCATGAGCCTGAATCGCTACATCTGATTATGCCACTCTCTAACTGATAAGAAGTTTAAGGTTTAGTTAATTCTAGGAGTTAAGTTTTACTAAAGATTAAATTAATTCTCTGTTTTATGTTAATTGAACAAAATTTTACAAAAATAATGGTTGTATAAAAAAAATAAATAGTAATTTGAAAGCAGCGCAAACTTGTCAGATATAGTACAATTAATAAGTCCGAATTAAATTTTAAATACCTTCTCTCCCGGCACTTCGGTCCAAACAGCAGGGGTGCTCATTTTTGAAACATTCGCTCCACCCTTTCTAGCGAACACGCGGCAGTTTTGTTATGTTTTTTTTTATTTAACAAATATTTGCCTAACGCTGCAAAATCATTGGTTGCAAATGTAAATTATTAAAAAATAAATAAAAACTAAGTAAATTAATTTCTCTTAAGCAAAAAATAAAAATAGATAAAGTAGAAAAAGTGATAACAGTGTATGTGCTAACGATGAAAAACAATCAAAAATTTTTATTTTTCTAATAAATTTTCAAATAGAAATTCATTCAACCAAACTGACAATGATAATTAATAATAACCAAGCTGCTCGATGAACGACGATCGATGAATGTTCAGATAACTTTAGTAACTAAATGTTACAAATAATTAAAGTTATTTTATCTATATTAGATATCATTTTTGTTGTGACACACACTAATCTAACAAAAAATTAATGTGTATAAAAATATAGAAAGTGAAATGGACGTGTTACGGATTTGTCAAATGTAGTTCAATTGAAAGTGAAAGAATTTTCCAAAAATTTTTCAACTCTACTTATGAAAAAGCCGTAGAAAATCGTTTTTATTCATACATCACGTCCATCCTATTTTCATTTAAAACATGGCAGTTTTTTCAGGAGCAATAATTTATTAGCACAACACTACGGGATGAAAGTGAAGATAAGATTGTTGATTGTATATGCAAATTATTTTTTGTGGTGATGCAACAATAAATAATAGTCGGCAATTCGATTCGATTCCGATTCGATTTTCAAAACTGTATCGAAATGCACTTTATGGTCTCCATACTTTTATGTAACATCCATTTCAGTAAAGTTAATTTTGTTTAACCTTCACTTTGACTAACACTCATTCTGTCCAACGCTTATATGGTCTAGATTAATTCCATTGAAAAAAGTTTTGTACGTTGGTTGAGGTTAGCGGAAGTTATTTTGCTAAAATTTCAATTTGAGTACCTTAGTGAAACAAATTTACACCGAAGTTCAATTAGACAATGTGAACATTAAAAATATACGTGTATAGAACAATTAAGACTTTCAATTGGTAAAGAACAAATAAAATTTGGTTCGAAATAAATCGAAGATTATCGAATCTGTTTGGATCATTAGACTATCGATAGGTAGTGGTGGTGGTGGTGGCGGCGGTGGCTTCATCTGAAACACCATCAACATACATCAGTGGTTCTCAAAGTGTGATCCGCAGACCCCATGAGAACCACTGATCTAGAGTACTACAGCACTGTTTGAGAACGGTTTGATGATATGGAGATAGCGATTTTGCAGTGAATGACGCAAAAAAAATTATCGTACATTAATCTATGCGAATCTTTAAGGCAATTTTTGTTTCTTCATCCGTTTAGTCATACAGTAAATATTTAAGAAATAAATTGAATGGAGAATTTGTAGAACGTCAGAGGCACTGTGTGCATGAATAGTTGTCTCGTTACATAAATTTGTCCAGTTGTTAACCACTGTTGTTGCCATTGGTAACCTGACCACCGTTACCACCTTGATTGCAGTTTGTGTTGCCGTTTCCATTTCCATTTCCGTTTCCGTTGGCGTTGCTGTTGGAGTTACAGTTTGTAGTCGCTTTCGTCGTCGCTGCTGAGGTGAGTTTTGTTGTGGTGGTTGTGGTGGTCGATGTCGTGACTGGAGTTGTAGATGTTGTTTTTACTGCTGTTGTTGTTGTTGAAGTAGTGGTTGTCGGTTTTGTAGTAGTGGTAGTGGTTGTTGTTGTAGTCGTAGTTGTTTTGGTTGTTGTAGTAGTTTCTGT
>NW_008704261.1:2707862-2716101 GCF_000326865.2 Helobdella robusta | reverse complement strand
TAGTGGTTGTTGTTACAGTAGTGGTAGTTGTTGTAGTAGTAGTCGTTGTTGCGGTAGTTGTTGCAGTAGTAGTCGTTGTTGCAGTAGTAGTTGTTGTTTCAGTAGTGGTAGTTGATGTTGCTTCAGTTGTGGTAGTTGTTGCAGTAGTTGTTGCAGTAGTGGTTGTTGTAGCAGTAGTGGTAGTTGTTGCAGTAGTTGTTGCAGTAGTGGTTGTTGTAGCAGTAGTGGTAGTTGTTGCAGTAGTTGTTGTAGATTCAGTGGTTATTGTAGTCACAAGGCTAGTACTTTCAGATGTTGCAGTTGTGGTAGTTGTTGCAGTGGTAGTTGAAAATATTGTAGTTGACGTAGATTCAACATTTGTTGCCGTTGATGTTGAACTGAACAACATATACAACATTGTTGTTTGTTTCACATCTGCTGCTGTGTTTGGTTTAATTGTTGCGCCAGTAATGGAACTTGTATCTGCTGTTGGCAGTGAAGAGTTGTCGCTGTTGTTTGTTGACGATGCTGATGATGTATTCTTGCCAGGCATGTCTGTACGATTTTGTTTTAATGAAATAATAAATTGTTTGAATAAATATTTTGTTGACTTTGGTAAATTTGTGATTACGTTTTTAAATGGACGAAAATAACTTTTTAGTGCTAATCAGCCATTATTAAGATATATTCGGCAATAAAATAATTTTGTAACCCTTGACTCTCGTAACTACCAACACCGATGTTATAACTTTAAAAATCTCTATATTTCCAACACCAGTGTTGAAGCTTCCAACGATCGTCAAGTGTTCGTTATTCCGAAGGTTCAAGATTTTCGCTAGATGAATGCAACCGCTTCAAACGCAAACTTTGTTGAACGTTTATTTGAATACCAACAATAATAGAGACTAATAAATAAGTAATAACCACATGAATCCCATTTATGATTTCGCTTATCTGCTGGAAACCTGACAATTCGATCATTCTCGCAGTTATAACAATAACAATTATAACAATAATAATAATAATAATTTTCAAATATTTTATTAAAAAATTGATTGCAATAATAATAATAATATAATAATAATAATTATTATGAGAAATTAAATGATTAATTAAATGATATAATAATCACCATAATCTACGAAGCTCATCAATAATTAAAAAAAGTACAACCAGATAGAGTTAGTTTTAAAATTAATTCAAATGACATTTCTGTCACAATATAAGGAATATATTGATGATATTGCTGAGTTAATGAGACTGTTACAGAATTTATCACACCACAGAATATCGACGAGCGATAAATTAAAAAATTTAAATAAACCTAATGGAGATATTTCGAAAGTATTGATTATTAATTTAGAATGTTTAAAATTTAATGTGTGCAGTGGACGATTTACCCCACCTGAGCAGGTTGCATTTGTCAGGAGTTGTTGCACTAGACATTTTCTGACGAACTTAAAAAAACCTCCGGAAGGCGATTAATAATAATAATGGGAACATTCTTTTATTTTCTAACTCCAAATACTAAATATTAATAATGAAATAATTATAAAATCCTATTAATCTAAAATGTTTGTCACTGCAAGTGAGTACATTTTAGAGGAGCTGGTTTAATTGTTCAATTGGGGTTCAATTATTCTTATTATTTTGGCGTTATCAATAAAATTTTATGGTAAACATAGAGTTGCAATAAAGTTAATAAAAAGACAATAATATATTTTATACAGTCTGAACCTTGTCTCTATATTGCTCGACATAGTGTAGAATGTGTACAACTAGAGTAGGTCAGTTTAATATTTAAATTGAGTTTTAAAACGTACGTACATGCAAATATAAAGTTATTAATGTAGAAACACTCAAATCACTCAAAACACTCAAATCTCATCAATCATCTGTTCCAGTTCAGTTTTCTTTCAACTGGAATGGAAAATCTGGTGCTTCTTTCGCAATTGTTAATGTAATGTAGTGATGTTCCAGGATTGAGCATTGTGGCAGAGTTCGGCTGCCTGTTTATGAGGGGAAAGTCGGGTCCTGTCCCTTCGTCCGGCGTCTCTCTCGTGGATGCCAAACATGATGATACATTATCCATTATTATTCTTATATTGTTATTACTACTATTATTAATACCATTATTATTACTTCAAATTTCTTGTTATTAAATTAGATTTATCGTTGACATAATTATTATTAAATTAAAGTAGAAATATTAATATTTTAGTTTAAGTCGCAACAACACACGGTACATACATTTTCTAACACAAAAGCGTACAGAGCCAGGAATGGCCATTTTAACAATAGCTTAACGTTTGTTGCTGTATATATTGATATCGGCTATTTTTTAAATAATTTGAAATTAATTGTTAAAATTAAATTAAAATATTAATTCCAAACCAATGGCAGCTAAATTCAAAACCTTTATTCAACTAATTGCTACAATCATTTTGGACCCATTTTTAAACCAGTTAAAACCTAATAAACCATGATTATGCCATCTAGCAGTAAGTTGGGCGTTTATCGGCCAACTCACTTGCCAGTCGACGGCAATAATAATAATAATAACGATAATAATAATAATAGACATTAAACATTAGATACTTTCAAAAAAGAGTACTTAAACTAAATGTTGATGGTCTATGTAGAATGTGTCACAAGCATGTTGAAAGCATCAGCCATGTGATTTCTGGATGTCCCGTGCTGGCATCCACTGAATACGCCTAGACACAATTGAGTTGCAAGCTATATTCACTTGTTTATAAGTAGATATGTTGACTTAAAAACATGTGTAGAATATTATAAGCATGAACAGAAGAATGTAACAAACTATATCAATGGTAAAATTTTATGGGTGACATCAGTTGTATCATATAGAAAGATAGAAAAAAAACGGACCAGATATGATTGTCCAAGATAAAACAGAAAATATATGCCTATTGATAGATATACCTGTTCCAGACGATTTAAATGTTTTCCAAAAAGAAACAAAAAAGATCTGTAAGTACAAAAATATTCAAATTGAGATAAAAAGAATGTGGAACTCAAAAACTAAAGTTATTCATATAGTAGTGAAGGCACTAGGAATAGTCTCAAAAAATCTAGATAAAGTTTTGAAAGAATTTTTCAGGAAACCGGCTATGGCTGAAATTCAAAAAATAGCATTAACATAGGAACGGCGAGCATTATAAAAAAATTCTTGGATGAATCTCTATGGGATCTTGTTGAACCCTGGGTTTGTCAATGGCCAGCTTTAAACAAGCTGTGAAAATTGCGAATAATAATAATAATAAACTCTTTTATTATTAAGTTTCAAAAGATCACTAATAAAATTAACCATAAAGTTAAAATATATACGATAAAGTTAAATAAAATAAAATAAAGTCATGCTGCTCATTGTCTTGGAACAGTGTAGAAAAATATTAATAATAAAAACAAGAGTAATGGGAACATCTTTTATTTTTCACCATAAAAAACATACAATGATAAATATATATATTATTATTATTATTATTATTATTATGAATGTTTAATAATATATATATATATATAAGTTAATGTTAATTATATATATATATTAAATATATATATATATATATATAAGTTAATGTTAATTAAATAATGCGCAATGATAAAATTTGTAAAAATTTTATAAAATAATATTAAAGGTTAAGACCATTTTGCTCATTGTGAAGTTAAGTGCAGAACGGTGAAATATAATTAATTAGCATCATAGCTTGTTCCTGTCACAGTAAATGTCATACGATAATCTTATAACAGTGTTTATCAATTTATCATTAAATGATAGCAGCCATGGAACTTTAAACCGTGACATTAAAATTATTGTAAAAACCAATAGGCGTTATTTCGAATGAGTTTATAACTATTGAACAATATTTATAGTTTTTATTTAAACAACAATGCAAATTATTAGAGTATTTATTTCTCTTGTATTGCCTAGAGAATTCTAGATTGGTTTCATGGCACACAGTTCATTTTAGAATCTAGATTTTGTTATTTTGAAGTATGGCGATATCGGGTTGTAAAGTGTTGAATAATTGAGATATTGGGCGAATACCCTCAGACTCTAAATCTGCAAATATGCGGCTATTGGCTGGAGCGGATATTTTCAGCCAATTGATGATCACGGCTAATATCTTGTTGTGTTTTTCGGTATATCTTGCCAGAGCGGATGTAGAACCACAATTGGAAACTACGAGCTTATTGTCTGTCAAGAATCACAGAGAGGGCATTGAGGGCTTTGCGTTTTCCCCATCTAAACAAATTTGCGTTAGTAGGCAACTGCTGGACTAAATACTTCCTAGTAAATATCTAGAGGACTCCGGCTAGATTTTCCGTGGACTTTGACCAACAGGATATGTTTTTGGTTTTGATGAAATTTTTTATATTTAAATTTAGTGAACCTTGACTCTGCAGCGAGAAAAACATGATTTAAGCTACATTCAATTCTTTTTTCTTCCAAATGACTAAGCGACGACCTTACTTGGCCATATTTTAAGAGCGTATTATCTACTTTAATAAAATCGATTGCTGATTCTTTACAGAGACATTGAATTTCTTTGTTGCTATTAGTTTTAAAATAGAACCGAAGTTTCAGTCTTATTTTTTCTGTCGCATCTTTTAATGAAATGATGCCATGACCTCCCATTGTTGTTAGCAGAGAAAGTAGTTCAGACACACAGCCGAGTATTTAGATAGTTTATATTCTTTAAAATTAAAAAAGTTAGTCTCGTGACCGACTGTTAATTCTGATTGGGATATGTTTCTTGCCGTTTAATCGTACAACCTCGACGTGTGTAACCGATAGGGATGTCGATACAACTCCAAGAAATAAATGAAATGAATATGGAAAAATTACAAAAATCGGAGCCTATGGAAATTCCAAGCTGCGTGTGAAACTATACCAATGAGTATAGAATCCAGCAAAGAACCCTAGGTCCACAAATAGCACAAGAAACAAAACAACGAGGCGGATTCGTTTTCACAGAACCCAAGGCCTGTTTTCACTGGGCCTGTCTGTCAGTCGGTCGGCTTTCGCACAACCCTGGCCTGTTTTCACTGGGCCGTCGAGTCTGATCGGCTTTCGCACGACCAAGGGCCTGTTTTCACTGGGCCTGTCAGTCAGTTGGTCGGCTTTCGCACAACCCTGGCCTGTTTTCACTGGGCCGTCGAGTCTGATCGGCTTTCGCACGACCAAGGGCCTGTTTTCACTGGGCCTGTCAGTCAGTCGGTCGGCTTTCGCACAACCCTGGCCTGTTTTCACTGGGCCGTCGAGTCTGATTGGCTTTCGCACGACCAAGGGCCCGTTTTCACTGGGCCTGTCTGTCAGTCGGTCGGCTTTTGCACAACCCTGGCCTGTTTTCACTGGGCCGTCAAGTCTGATCGGCTCTCGCACGACCAACACAAAACAACAAGAGTCAGAACAACACTGGAAACAAATCGTGTGACTTTAGTACGCGTGCGAAACTATGCCAATGAGCATAGAGTCTCGTACCAAATCCACTTTTGAGAACTTAAGACGTCTCTGAAACTATGCCAATGAGCATAGAATCACGTATTAAGTCTCTTAGGGACCAGAATAGGCACTGATTATTCGAAGCTGCCTCACTAGTCAACCCAGTGCTTCTTGTCTTTTCACACCCTTCCTTATCAAAGCAAAATTAGATTTTGTTTCGGGTGTTTTAAAAACATAAAAATTTCCAAGGTATGTCCAATTAATAAAAAAAATTACTAATTAAATTTTAAAATAATTTGTAATAATTTATGACGTCATCTAAATTGCAAAACAAAAAAAAATCGTCGTCACCTATCGAGTAAATTAACTTGCACCATGCCCCCTATCGAGTGAATAAATTTCGCGTTGAAAATTTTGCAGTCTTTTTAGTCAGTATTATTTCATAATTCTGACAATATTAATATAAAACAGACATTTGGATGGCTATACAGCTCTGGGCCAAAAGATGATAAAGTCCCTTTATAGCAACTCAAGATCAGACATAGATGTCAAAATTAAATGTAGGTTGTGTCAACCGCAGGAGGAGCATGTCAACCACATTGTGGCCGGATGCCCAATAATAGCGTCAAATGAATATACGCATCTACACAATAAGATTGCTAATTATCTACATTGCCAATCCTGAAAGAACTTGGTCAAAATGTGCCAGAACGCTGGTGGGATCACCAGTCTGAAAAGGTTGTCGAAGTAACAAAAAATGCTTGTTCGTCGATGTTACTGTCCCCAATGACACCAATGTTGCTACAAAGGAAATTGAAAAACTAAACAAATATAAAGACTTTGAGATCGAGATTTTACGTATGTGGAACACAAAAACACGCGTGATCCCAATAGTAGTTGGTGCATTGGAAAAGGTACGTCAGGGGCTGCAGAAATAAGTCAATGAACTGCCTGGAAAGAAAAGTGTTGCAAAAGTGCAGAAGATAGCTCTACTCGGTACTGCCCACATGCTCGGAAAGTTTCTACCAACAGGAAACTAAATTCCTACATCTCAAAAATCTGCTGGACTTCCGGTAGATACCAGCAAAAGTGGTTAAAAAAAATAACAATATAATGATATAAATAATAATAGTAGTAATAATAATAATAACCACAACAGTAAATATTTTTGATTTGAATGACCTTTTGTGACGAGGGTGAACGTAATGAGGCTGATAGCTGTGACCAGCCAGGCAGCAGTTGAGCACATCATGACGACTCCAAACATTGGCCTGTAGGGGGTCGACCTCACGTACATCCTTATCATCGTCTTCCTCGTCATTATCATTGTCTTCCTTGTCTCGTTCGCATTCCAGTTCGGAATCAATCGACCACCACCAAAACTTATTCCTCTCCGTATCAAAACTTTAACAAGTTTTTTGGATGGTAGATGATGCTGTTGATGGTGGTGATAAGGATGATGTGGATGAAAAAGATGTTGATGATGAGGAGGAGAAGAAGGTCGAGGGTGAAGATCTATGCTGTTGAGTGGAAAAAGTTTCAAAATTGTTAATTATGATCTACTGTAGGAATAATATAATCTTGACAAATTTATAAATAAATGACATAAAATGAATGATTGAAAAAATCAACAACTCGATCAAACAATCAGATAATTTTCTTATCACCACAATCAACAACATCAAGTGCAACGCCTCTGAAATCATGACTTTATTAGCCAAGAATACGACTTGACGATCGAAAAACGTAGTTCGAGGTTTTCAAAAAAAGTGTATCATGTTTGGTTGTTTTGGGTGGGTGTTAGGGGTTTAGTTAACAATTGAAAAATAAATGATAAAAAAGTTCATTGAATCTAACGCGACATAACGTAGACAAAGTTTGCAGTGTCGGGTTCAGGGTATGCCGCCTCCGTTATCAACAATCGACTACCATTTTGTTATAAAACTTTTTGAAAATTTTCCAATAAAAATTTTTTCAAATACTTTTTATACAATAAACTGAGAGTTTTATACATAAAAACACCGTTTTAAATAGAAAGATTGACATAAAATTGTGTGCTGAGCTAAAGAAATAAAGAAGGTCGCCAAGTATTTCTAGTAGTTGGCCCCCCGTCAAAATTTGACCTCCTCGTCAAACTTTGCCCCACCGCCAATTTTTGACCATTGTCATGATTGTCCAGCTCTGTCGTGGAAGTTTGTGCAATCGAAGATTTGTACAAAGACTGAATACTTACGATCGATATAACATGTCTGAAGTTTGTTTTATTACATTTTACAAAATCAATAGATCAAAATGAAATAAAATTGAACAAACTCGATTTTGAAATCTGCCATTGACTTGAGTGCTTCTAATTGTTCGTCGAAACAAATTAAGTGTTCGTTACTTTAAAAAATCTAAATAATTAATTAATTGATTGATTAATTAAGATTTAAAATTTACTTTTAATGAAATTTAAAACAAAACTTGATGATGGAACTTTTTTTTAGAAACAAATCAATAGTAATGTATGATGGTTTAGAGATTTCAGAGATTTAAAAATATCTATTATATTCGCCTGCTTTTCATGACTACGTTGTGCAAGAACAAATCTCTCTCTCTCTCTCTCTCCTCTCTATTATATATATATATATGTATATATATATATATATTCTTTTGTATTGACAGTAGTAGTAGTTGTAGTAGTAGTAGTAGTAGTAGTAGTAATAGTAGCAGCAGCAGTAGTAGTAGTAGTAGTAGTAGTAGTGATAGTAGTAGTAATAATAGTAATATAGTAGTAGTAGTAGTAGTAGT
>NW_008704261.1:2703205-2704823 GCF_000326865.2 Helobdella robusta | reverse complement strand
TTTGCTTTCTTTGAAAAATAAAACAACTTCAAAAACAGGCAAAACAAATTGTTTTTCAAGTGTCAATATTTTTTATTTTTTTCAATTTAAAATTTAAAATTTAGAATGTATGTTACACAGATGTGAGGAATGCCCAGGAAAACTGAGTGTCAAAAATAACTTAAGAGCGATTTTCGAAGAAGCTGTAATTTCCCATGATGATAATCGCAGTTCATTGATTGTTCTTTTCCTGTTTTTCGTAAACGTATTACTGATGGAGTAATAAACGTCAATAAAGAAACTATTCAACTACAATCAACAGCTTTCAAAATGATATTGCCAAAGATGAAGTTTCCAAGATAGTAAATCTGGCCGAGATAGACTTTCCAACATGGATGGAATTTCAACTACTCCAAATCTAAATCTCTTCCCTCTCTAAACCCAATCATGAATCACAACAGCAACACAAATAGTGCCAATGGTGGTACCAAGAATGCAAATTATGATTATTTTTATGTTTATAATCATAGAATTGATCCAGATAATAATTTAATGAATGATGTTAATGATATCTGTCTTCTTCTTTTGCCAGAGAAAATTGATTCGTTTATTGATGCTGATTCTTTTTCAGTCTTACATGTTAATAATAGAAATTTATTTTAAAAAAATGACTGAACTTGGTATTTTAATTCACTCCTGTAAAAATAAGTTTTATTTCATTGCGGTTAGTGAAACTTGGTTGTATAATCATAATAAATAATAATTAATAAATTTACCAAATTTTAGTTTGGCTTATAAAAATCGTGTCACCAATATTGGTGGTGGGGTGGGTCTATTCATTAATAAGGGCCTAAAATTTGCTGTTAAAAAAGATTTGTCTTTTTTTATCTCATTTGAGGTTTTGGTTGTAGAGATTTTTATTTCTAATAATTTGAACTATCTAGTTTGTGTCATTTATCGTCCACCCGATAATGACCTAATGTTATTTTTAGATGAATTATCATCCTTATTTTTTCAAATTAAAACCAAACTCATATAAACATATTTACGTTATGGGTGATTTCAATATTGATCTATCTTAAAATGATTATAATAATACTTCTTGACAATTCGTTAATTTATTAAAATCATTTAATTTTATTCCATTGATATCTGTTCCAACTCGTGTTACTGTTTCAAGTTCATCATTAATAGATAATATTTTTACCAATAATTTATCACTTCACAAATTTGGTGTCATTCTTTCCACGTTTTCTGACCATTTTCCTATATTTACTTCTTTTAAATCATCTTTCCCTTCAATTTTACCTAACATTGTCCCATCATTTTCATATAATTTTAATAATATATCTAAACTTAATTCGTATTTAGAACTTCTTGATTGGAACCCTTTATTATGTTGTTTGGACATACTTTGATTTATTTGTTGATGTATTTAAAAGTGCTGCTCTTACATTTTGCGTAACAAATCAAAAACGAACTCGTAAATAACAACCTTGGATCACCAAGGATTTAATTATTTCTTCTGCAACAAAAAATAAATTTAAAAAAAAAATTTGAGATCAAAATCAGTCTCCGATCGATTGTTATATATATCATATAAAAAGTTAATTGTTAAACTTTGTAGAACCTCTGAAAA
>NW_008704261.1:2680383-2682428 GCF_000326865.2 Helobdella robusta | reverse complement strand
AAACAATATCCAACCCAGATAATTCGTCATTCAAATATATTACATCTAAAAATTCTATAAACAAATTCTCTAAAAAACCCAAGACAATAACTCCGTTTTATTTACACATTGAAAAACATATCAAGGCTATTAAATATAGAAACATTTTGAAGAACCCTGACATATCTATCCCCTCTTGGAAAATAAATGAACCTATGATAAACTTATATTTAACAAAATACAAAAAAAATGAAGAGCAGCACATAATTCAATCAATAATTAAAGAACATGTTTACCATAATACAGGAAGCACAATAATTTATACTGATGGATCTAAAATGAATGAATCCACAACGGCAGCAGCTATTATAGGCGAAACAGAGATTTCAGCGCACTTACCAGATGACACAAGCATATATACTGCTGAGCTCCAGGCAATCAACATGGCCTTAGATCATATTAAAAATGCATTTAATGAAACAATTATCATAATAACAGATTCTCTGTCGAGTGTTCAAGCTTTAAAACAATATAAAAATAATAATAACTTAGTTAAACTTATAAAAATTAAAATACATAAAATCGTTCAAAATGATTGCCGTATTGAGATAATATGGGTGCCAAGCCACATAGGGATTGATGGCAACGAAAAAGCAGATAAATTAGCTCTAGCAGCACATCAAAAACCAATATGCTTTATACAGACATAAAAACAATAATAAATAAATACATTTACACACTGTGGCAAAATGAATGGAGTTATTCGAAGACGCAATTAAAGCAAATAATCCCCCTTATTGATCAAAAAAGAATAAAATTATCTAATAATAGGTTTATGACATCCAAAATAAATAGATTAATGATAGGCCACACAATGTTAACCCATAGTTATATACTTAATAAAACTGAACAACCAACATGTCAATACTGCAATAGCAATTTAACAATACAACATATAATAGCATGCGAAAATTCAGTTACTCATAAATATCATAAATTGATTCCTAAAACACTTCATGCAAACTTTGAAACAAAAGAAGATATAGTTAAATTAATAAAATTTCTGAAAGACATATGCATATATGATGCGATTTAAAATATGGAACAAAACTAAGTTAATTTAACCAATAGATTGAAAATATAAACTTTGACATAACATAAATAAATTAATAAAGTAGATCTAAGTGCCACTCTACGGGGTTGGTGAAATTTGATCGGGCTATAGAGTCGCATTGATGCGGGGAAGAGAGCCAAAATATAGATAATACATAATTCGGCAAGCTGTGTATGGGCATCGTGCTGGTCGGCGGAGATGCAGTTTAAATGGTTTAGATGTGATCGGGTATGCTACCAATAGCACTGACGTGCGGGGTGAAGTCTGCATCGGCGGTCCGGTCCGGTGCCGTTGATTGACGGCTCGCCCCCTGTGTATTCGGTCTGAGATTCAAATAAATAAATCAAGAATGCACTAACGAATATGTCTATAATAATATGTAGAGATATGCATAAAAACATTCATATGAGAACACTGAGCGACTGCTATGGGTGGACCTCTTGGTGGAGGCCCGAAAGCCGGAGAGCAAAGCAAATTGAGATTAGAATTGAGAATCCTCAAGGGTATGTCGAGTGTTCGCTGTGGCGAGATTCATGGTGAAGGCTCAATTGCCAAAGAGGAAGGGGAATAAGGCATGAGAACCCTCAAGAGCATGTCGAGCGTCTGTCATGAGCGAACCTCATGGTAGAGGCTCAATTGTAAGAGGAATAGGGTAAGTTTTGAGAACTCTCAAGGGCATGTCGAGCGTCTGCTGCGGGTGAACCCCGGGGTAGAGGCTCAATTGCCAACAGGAAGGGGGTAATGCTTGAAAACTCTCAAGGTCATGTCGAGTGTCTACTGGGGGTCGGCATCATGGTGGAAGCTCAATTTCCGAAAGAAAACCTTTTTTTTTTTTTTTTTTTTTTTTTAACAATCAGAATCTCAAATGCGTGCATAGGGGGTGGCACTGGCGGTCGGTGCAGATGCCCTCCGCATTGAATGCGATTATTTATGGCATCAGTGGATCACGATA
>NW_008704261.1:2585564-2680333 GCF_000326865.2 Helobdella robusta | reverse complement strand
TAGCATAAAATAGGATAATACAAATCAGTTTTAATTTTAGGGCCAAAATATAAATAATGTTTTTTCAATATTAATCCTTAAGTTATTAGAAGCCACCCAATTATAAACAAGAAATAATTCGTTCATTATAGTTTTTTTTGTTAATAGTAGAAACCAATAAATCAAAATGAGAATGAGAATAGAGAAGAGTAGTATCATCTGCAAAAAGTATAAACTTCAGTACATTAGATGCATTTATAAAATCATTGATAAAAATGTTAGAAAACATTGGACCTAGAACTGAACCTTGCGGAACACCAGAAGCAATAGGAGACAGTTGAGAAATGGAGTTATTAAAGCAGACATACTGATAACGATCTTTGAAATAAGATTCAAACCAAGTGAAAGCCTTACCTCTTATACCATAAAAATACAATTTGTATAATAGAATATTGCGATCTAATGAATCAAAGGCTTTACAGATATCAATCAATGAAAACGCTAATGCAAAATTTCTTAGACTCTAAAGCAAGAGAAACCACCAAATTAATTTTATCACTCATTGCACATTCAGTACTTAATTTTGAACGAAAATCATATTGATAATAACAAAATACATTATAAAAATTTAGAAACTTTGTGAACAGTTTTTTCAATAACCTTTGACAAACTAAATATAATAGAAATAGGACGATAATTGTTAACAACATGTCTATCACCATTTCTAAATAAAGCTTCTTTGAAAACATTTGTAAAAAGTTCAAAGGCTATATCTGTGTCAGGA
This sequence comes from Helobdella robusta, assembly GCF_000326865.2. Taxonomy (NCBI): domain Eukaryota; kingdom Metazoa; phylum Annelida; class Clitellata; order Rhynchobdellida; family Glossiphoniidae; genus Helobdella; species Helobdella robusta. The sequence goes on along the minus strand of NW_008704261.1, from coordinate 2,679,570 downwards.
AAGTTTAAAATAAGTTTCCAATCAAAATTCTTTAAATAAATATTTAATTTAGCAATGTTGGAACATGGATATAATGGATATGGCATAAAAATTAATTTATTGCAAAAATTGTTATTTTGTTCTATGGATCAAACATCGTCGTTGTCTTTTTCAGCGTCTTTGATTAATCGTCTGATCTGAAATTATCGCTTGCGAAGTTTTTGTCTCGTTTTCTGTTTTAAATTCGATTTTGTATTGCATTTAATATATTATATACTATATTTAGTACATTTAAAAAAGAAAAGGGATTAGTATAAATAATTTTCTGCATTTATACATTTCGTTTTATACATTTTAACTTCCTACCTACATACATATAATATACAGATACACATACACATACATAAGTAGTTAAGTACACATGACATGACATTGAGATTACATTAAACTATTAGAAAATCTTAATTCTTAACTTGTCAAAATAATATTAAAAACAATAATACATTTTAATTAGAAAATATTGGCTTAGTATTTGATTTGACAGACACAGGTTCTCAACCAAATCAAAATGACTGTGTGTTCCATTACAAAATTTCACTCATCTTATTTAGATGAAAATGTTACTTTACATAGGTTAATTTAATTTAGACTATACTATACAACACTGCAATATAGCTATAAAGTATAACACTATACAATATAATTATAATAATCAGCAAACAATTATTCATAATAATGTAGTATAATAGTAATAAATAATATTAGTAACATGATAAATGCATTAAATAATTAAATAATGTTAACTCAAAGTTGTATAAATAATTTGTGCTGATATTAATTAAGTTAAATTTAAATTCAGACTGCCAAAGAATGATATAAAGAGAATGCAATGGGAAAACCTCATTAAAAAATACATTGACAATTACGATGAAAAAAAAAGATTTTAATTTGTAGCAAATATTTTACACCGGAAAGTTTTCATAAAGTTGGTTTGAAAATTTTTCTTCAAAAAGATGCTTTTCCAACGATATTTGACAAGGTCAGTGTTACGTATATAAGGGTTTCGAAATGTTCATACTTTCTTACTTCATTGAATAAGTCTACTGTATCTTCCATTGATTGTCCATTTATCATTTCTAGAACAAAGTCTGGCAATCCAGCTGCAATTAGATCCACTAGAGTACCTGTATCTATTGATGTTCTCATGTCCAGTAAAAGTTTTTCTTTTTTTATAGCATAATCCACCAATGAACCATCCTTGTACTTAAATAACAACGCATACGTCACTTGGTTCCAGCCTGAATTTGCAAATGATTCACAGAATTTATTTTTCCAAATAGACCACTCTGAGTTTAGTGTTAATTTTATAATCATAGAACTATACCAATCAGCGCAACTTTTGTCCATGAATAGTTTGAGTATCTCAATTTTTTTCTCATCTTCCGTAATATCAAAACGTAAACATTCTTTTTCAAAAACATCAATCCACTGGCTTGGGTTAATATTTTTACTTGTAAATCTTTCAATTATAAACTTTTCTGCAATATATTTCAGGTTCTGTTTTTTAAATCTTGTGAGCTTTCAATAAATTTTGTAAATAATTTTTCCAATGAATCTGTATTTTTTCCTAAATTACCAGATGCTTGCTTTCGTTCAATTTCTTCGAGATATTGATCTCCAAATTGTAGATTACCATCTTCATCTATGTACACGTTACTTAGTTCATTTGTCATTGTAATCCAAATTTTTCTCGTCTGATGTCTTTTTTTTAAACTATTTTTTATTTTATTGTACGCAGCTGTCTTTATCAACTCTTTATGAAGACTAGCAGACTGTAATTCTTCTGGAATAGCAAACACTTTTTCATCTCTTGTCGTTATGGAGGTTACACAATATACATTTGACTTTCCATCACTCGCTGGCAACACTGCAAATTCAAATCGTAGCTGGTCCGTTTTATAATTCATTTAGGTTTCTCAATAAACGGAAATGTCGTTTTATAAGGGTTTTGATTATAATTTAGGATTTAAACAAACAAATGTGTTGCTTCTGAAAACAAAGGTTTTATTTTGTTAAATGTTAAAAAAAATCATTTTTGGAGAAAAAAAACTCACCTGAAAACAAAGAAACGACATTTAAAGTTTATTATTTCACAAATTATAATCAGTTTGTCACAAAATATATTTCATTAAACTTTACTTATAGGTTTTCTTTTAACCTCTCAACAAAAACCCTATACAAAAAATTCGCAAAGCGCGACAAAATCAAAATTAAAGAAATATAGTTTCTTTACACGTATATAAAAACCAATCATTTCAAGTTTCAGTTGAATAATTTAAATGTTTTTAAGTTATAATTTTGAAATTAAGATATTGTTGTCGGCATATTTTTTCTGAAGTGTTTTTTATTTATGTTATGATTTATTATATACCAAAAATTAACTTATTTTAATTTTTTAATTTTGTAACCAATAATTTGGTTCTATAATAATTTAAAATTTTGTATTTTTAGCCTTCATCAGATTTAAAGCTAGTTTCCCATAATATTTCTGAAACGTTAATAACTGATGTGATGTCAAGTGTAAATTTGGTTTGTATTTTTATAACTATATATTATCAAGATTGTGATACATTTTAAGCCACCAAGTATTACAAATTTGGAAAATAAGTGGCAAGAGGTACGATTGAACGAACGAACTATTGCAAAATAAAAAAAAACGTCAGAAAAAAAAGTAATTATAAAATGAATGCTTGAAAAATTGACGTTAGAAAGATTAACGAACGAACGAACGAACGAAAGAACGAACGAACGAACGAATGAATGAATGAATGAACTAACAAATACGAAAAGTAATTATAAAATGAATGCTTGAAAAGTTGACGTTAGAAAGATTAACGAACGAATGAACGAATGAACGAACGAACGAATGAATGAATGAATGAACTAACAAATACGTAAATAAATAAACAAACAAACAAAAAATAATTTATAGCTTCTTGCAATTGTAGATTAATTATATTAAAAGTTTCAAAACTCACGTTAATACTGTTTGCAACATTATTACGTTTACGTGATTGGACGTGAAAAAAGTCACGTGATCGGAGCGCTCTCTACTAGGTCGGCTCATCTCGTGTCTGTATAAATTGTTGTCTACAGTGCGCTCCCCCTATTCATCAACTAAGAAACGGCTCTTTTCAGAGCCATCAACAAAACGATGACATCTAGCCTCACTTTCAAATCCCTTTCGTCGTTTGTTTGTGCACAGTCGAATTTTTCATTCTCTTCGTTTGCACAAAACGCGAGCGTCCGACCTTAATTGAGACCGTTATTGAGTAAAGCCACTATTGTAAATGTTTGCTACAAATTTCTATCAGTTATGTAAGTAGGTAGATAAGAGCAGTTTGCATGGACTGCATTTAATTACTAATAACTATCCCAAAGTAATGAGAAACTGCTGATTGAAGTACTAAAAAAATTTCGAAAGAACGCACATCAGAAAACTGGAACGGCATTTGGAAAATAAGTGGCAAGAGGTACGATTGAACGAACGAAAATAAAAAGAAACGTCAGAAAAAAAAGTAATTGTAAAATGAATGCTTGAAAAATTGACCTTAGAAAGATTAACGAACGAACGAACGAATGAACGAACGAACGAACGAATGAATGAATGAATGAATGAATGAATGAATGAACTAACAAATACGTAAATAAATAAACAAACAAACAAAAAATAATTTATAACCTCTTGCAATTGTAGATTATATTAAAAGTTTCAAAACTCACGTTAATACTGTTTGCAACATTATTACGTTTACGTGATTGGACGTGAAAAAAGTCACGTGATCGGAGCGCTCTCTACTAGGTCGGCTCATCTCGTGTCTGTATAAATTGTTGTCTACAGTGCGCTCCCCCTATTCTCTATCAAGTTTTTGCTTCGTGTCTTATTTTCTGCTCTTTCGTTCAGGCAAGTTCTAGACAATATGGCAAGAACCAAGCAGACGGCTCGCAAATCTACCGGTGGCAAGGCACCTCGCAAGCAGCTTGCCACAAAGGCTGCAAGAAAAAGTGCTCCGGCTACGGGAGGCGTCAAAAAACCTCATCGTTACAGGCCAGGTACAGTAGCTCTCAGAGAAATCAGGCGCTACCAAAAAAGCACCGAACTGCTCATCAGAAAACTGCCCTTTCAAAGACTGGTTCGTGAGATAGCTCAAGATTTCAAGACCGACCTTCGTTTCCAGAGTTCGGCAGTCATGGCTCTACAGGAAGCAAGCGAGGCTTACCTGGTCGGCCTCTTCGAAGACACCAACCTCTGCGCCATTCACGCCAAACGCGTCACCATCATGCCCAAAGACATCCAGCTCGCCCGCAGAATCAGAGGCGAACGTGCTTAATCTCTACCTTATAACAAGACAAACGGCTCTTTTCAGAGCCACCAAATTTAACGATCGACAAACATCGCCTGGCCAATTGAGCTCTACTTTTGTGTGTGAGTGTGCGCGTCTGTTAAATATTACGCAATATAACTAACCAGATGCCATTTGTGAGGGTGCATGGTACGCCTTGTCGAATGAGGTGTTGAAACTGGACGCAGCGTTCAATAATGTCGGGCTTCGCTTAATCAGTGTTGGCTGGCTGACGCCACACCACTAATCGGTTTGTTTGCATCTAATTAATTATAAAAATAAAAGTGATCATCATCGCCATTTTTTGTTTTTAATGACAATTTCTGTAAACAAATTGGCAAAATAGACTTTCAATACGATGTAAGGAGCAAATGACAGTTGCGTTATCGTATGGCGAGGAAAGTGCGTCACATTTCTAAACCATTCGCTGTGTTGGTCGAAAATCACAAAAAAGAATATGTAAGCAAGTTACTCCACCATCCAACGCCACAATTGCTGAACCAAACCTGTCTACATCAGCAAGTCTTAAACTGCTAGGTGTTACTCTTGACCCGTCTCTAACTTTCAAAGCTCACACTTTTACATTACTTGGTCAATTCGCCACATTCGACTTCTTCACACAATTGAAACGGCTACTAGCACGCTGTCTTGAATTATTATCTCGCCTGCAACCTTCTCTCTCTTTCTCTCTCTCTCTCTCTCCGGCGTATCTAATTTTCAAGGCTTTGATGGCCGTGCCGTTTATCCGGGCACCTCTCCTCTGACTCTATGCACAGGGCGCGCTGCACATATGATATTATTATTATTTATGAACCGGAATTTCGATCCAGTCCAGAACAAATGGTATTATTTTATTTTATTGATAATTTGGTGAATGAAGCACGACGATGACCGATGAAATGAACTTTTTTTGTTGCTCATAAAATTTGTTGTTAATCGTAAGAAAGTTATGTATTGCTAAATAACGTGCACAGACTGATAAATATCTAAGAGTAGTCGCTGTTATTGGCAAAATTTTAATCAGGTAAAAAAAAAAAATCCATCAACCAATCGATCGATATTCGCCTATATAAAAACGCATTGGAATGAGCTGGCGTAAGCAATAGCGAAAGAGCACGCAAACATTCGTTAAAGTTGGGCGGCTCTGAAAAGAGCCTTTTGTTACGGTGGTGTGGTGTGGTCGATGCACTTTTCTACTTGGCTTGGCTGGCCTGACTGGCTCCTCCGGTAGAAGCGGAACCGCTTCCGCCGACCTTGGCCGTCTTCTTGGGCAAGAGGACGGCTTGGATGTTTGGAAGAACGCCACCCTGGGCGATAGTGACTCCGGCCAAGAGCTTGTTTAACTCTTCGTCGTTTCTTATGGCCAGCTGAAGGTGGCGAGGTATGATACGGGTTTTTTTGTTGTCTCTGGCAGCGTTCCCGGCTAACTCTAAAACTTCTGCCGCCAAATACTCCATGACCGCCGCCAAATATACGGGCGCTCCGGCTCCTACTCTCTCGGCGTAGTTGCCTTTGCGCAACAGCCTGTGTATTCTTCCTACGGGAAACTGCAATCCGGCTCTGCTCGATCTGCTCTTGGCCTTTCCTTTGACCTTGCCGCCCTTTCCTCTTCCAGACATTTTCGAGTGATGTTGTATAAACTAAATTAGAGGAACATGAATTTCCGCAATAACTGCAAATATCTATTTCCCGACAAATGGCTAAGCTTATATACCCCTGCTAGTAACTCTCGGATAGTTATTTTAATACATCACGTGACGCGGTACGACGCATTTACAACCAATCAACGGGATCTTGTAAATGAATATCTGTCGTTATAATGTCGTTATAATAATAATTAGACGTTGTACAAAAGTTCTATGTTCTGCACAAACAAACACACACACACACACACACACACACACACACACACACACACACACACACTTTTGCAACGTGTATAGAACGTTATGTTACATATATTATATTTTATACATATTGTGTATGCAATAGTATGCTACTAATCCTTCTTATTTATTTATTGATTAATACATTTATTCAAACATCTATTAATTCGTCAATATCGACATATTTTTATTCAACAAATACTAATAATAATTTTGAACATACGATCTTGAAAATTCGAAATTAGGCGCGCGCAACTATCACCTCTCTTTGTTCTTTCTCTACTCTCTCGCACACAAGCACGCTCTCTCACAGGCACACCATCTCGCTCGTAAATACATTAGTATGCAATCACGTGATCTATTCACTCACCTAGCTCTCTCATATATATTGGTCTGCGAGAATTGAACGCCACCATTGCGACTGCGTGTTTAATCTGATATTATCTGATTATAATTTACTTATTCTATCTTGAACAATGCCACCAAAGCCTGCCAGTAAGGGTGCTAAGAAGGCCGCCAGCAAGGCGAAAGCTGCTCGCAGCACGGACAAGAAGCACAAAAGAAGGCGAAAGGAAAGCTACTTTATATACATATACAAGGTGCTGAAGCAGGTTCACCCGGACACGGGCATCAGCGGCAAAGCCATGTCGATAATGAATTCATTCGTCAACGACATCTTTGAGCGAATCGCCGCCGAAGCTTCTCGCCTCGCCCACTACAACAAGAGATCCACCATCACTAGCAGAGAAATCCAGACGGCCGTCAGGCTTCTGTTGCCCGGCGAGTTGGCCAAGCACGCCGTCAGCGAAGGCACCAAGGCCGTCACCAAGTACACCAGCTCAAAGTAATCGACCACTGACATAAAGACAAAACAAACGGCTCTTCTCAGAGCCACCCATTCTAGCGATGATACGCTTGCTAGCTTAGCTAAACTATTTTCTCTTTCCTGAGTATATATCTAAATCAAATATTCGAGCCTCCGAATGAAATCGCGCAAACAACGTTACAATTAGAGAGTCAAGACGTCTCGAAAACCTGATGTGTCTCTTGTTTTTTTTTTAACTCAACATATAGTTGCTTTTACAATTATCAAGTTCAATTAAATAAATTTTTTAGAGGAGGCTGCTATCTAATTTCTTCAAACATTTTTTGGTCATTCCTTTGTACATGTGGTTTCGTTAATGCAAATGGATTCGATAATTACGGGAACAATTGTTCAATAAAGCGTTGCCTGAAGCTGAATTATAACGCTCATAAAATTTGGTTGTAACAGCTGACGCATTTCGATTCATTAGTATTGTTATGCCAATTGTGCAAGTTTTCTTTTAATAAATACATTGAACAGACGAACACTCCGAACGTACATTTTCAAGAACATGTACAAATAGATTATCAATCTCTGTTACTGTCATTAAGTATTACAGGAGATCTTTGGTTTAGAAATGGCGCCGTAAACGAAAAAAGTACTAGTTGGAACACATATGTTAATTCATTAACAAATAAAACATCATCAAAGCAAATATGGTCTGTAGTAAACAAAATGAACAACAAAAACACACACAGCAATACAAATAATATATACATTAAACAAAATATCTACCAATCAAATGAAGAAATTGCCGAAATATTTGCCAACCAAATTCAAGAGAATTCATTAATCAAAAATATTAATAAAACATTTTCAAATGTAATGAAATTAGAAGAAAAAACCACGCTAGACTTTACTTCTGATAACACAGAGTATTATAACGAAAATATAACGCTCACAGAATTAAAAAACGCTATAGAAACAAGTAATACTAATTCAGCACCTGATCCCGATCAGATCACATATAATATGCCAAAAAATTTACCCCAAATATCTTTGATATCACTCCTAGACGCTTTTAACTTCACGTGGTGCAATTATTCTGTACCAGAAGAATGGGGTAAAGCCATTATAATACCAATATTAAAACCCGGTAAGTCAAAAGAAGATCCATCCAACTATAGACCAATATCTTTAACAAACACCATATGCAAAACTTTTGAAAAAATTGCAAATAATAGGTTAACATACTTTTTAGAACTAAATAAATTAATATCGCCTTTCCAATGCGGAGGTCAAAAGAACCGCTCTACTTTAGATCATTTGGTTTCTTTGGAGACATTTGTAAGGGAAGCTCTCATAAGTAATGAACAGGTGGTAGCGATTTTCTTTGATGTCGAAAAGGCCTATGATAAATCGTGGAGACATGGAATACTCAGAGATCTGCATAATGCTGGCTTGAAAGGCCGACTTCCAATATTCATTTCCAACTTAATAAATAATAGAGAATTTAAAATAAAATACAATCAAACTTTTTCTACATATAAAAAAATGGAAACAGGTATAGCACAAGGTAGTATCCTGTCTGTAACACTTTTCTGCATGAAAATCAACGGTCTATGCAATATAATTCCACCTGACATGCTAAAATGTCTTTACGTAGACGACTTCATGATTGCATATAAAAACAAAAATATAGAAAATATTGAAAGTACATTAAATAAATTATTAAATAAAATTAGTACATGGTCAATAGAAAACGGAATTTTATTTTCTGAATCAAAAACTGTAGCTATATTATTCACAAAAAAAAGAAAAACAAAGTTTCCAAAATTAACAATAGACAAAACACCCATAAAATTTGAAAACAAAATAAAATTCTTAGGTTTAGCTTTTGATCATAAGTTCAGTTTCTTACCTCATATACAGTATGTCAAATCTAAATGCCTCAAATCTTTAAATATAATTAAGGCGAATTTTTTCTTAGGCGCGTGCAACTATCACCTCTTTGGCTAAACTTTTTATTATTTTGCTTGGGTTTGAACAAAACAAAAAATTAATCATTCAGTTAATTAATTTTTAGATAACTTTTTATTTATTTACACACTTATATCAAATAACTTTGAAATGTACAAATTTTATTTCATTTTTCAAATTATAATAATTTTAATTTATAAATTTGAGCAATTGGCGAAACGTTTGCTAGGCGTGTGCGGCACCTGTGACCTGCGTCATAATGTCTACTTTATCATAAAAATTTTTAAAAATTTCCACATGAATAACTCTTGAAACTTTATATCTATCTAGCATCATCATCATCTTCTACGTAAAACCGTTCGATAATTTTTTATAGCATGGCAAACTGATATATTTTACAAATTTTATTAAACTTGCTGTTATTGAAATTTAAAATTGAACATTTTTACTGAAATTAAATATTTCTGCAATTTGGACTTTGCAAAATATTTAAGGATGATGTTGAAGAAAAACATTAATCTGGTTTTAGTATTAATTTTCGGATTTTTGTGGCAGTTAAATTTAGTGCTATCATACAGAATTCTTTTTGTTAGTCCTCAAATAACGAGTCACGTTATGAAACAAGCTGTTATTGGTTCTGTGCTATTACAGGCTGGCCACGAAGTTCATATTGTTCTCGAATCAAAATTCGATCAGAAATTAGTAAAAAAGTATCGTGATCAAGGTTTTCAGTTTCATTTCTTTGAAGAGTCGGATGATTTTCCGAGGTTTTCATCGGAAAAGTTTAGGATGTATCAAGAGAATCAAATTTTCAACAATACGTTGGAGTTCATTACTGAATTAATAAATTTGGAGCGATTAATTAACCAGGAATGCGATTTTATGATGAGGGATGAAAATTTTCTAAAAAAAGTTAAAAATATCAAATTCGATTTAATTATTGTCGAGCCGTTTATTTTGCAAATGTGTTCTCTCATTTTGCCAATATATCTAAAAACTCCATTTATCAGCCTGTCTACTCAGTACTTTTCATTAAACGCTAGGTTAGAGTTGAAAATTCTTACTACTATTTCTAAATTATATTTTTAAATGTTAATATAACATCGACAGATACCCAGCCTTACCATCTTTTGCTTCTCGTCATTTTTATCCAAATGATAATCACAAAAACAATTCATTCTTTGTTAGGTTTGCCACGTTGGTAGGAACAATTTTCTTATCATCTAGTTGGTCACCGATAAATAGAAACTTGACTCTTTTACATAAATATGCACCAGGGGTTGCTTCGTGGGAAGCTCTCATGAGGAAAGCCTTGTTGTTTTTCTATGAAATTGATCATCATTTTAATAACTTCATTCCTGCATTTCCTAACCACATTTCAATAGCTGGATCCACATGCTCGCCTGCCAAGCTCCTGCCTGAAAATATTTTAAAATTTATTAATGGGAGAATTGTTAACGAAAGAGGTTACTTTAATATTAGTAGTTTCAACTTTTTACATCAAAATTTAAAACTTTTACCCATAAATTAGACCCTGGCGTAATTGTAATGAGTTTTGGCACAAATGTAAATATGCCAAAAAGCTATAAGAAGAAGTTTTTAAAAGCCTTTGGACTTTTTAACGAAACTGTTCTAGTTAAACTTCACATAGACGAAAATGACAAAGAAGTTTGTAGTTTTCGATACAACAAACACAATAATTAATTCAACAAAAAAGTTGATTTTTCATATTTGAATTTAAAAAAACAGCTTACATCTCTTACATCACCAAATACTTTAATCTTGAACTGGCTGCCTCAAAACGATGTTTTAGGCGACCCTTCTACCAAACTATTCATCACCCACTGTGGAAACAACGGTCTACATGAAGCTCTCTATCACGGAGTCCCAATGTTGGGCTTCCCGTTCTTTGGCGATCAATTTGAAAACTGCAGACGAATGATTGCTAGTGGGTTTGGTTTGAAAATGGACATCTTAACTTTCACGGAAACTGAACTATTGGGTAAGCGATAATCTTAAAACGTTGTCTTAACATCAATAAAGCTATTATTAATTTTATTATCAGCTTTTAAAATTGTTATTTACTAGAAAACGTCTTGGAAATTCTAAAAAATCCAAAGTACAAAAACTCTGTAAAGCGCATGTCAGAGGCATTCAAAGATCAACCAATGACATCTCTTCAAACGGCTCTCTTCTGGATCGAACACGTGATCAAACATGGCGGCAGTCACCTGAGATCAAGTGCAATAGATTTGCCTTTGTATCAATTTTTATGTTTCGACACTATCTTTTTTCTTATTTTAATAATCATTTCTATCGTCTTTGTCGTTTTCAAATTATCAAAGTTTTTACTTAAATTTCTTTATTGGTTTTACATTTATTACTTTCTTGATAATAAAGTAAAACGTCTATGAACTAAATCTTTCTTTAAAATGAGAAATTTTCACTTTTAATTTTTTTCTACTCATTATATATATATATATAAATTTAGTATTTTAAAATTTTTAGCATTTTTGCCTATTTTTTTCATTATTGTTGAATGTTTTGGCAAATACATTTTTAATTACCAGCATTGAAAACAATTTATAATTTGACATTTTTAAACAAAAACTCAATGTTTTGTGTATTCTAATACTTTGTTAAATATCTATTGTTATGATTTTTTTAACTGGCTTCATTTGGTATACATTTTCGAACTATTTTTTCTGTAGTGGTTATGGGGTTTTTCAACATTTGAATTTTATTTCAAAATAATTTCTATTAAATTAAAAGACCAAAAACTTTGCTTCCAACATTAGCTATCTAAAATTAGAATACTATATATATATATATATATATATATACAATATTCTATAAATTCTACCGAATGTTTGGCGTTAATATTAGAGATGGGAAAGAACCCACATTTTTGGGTCCTTGTTCGGTTCGGGTTCTTAGAAGATATGAGTTCGGTTCTGTTCGGGTTCTTGTCAATTTTTTTTTGGGGGGGGTTCTAGTTCTTTCAAAATATGGGTTCGGTTCTGTTCGAGTTCTTGTAACGAAATTTGATAAAAAACAACATACAACACAATACAGTATTATTATTACAATTTATATAGCGTTTTCAAAAGTTTTCTCAAAGCGCTCAACAAATAATATGAAAAAATGTAATAAAAACAAAAATAAGCAAGAAAGCCAGAGAAAATATCTTTCAAAACATTTCAAATGTCCATGTTGTATTTGAGAAAAAGAAGCATTTCAAGTGTTGTAGTATTCATTCGACAACGTCTGTCATTTAGCAAAAGTCCACATGTTGAAAATATGCGTTCACTGGGCGTGCTAGTTGCTGGTATTGCCAATATTTTTTTTGCGAGTAATGCCATCTTTGGGAACTTTTTGTCATTCATTCTCCAGTATGAAAGCACATCTACAGTGTCGATTATCTGGTCAAGATACCCTGTTAGTTCATCCTGCGAAATGGACACAGTTCTTGTCATCTGTCCTGACAGGAATGTCTCATCTGTGGCATTGAAATCTAAATTAGGTCTTTTTGAACTTCTCTCACCTTAAAATAATCAAAGCACAAACATTTCTTTACATAACCAAAATTACTTATTTAACATATAATAAATTAAAACATTAGATGAAATTGAAACCTGTTGCTTTTCTAGAGTCTAGTTTGGTAATTTCATTATCACTTTCAGTACTACAGTCATTATGACCATCATCCTCATTTGGTAACACTTGTTGTTGGATATCCATGCGAATATCAGAATATATTGAGTTCTTTTCTTCTAAGGTAACAAATGACAAATGTTTAAATGCAGGACAGAGGACTGTTGCAGTTTTATGTATAGGATGTAAGGTATATTTTTCTTTCAAGGAATTTTAAATGCTGATTTAACTTCACAAACCACTTCACTATCCATTGTTTTACGTTTGCAAGATGACAACAGACGATCAAGCATAGGCCAGACAAGGTGAATTGTTGGCTCCTTGGATTTAGATAGCATAACGGTCGCTTCATGAAAGTCGTGCAGAAAATCAACTATAACTTGCATGTCTGCTTTATTCAAATTCGATAAATGCTCAAGTTTTTCATACCGCTTTTCATTTTCCAAGATAGTCACAACATCCTCGTATTCATTGAGCAAAGATTGCAACATAAAATATTGGCTATTCCAGCGTGTAGACACATCCTGTTTTAAAGTGTGCTTTAGTTCCTTATTATGGCCAGAATGTTTAAAATAACCAACAACTTCTCTAGCGATTTTTATCATTTGTACACATTCACCGACATAATCAGACTTCAAAGCATTCTCAACAACTAGGTTGAGGTTGTGAGCAGCACAACTTATCCGTACATCATTCCTATAAGCAGCTTTCATATTGGAACCATTATCGGTTACAAACACAATTCATCTCCCAGAAAAGATGCCAGCAGCCAATTAGTTTTAGTTTTGACAGCTAATGCTTTTTTGGCTTCTGGGAATTCGTACAATCCGAGGCACTTTTCAATCAAATGAAACTTTGATGTGATGAAGTGCACAGTAAAACCTTGGTATGAATTTTTTACCATATCATCACACCAATGGTCAGTTGTAATAGCAAGATATTTCAATTTTTTCAGCATATCTTTTATTACATCCTTACATACATTGTATTCAGCTGTAAGATGTGCCCCAGCAAACGTTGTTCTGTCATATAAAATGTCTTCAATGTTCAAAACTCCATAGCGTGCACCTATGTTTATAAAATGTTGTGCTATAGACCTGAAGCCTGAGTCCTCCACTACACTAAATGGCTGTAGGTCTTGTGCAATCATAAACAAACATTTTTTGGACGTTTCTTTCCGCACCTGAATAAAAAAAATACATATTCGAAAATGTAATTCACATTAACATCAACTAAGTCAAATTACTTATTTTATAATTTGTCGTCAATTGAAAATTAACCAGGGAAAGTCATGACGCATATAAGATAAGTTTATTTATAACTTACTATGCTATCGCATAGCATTAGTATTTTATTCTATACTATTAAATAGTTCATTAGCCTCTGATCTAGACATACCTTACAATATTCAATATATAAGTTATATACTAATTACTAACCTTTTCTGGAATATTCTTTGACTGAACAAACGATTTTATGGTCGACTGTTTGCTACCTGGTGTAATTAAGAGTTTCGATTTGACGTGGGACTCATGATGGCGATTCAATGTTTGAGTAGTTCCAACTGGTACAGACAAAACCATGCTACACACTTTACATATTCCAAACGTCTTTAAAACTTCACCATCAACTTTAGCAGCCCAAAAATTTCCTTGCCAATGCTTGCTTTTTGTCCAAACTGGTTCTACTTTTTCAAATTTTGTAACATCGTCACATTTCATTAGTTTTTCAATCTCTTCCTTTTTTATTCTATCGCACGTGGCCATCTTGTTTATAATAAATGTTCCGATTAAGATTAAAAGTAAGATTAGGGATGTGCGTAAGCATAGAATAAAATTTTAAAATTTTACTTTAATATATCTTTGGAAATGTGCATATATGTAAATAATTTATTTTCGGCCCGTTTCATTTTTAAACTCTAAAAGTTAAATAATTAAATAATTGATTGGGAAAGAACTTTGAAATATGGGTTCTGTATCGGTTCGAGTTCTTAGCTAACCTGAGTTCGGTTCTGTTCCAGTTCTTTGAAAAAAAAAATAATGACGGTTCGGGTTCTAGTTCGGTTCTTCAAAAATATGGGTTCTAGTTCGGTTCTTTCGAACTGGGTTCGGGTTCTTTCCCATCTCTAGTTAATACGTTTTTTCGATTTTTCTCACTAAAGTTTTTTGGTGAACGTTTAGTTTATTAAAATTCAAAATAAACTTATTTTTCGAATTCATGCTGCAAATAAGGACATATTTCGATTCCGAATGAATCATCATCAGTGCTCCTTGCAGTATATCAGAGGTGGACATGGGTCCATTTTTACTGACCCAACCCAACCCAACCCATCACTTAACTCAACCCATCCCAACCCAACCCGCCTGAAAATGCAACTTTTCAACCCAACCCGACCCAACCCACGACCCATCTGCACGAGTCGCAATTTTACCAAACAGGCAAATTTTTACAAATGATATTTAAAAAGCGGAACTCAAAAATACAAGATCATATGTGTAATAAAACACACTGGTGAAGTAATTACACTGCAAGTGTAATAAAATAACATGAAAATTAATTAAAAATTAAATGTTACTAATATTTTCCTAAATTTGGTTTCTTAATTTCATAATCTTCTTTGGTCTCCTTTTCTTCATCGATAGCATCATATTCTTCTTTGTCACTATTTACGATGCTAGTTTTTATTACTTCTTTGTTTTCGTTGGAAGTGAGGTTGTCATTTTTTGTTGTATATTTATTTTTGGTTTATTGATGTCAATTAGGATTGCTTCTGCAATTTTAAGATGCGTGTAGTTGCTGTTCTGGTATATTACTTTGGTGTTGCTGTCGAGGATTTCACGGCTAATTGTGATTGAGTGTGTTGAGTCCAAATGAGATTTGATAGCACCACTCTGTTTATGCATCGTAAGCCTTCTAGTCAGTGAGGTAGTAGTAATCCCGATATATGAGTCATGTTGACGTGCACAGCCGTCAAAGGGGCAATTAAATTCATATATTACGTGATTACGCTTTAACTCAGAGTTATCTCTAGGACTGCAGTTGTTTTTCAGTATTAGGTGAGACGTCTTTTTATTGTTATAATAAATTCGGAGTTTAACTTTACTATTTGGGTTGGTTGGTGTGACATTTTTTTTGATGATATGTTTAAGAATAGCTTCATCTACCTTGTATGCAGTTGACATGTGATTTCTGTAATATAAGATGATGTCGTTATCTTGATTGTTGGTACTAGGAAGGTTATTGCTATGTAGTGATTTGCCTTTAACAATCTTTTCAATAGAGTAAGTCTTATATTCATTGTTTACAAGCAGGTTAGTGACTCTTTTTAATTCAGCGTCGCGATTTTCAATATCGGAAGAGTGTGTGAATGCCCGGTTTACAAATGATTTTATTGTGCTGTCTTTAAGCTGCATTCACTTTGTCCATTCAAACAAATTCCTGTATTCGTTTCTTTGACATAGGTTTTGAATCGTTCTTCGCCTCGGGTGACCAACACATCGAGGAAAGGTAAACGTTGTTCCTTTTCAATTTCAATGGTAAATCTAAGTTTTGATTTGTTTAAGGCACCAAGAAGTTGGGTGATTTGTTCAGGATCGTTATAGGAGACAAAGATATCATCCACGTATCTGGCGTAGATATTTGGTTTCACATTTGTATTGTTTTTGAATGTTTCATTCTCCAGCTGTCCTAGGTAAAAACTGGCAAATAGGACGCCAAGGGAGGAACCCATAGCGACACCATCGATTTGCTTGTAAAGTGTGCCTGTCACGTCCCAGAAACGAGAATTGCGCAATACGAGACAATTGTAATAATTGTGTGAAAATTAACGTGTGTGCAAGTGACCTTTCTCTTTGTTTAATATTAACTAACTTTGACTTATTATTCTACGGAGCAATATTTTTATTAGTTGCTATAAATAAAACTTTATTAATATTTACTAACTTTGATTTATTATTCTATGGAGCACTATTTTTATTAATTGCTATGAATAAAGATTTGTTGGTTTATGGGGCACCATATATAAAAGCGACAGTGCATCAATATACCATAAAGTAGTTGCCCGTTCGTAATTTTATCTCCTATCACATGGCTGAACTGAAAATTAAACTGAACGATGCTGACGACCACACGCGAGCTCAGGTTGCTTACATCACATTGGATTACACGAAAATGTTTTTAGACAAGTTACGCTTTGAACGATTACGTTTGAGCGTGAAAACTTTGCGAGAAAACGTCAGCGATCATCAGCTGAGCAGCGAGGACATGTTCGATTTTGCCACAGACATGGCATCTAAAGTGGGAATTATAGAGAAAAAAAAGTGGGTGCGTAATTTTAAAGAACTGCCGCTCCAGAAACAATACGAAATGATGAAAACACTACAAGACACGTTTTACAACAGTCTACCAAAAGAAAGTTCCACTAAGATAGAACCTTACAGAAATAATTTTTTTGAAGGAAACATCATCCACACTGACGTCTACTACATTGCCTCTGCCAACATCAGAAAGTACATATTGCCGTATGTTAGAGGATGGTTTTTGAACGAAACCTGCCCAATCTGTCTGGAGAATTTTCAGGAAGGCTCCTTCCTGCTCCAATTTCCGTGTCAACATTCCCTGCATAGTTCCTGCTTTACTTCGTTAGATGACTCACAAGACAACTGTCGGCATCTTAAATGTCCGCTGTGCCGAAATGAATTTTGGATTTATGTGACGAGAGAAATAGACGTGGTGAAAAAGTCGAATGTAGGTGGACGTCTCACTGTGGATATCTATCTAAAAACAACTGCTGCCAACAAACAAATGGATGAAATGCTGCCTAGAGAAATATTGGCCCGCCCTGTTTTTATCGGAAATGTTTGAAATTTTATCTTTTGGTGCAATAAATTTAAAATTATTTTATAAGCGCATTCTAATTTAAAATCCGTAGTAACGATTTATGTTCAAATATCTATCGTTGAGTTGGTTTATGTTTAGAGATGTTCGAAAATGAAATCAGCATAAATATTTAATACCCGTTTCTTCTGTTACTTCTTTAAACGATGAAAGCACTAGCCTTGTAAAAGTTGCAATAAATGCTTTTCAAATAGAAGTGCTCTGACAGAAAAAGGCAAGTTGTTTCAAAGAGGTGCATCTGAGAAAAACCTTACTGGCAACAAGAAGACTCGCTGAACTGTTGATGTAAAAGCAGTAATTTGTCAGTACTGTTAGATGCAATAAAAACCTTAACATATGAAACTAATTGAAATTAATGAAACAATTATGAAGTAATTGAAATTATTATTAAACTAACCCTAATCATCTTTTAATTTAATTGCAAACAGCCCTTATATTAGGACTCGTGATTAAAACTTAATAAAAGCTGAGGACTTGTGCTGTGCTAATATAAATAAATTAAAAAATAAAACTAAAAACATTTTAATATTTTATTTATATTTCATTTTAAGGTCTTTGTATGCTTGTTTAAACCTTAATTTAACGCAAGATTTAAAACTAAAATTTATGTTTATTTCAACGTTTTGTATTTATAATTATAAATGTAGCTTAACAAATGTCCCTTGGGCGGCTCTGAGTTTTTTTTTTGGATATTCTCAAACTCCTTACTGGCAATGTTCCTATGCCTCGAAAAAAACATCCAAATAGGAGGACAATTGGTTATCGATGAAATTTAATCATTTTATTATTATTATTATAAATGCTTTTCAAATAGAAGTGGAAATTTATCTAAATTCTTTTGTTTATTAGCGCATCCTAATTTAAAATCCGTAATAACGTTTTATTCACGAATGTTCAGATATCTATCGTTGAGTTGGTTTATGTTTAGAGATGTTCGAAAATGAAGTCAGCATAAATATTTATTACCCGTTAGACTGTTAGAAGTTAATGTTGACAGAGCACACACGATACAGCCCAGTTAAAATTTACTTATCAATATATCTTACGATCTCATCTTGGAAATCGAAATTAGATAAAGTAATAAGTACCGACAAGAAAATGCAAGGTTAACAATGAGCATGTAATGTCTAAAAAGATGAGATCCTTATGATTGTTGATATCGGTAAATGATCAAAATTAATTCGAATTGAGTTTGAAGATTTTGGAACAATAGATGAAGTTGAAGGATTGTTAGGAATGTTTTTGGACATTTTGCGGCTTTCTTTTATATAGATACTGACCGGCTTTGTTTTTTGCTTTAAATATAACGCAAAAATAATTTTTGATAAATAATAAGTTACAGATATTTTGTTTAAATATAATATTACAATTTATAATTAATTAGATAGTTTTAACTGGCGAATTGTTTAAAGCGCTCTTGAATCTACTACATATACGCATTGTCCACCATGCTGGACATAATGAGCGCAATGATGTAATTGCAGCAAAGCTTTGTTAAAAAAAGAAAAAACAAGCTAAACGTTTAAGAGATTCTTTGATAAACGTTACAAGTTCTTTTACAAAATGGATTGCATCTCTGAAAACTGACATCACATCATAGAAATTGCATCTTGAAATGCCAAACTAATATTGTAGTTGCTGCAATGGACAAATATTGCAGAAGGCGATATTTCTAAGACTTTAACCTTTACTCCATTATGAATACCAGAAACATTAGATATAACGTCATAACAATGTCCTCGACAATCTCTGATATCAAAATTTAATCTTAGTAAAACATCTTTCAAAATTTTGAACAATGTACCAGCATCTGTGGCGTCCGTGTTATAAAATCCTAAAAAATATTCTTCTGAAAAATATTAATTATCAACAACTCTTAAGCAAATGCTGACTTGTTCTTTAATTGCAATGTCACAAGTTTCGTCTAAAAGTATGGCATAATACTTTCTCAAATAAATATCACTTATAACAGATCTGAGAACACTGTGCGACATAATTTCCAACCATTCATTTTGAATATCTTTTGAAGTTCACTGATATGATGTTTGTTCAAGCCATTCCTTTATTTCATGACTATCTTCTGAACGCAGACGTAAAAGACAGTGAAAATGTGAATCATCATCGTCATGAGAGCGTATAGCGATATTTTGAACAAAGACATTTTTTTAAATATTTATTTTCAAATATTGAGAGGGCTCAAAATAGGCTTGAGCCCGAAGGGTTAAATATTGGGGGGGTTTCGAGCCCGTACATGTCGCCGCCAGTGGTGATGAGTCGTTTAGCACGTTTTCATATACCATATTTGTGTCCTGTTATTGATTTGTTGATTTTACTACTTCTACTATTCGAAACTATTTGAACTTGATGGATGTTACAAGCGGTGTACCTCAGGGCTCAGTGCTGTTGTTCATTATTTTCATCAATAATATTGATAGTGGGATTTATTTTAAGATAGTCAAATTTGCGTATGATACCAAGCTCTATGCAGGATGAGAATGTAGAAAAACTGCAAACTAATCTAAAAAAAACTTCACCAATGTGCGAAAGACCGGCAAAAGAAAAATGCTCCATCATTCACATGGGGACAAAAAACAAGCAAAATATATTGAAATATGGATACAGGTCTCATCGGAAAAAAGAGATCTTAAAAAAATTGTAGACAAAAGTGGGGAACCTACCAGGCAATGCATAGAAGCAGCAAAAAAGCAAACAAAACGCTTGGCATGATAAAAAGGACGATCGTTAGCAGAGGTAAATCAATAATGTTAAATCTATTTAAAACGTTAGTGCGACCTAAATTGAAATACTGCAACAGGCATTGAGTCCTAACTGACAAAAAACACAAAAGATTTGGAAAGTGTTCTAAAACGGACAACCCGGATGATTAACACTTGTGAAAGACTTTCATATGAGGAAAGATTGAAGAAATGTGAATTGACAATTTTGGATAAACGTAGGACTTATTCAAAGGTACAAAATCACAACAGGTAAAGATGAAATAGATTCGTCCCTATTTTTCCAATTTACCGAAAGTAGAAATACAAGAGGGCACTAGCACAAGCTTTTCAAAGAGAGGGTAGGAACAATAAAAAGAAGATTTTTAGCTTGATGGTTATTGAACATTGGAATAAGCTAGACAAAAAACTGTAACAGCTTCTACAACGCAGAAGTTCAGTCAGACTTAAAAGATTGAGATTTTAAATCCATATTATTAGTTAAAATCAATCCATCCAGTGGTTCTCAAACAGATATATCTATTGTTGCGAGTTTCTTTAGATATAAGAAACAACAAGTAAGAATGTTTATAACGTATTTATTCACGTAATACAGAATAAATGAAAACGTGTTCGGCAATGCAATTAGACAAAGAAAAGTTCGATTGTAAAATGTCGCAAGAAGAAAGGCTGTTGTCTTTGTGTTGAAGCTATATATAGTAAGTCGTCACATGCTTAATTATGGATGTGCGGTTCAACAAAACCATCATCCAAAATCTATAAACAGCATTCCACAAATAGTCATCCTTCAACTCCGCTCTCCAATCGTTTTTAAATTTAGCATTCGTAAGAAAATCATCCAACTTTTTTTTAAACTTATTCAAATCACTGCAATTAACAACATCATCATTCAAATTATTTCAAATATTAATATTTCTATTAACAAAATCATTTTTTCTCAAGTTTGTATGGAATGTCAGTGCTGTAAGCCTCACCTCATGTCCTCTCGTTTGTCTGGTGGCTCTCAATATTTCCGGCAAGCTTCGTTGGTCCTTTTCATTTAACATGTTAAACATCGTTATCAAATCACCTTTTATTCGTCTGTATTTTAGTGTTGGCAGTTGTAAAAATCTTAATCGATCCTCATATTTCATTCCCTCACAGTCCTTGATCGTCTTTGTTGCCCTTTTCTGAACCTTCTCGATCGCTTTTGTTTCACGTACTGTCCACGGTGACGACACACTTGCTGCGTATTCCAGCTGAGATCTAACTAAGGATTTATATAATAACAAAAACATTTTTACCAATATCTTCAAAATTTCTGTTTATTAAACCCAACAATATTGATTCTTTGTTCAAAGTAAATACTCAACGATCATTTAATTAG
This sequence comes from Helobdella robusta, assembly GCF_000326865.2. Lineage (NCBI taxonomy): Eukaryota > Metazoa > Annelida > Clitellata > Rhynchobdellida > Glossiphoniidae > Helobdella > Helobdella robusta. Next base: position 2,657,866 of record NW_008704261.1, on the reverse strand, counting down.
TTATTAAAATTTTCAACTTTGTGTAATATGACACTTTTAATGTTGAAATATTACATTACAATAACAACCATTATAACTTACAACTAGTCGAATCAATACTCACTACGTGTGCAGCAGTGAAAGTTCCAAAAAGGAGGTTACGAGGAAAAATGCAAATCTATAATGTTGGTGTGTCCTTCAAAAGAGTTGCTATCGACATTGCCGGACCATTTCCTGATTCAAATGATGAAACCGTTAAATTCTGGCTGTAGCGGACTATTTTAGCAAGTGGCCGAAAGTGTATCAGATATGAAATCAGGAAACTTGTACTGTTGCTGAAGTGATTGTAATGAACTAAATTAGTCGGTATGGTGTTCCTGTAGAGCTGCATTCAGACCAATGGTTGTTTTATGAGAGCGCTGTCGGAAGTAAAAATTTTATTTTGAAAGTCAAATGTGTTCAAAGTGTCTTTAAACAATACCATTATGAAAAAAAATTTTTGATAATCAAATAATTATTTCTCTACATTCTTTTGTTTTTTGGTAAAATGGCTCTGTCAAACGCAGAGCAACTTTTATTTTATTCTGTATACTCGTATTTAAACGTTCGTGCTACAAAGGCTGTTCTATCCACACCCAACGACGCACATACACGTTATGTATGCTATGAAAGTGCAAACACCGCATCCTAAGTGTATGGTGGTTTTTGAATTTCGGACAGACATCGTTATAGTAGCGCGAGTCATGGCACTTCTACAACTGAGTTTACTCGGTGACCATTGATTAAGGATGAAAACAATGTTGGTATATTAACACATTAAACACTATTTTTTATAATAAATCGTTTTTGCAGTGAGAATTTTATTTGAATTGAAAAAATTTCAGCGCATTTGTGATTACATTGAACTAACTTTTGCCTACAAAAAATCTCAATATATTATTTACAGGCATTATGCATGCATTATGTTCATTCATATTTTTTCTTTTTTGTGCTTTATTCTTTCAGGACATTGGCGACCATCGACCTCCACAAAACCCATTCTTTAACACTTTGTAGCAGTTGAAATATGGTGATATTCAACATGTGACACAAGAACTTCACGAATGTTATTCGTTGTTGGCCGCGATCACTTCTCCCTGCAAACTTCCCAGTAGTTGTTAGATTTTCCATTCCTTCCTTCCCTGTGATGTGACCAAAAAACTTTAACTGCCCCCATCGGATTATTTGTAGTAATTTCCTCTTTTCACAACCGGACTGTTTTAATACATCCTCATTGGAAGTGTGAAAAGTTCAACTAATTTTCATAATTCTTCTCTAAAACCACATTTCAGCAGCATTAATCTTCTTTTCCATTTCTTTAGAAAATATCCAGAATTCAGAGTTGTAAGTTAACACAGAAAAGATATAGCACTTTAACTGTTTTAATTTTGTTGATATTCAGATTTTGCTGATAATGAGGATATTTTTCATTAAGAATATTCATTTTTTGCCATAGCTATCTTCGTTTGTTATCCACATCACATTTACAACTTGAGGCAATCAGACTTCCGAGATAATTGAACTGTTGATTTGTTTTACTTGTTTACCATTAATGATTATGGAGCAGATCGGACGGATTTGCTTTTTCTGTTTTGTTGATGTTAATTTGCAAACCTTTCCTTTATCTTTTAAAAACCAGTTTGGAAACAATTGTTTCTCCATTGATTTTGCTATAAGAGTTGTATCATCAGCATGTGTTACATTGTTTTTATTCACGCCTCCAATTAATATTAGAAGTAGATCTTTTAGCTTTCTCATGATGATCTCACTGTAGAGATTGTACAATCATTGTTCAAGCATGGAAAAAATAGACAGCCTTGTCTGACACCTTTTTTATTTTGACAAAACTAGTCATCTTGTTACCAACTTTCATCGCTGCTCTTTGGTCCCAAAAAAGGTTTTTGATAACTTTCGTGTCTTTTCCATCAATGTCCAAATTTTCTAATATTTCTATAAGCTCATGCTGCTTCACGCTATCAAAAGCTTTGGAGTAATCAACAAACATAAAAACAAATCTTTCTTCATTTCAATCGCTTGTTCGCTGATCATTCGTAGCATAAACATAGCATTTTTTGTGCCACAATCCTTTCTAAAATCACATTGGACATTTGAAATTTCAGATTTGATTTTGCTTCGTGCTTTCCATTGGACTTTTCACGAAAAGTTTTGTAAGATGGTTTATCAAGCTGATCGATGTGGCTCACATTCGTTGCATTATGTTTTATTTAGGCAATGCAATAAATATTGACTTGGATAGATTTTTAAGAATTTTAGTAATTTTTTTCAATGTCAAAGTAATCAAGGCATTTAATTTCTCTATCAACTACATCATTGAAAAGATCGTTAATGTATTCAGTCCATCTCTCAAGTACTATTTCTTTCTCTAAAATTACTTCACCGGATTTAGCTTTTATTAAAAATTTTATTTAAAAAAAGGCTTAAGAATCAAGTAATTAACTCAAAATTTTCGAAATCCCAATTTCCATGTCTCAACTTTTTAAAAAGCACAAGATTTTAAATCAACATGGGTTTGGCAGATTACGAACTGTAACGTAACGGGCTGCTGAACCCAATCTTGTCTGAATTTTTATCAGACACAACTTTTTTATTATTTTTATGTTTATATTTGAAAAAAATGTGTTTATCTTTCTTTGTTATTCCATTTTTCATTTTTCTCTTTATTTAATTTTATGTCTACCTTTCCAAACATTGTCTGCCCATGCGTTGAAAGTAAAAAATGTTTCTATATATTTTTCCAATGTTCAGACAAATGAACAACACACACACACACACACACACACACACACACACACACACACACACACACACACACACACACACACACACACACACACACACGCATCGTATATAATTACGTGCCAAACCAAACGTCGCATCAGACAGGAAACATGCGATATCGTGATTCTTCTGTTTTAATTAGGCTCACTGACTGCATGCATTACGAAATTTGACCTGGCTTCTTTAACCGCTTGACCATCACGTCTAAGTTTTCTACACTTTCTTCTCTAATTTCTTGCTTTTTTCGCTAAATTATTGATTCTTAGAAAATCAAATAATTTTGTTTTTTGTTAATATTTTGGTTTTAAGACAAGAAACATTTGAAAGATTTGTGAAAATATATTGCATGGAAAAATGAAATACACGAAAATGTTGCTCAACTAAACATTTAAAACATCATGTCAAGCAATAAATCTTAGAAGAAATACATGGGTGATGTTTTATATGGGTAATGTTACAAAATATATAGTATCAAAGAAAAATCTTGACAAATAATATCAATTGAAGATACTCAATTCAACATCTAATAGCAGATAAGGAATTATAGAAGTTAACTTTTTCAAAAAATTGAGAGAAGTTGCAGCAGCGTTGAAATTGTAAAAATTTTCTTATTTAGACATTTTGGAGTATCAACATCAGATACAACCATCGCATGTAAATGCACGCATCAGACACATTGGATGTGGTGGATGAGAATCTCGAAAACAGGACCAGCCGTCTGAACCACTACTCCATCTCGTTGCCTGTTTGTGTCACATAAGTTTTCATCAATGATAGTTTAAAAAATCTATCCATTTTAATTTTTTTTATTTTTGGAATTTTTTGTGTATAATATAAATATGAAATTTGTTTGAAATGTGAAGGAAATAAAAAATGAACTAACGTGATAATTTTTCCACGTTTGCATGTGGATTTAAATCAAAAATTATTTGGAAACTATTGAAAATGAATGCATGTGAATGAATAAATGAATGAATGGAAATAATCATCATCATTATCATCACCATTGTTACAATCATCATCATTATCGTTACCATCATAATTACCACCATCATCACCATAATCATCAAAAGCGATCTCATAAAACCGCGAAAAAAAACTCGTTTTGTCAACTTTTATGTGTCAAATATGTTAATGTGGTTACTAAAATAGTTCAATGGGAGCTTGTGGGTAAACATACGACTGCCTGCCGAGAAAGATTATGAATTTTGAATCTTAGTTATCTCAATTGTTTTTTGAACAAAATTGAAAATCGTCAAAAGTATCATGAGCGTTTTAACGAGAGAAGTTCAAAAAAATTTAAAAGGTGAGGCGGCAAAGTGAGTAACAATAGCGACAATTATTTTTTACTTTAATCCAAACATTACCCCAAATTTTCACAATAAAACTCTAAAATTAACACTTTTTTTTCTAAATTTAATGGAAATAGTTTTGTTTTTTCAGATTCTCTCAAATTATTAAAACAATTAAATAAAAATTTGATAAAAATTTTTTCCCAATAAATCAATCAAATCATTTAGTGGAAGACGTTTTTTGAAATTTTTTTTCCAATCCCACCTCCCAACTCGACTTCAGCCACTTCCAGCGCTCTTGTTCTCACCCTTCGTTTTATCACATGGAAATTTCAAAAACTTGCAAACGTCAATTCTCTTCAAACGCAACTCATCCTGTAATGGTAAAAATATTTTGTAAAAATTGAACATATTTAATGAATGAATTATTCTAAATATACTAAATATTATATATACATTGATATTATTTATTCTAAATATTCTAAATTTATATTCTAATTCTATTCATTCTAAATATTATATATACATTGATTTTTGTTTAGGTGACTGTGCCCAATGAGTCTCTATTGACTCCTCACAGTCATCCTTTGCCTTTGATTTTATTTTTGGAGGTGAAAATAAATAATTAAATAAAAATAAATAAATAAATATAAATTTTTCATACCAATAACTACGTTATAGATTAGAAATGAGCTACGAATTGACCAAATATTTTTGTATGAAGCATCAGAGTTTCCTTTATTCCTCAAGCAGTTCATGGTTAACGATTTTTCTCAAATTTAAATTAACATTACACGTGAATTTCTGCTTCATGAAAGTTGTTTAAAGTGAAAAATGGAACATCGAATGTGGGTTAAAACTCTTCGATATGGTCGACAAAGATACGAAAATTTTTGGACATATTCATAAAATTGAGTTGAGCAGCTTGCATTCATAGAAATAAGCAGTACTAAATTTTTAATAATTAATAATGTTATTATTGTTACACTTCACTAAATTTAAAAAAATTAATAATAAGATCATTTCACAGTCTACAAGATTTTATAAAAGATAATTCTTACGTCAGCATTGGAATCATCCGAACCTAACGAAAAACAACAACAATAATAAATTAATTAATTAATTAATAAATGAATGAATGAACAAATAAATAAGGTTTCATGTAAAAAATTCAACAAAATTTAAACGAAAATTAAAACAACTAACTCACCGCCTTGTGCGAAGTCGTTCGCAACGAGCACTAGAACCAGGAGAACAAACAGCATCATCATTTCGACAGATTTGCTACTTTCAAAATTGTATGAATATATTGAACGATTTGATGTAAGCCTTATATTTGTACGAACATTTTAAATGAATCATCGTTCGTCACGAGGGTGTTAATTAATTTGAAACCTAACATTTACTCTCAAATTACATTTTGAAAAAATAAAAAAACAATATACAGGTGTACACATTCTTTAGCATAACATGCTTTGAAAAATTGCATGCACTTGTCATCTGTATGCTGTTTGTGATTGTCAATAATGAGTAACGATATACCTAAAAAAAAGATCGATTTAATCGTCTAAATTTGTTTCAATCGGTTAAACAAAAATGGATACAACAAAGTAAATGCCAACATCTATTTTGCTAAAATAGATGTTGGCATAAGTTTCTTGACAGTTCATCCTCCCTTACATTCAGCCAACTATCAATTCAAAATATTTGATGAGTGAATGAATATCTCTTGCTTATCAGCATTTTCACACACAGACGTGATTCGTACATTAAAATATTGGCACCTGTTTGATGCTAAGGCATATTAGGAATCTAACTAAATCATACTTCAAACAACACACACGTGCTATTTTTTTGGTATAATGTTATTATTTTATATTGCACTATATGATAATATATTGTAATATACGGTATTTATTGTATTGTGTTGTATTGTATTACATTGCAGTATACTATTTTATAACATATTCTTTCAAAATAAAGAACACCGTAAATAAAATATAGAGATCCGTCGAATAAATCATCATTACCATCTTCATTAAGTAGATCATCATAACCACTATGTTTCTTTCCAAATCTGCGACTCATTTAAAAAGGCAATTTAAAGTTTTTTTTTAATTTTTTTTTAATAGAAATATCTTGAAATTGTTAATTATTAAAATTATTAATTAAAATTATTAATTAATTTTTTATTAAAATCAAAATTTTTATCTAAATTCATTCTACGTTATGCCTATTTCTCAATTGTGGGATTACTTTTCTTTTCATTTTAGTTATTTGGACAATTTTCAAAATATTCTAGTAAGAATCTTAGTGAATGAACTCGGTCATTGATGTGACTTCATGTGGGCAAAAAGTTCAATTCTAGACAAACATCAACGATCACAGATTCTACAGACCCACACTCCTGTGCCGCTTCCATCTTGGACCACCAGTTTTTGCCGCCGCTTCCTTTTGTCAACCAGAGTTGCGATTCGTGCCAGGTCAAAGGCGGAAACCGCCGCCTGTGAGTTCGATTTCCATCTGTACGATGCTGAGTTTTAGTGCAAAATGTTTTTGGATCCAATCTACACTTTTTCAAGTTTTCCTTCAGACTGTCCTTATATTTACAAACCGGACCACTTGCAATACGAGCAGCCGAGGCCAGCTGTCCTAAGAAAACCTGTTTTACAATTCTTACATCCGGCATGCGGACAACGTGCCTTGACCAGCAAAACTAAGCCTGGAGCAGCAGTGCTTCGACACCCATTGTACCACATCTCTCCAATACCATGACAATTGACAATATATCTTTCCATTTGATAAGAACAATAGCTCGAAGATATTTTATGTCAAATTAATTGAGCTTTCGTACGTGGCGTCGATAGGCCGTCCATGTTTCACAACCATATAACAGAGTAGTCAGTGCAACTGTTTTGTAAACTGCAATTTTGATAGCCAGAGAAATCCCATGCTTTCCCCGGACTGTTTTAGTCAATTTTTTTTCAGCGAAGGCATCTGTACGTGCCAAAACCTCCCATCCCGTTAAAAGATGCGATAAAAATTATGTAAAATTTTAAAAGTCCGTGAGAGGAGAGTCCGTCATCATCGTCGTTGTCGTCGTCATTATCAACATCAACGTCATCATCTTCATCATCTGTTATTATTATTATCATCATCATCAGCAGTAACATCATCGTCCTTTTTATCATCATATATTGACATCATCAACATCATCATTAACAATAAGATTATCATTTTATGAGAGTTCAAAAATTGAAATTTTCATCTACAAAAGAAATTAAATAGAAGAGCAATTAATAAATAAAATATCTACATCAATACAAAACTGTCGCAAGACCAAAAACGAAAATGTTAAATACATAAGAAGATAATGGCAAAGATGGTTGAAAGAATGATGAAAAATATCTAAAACTTATGTGGATTTCATCTTCTTCGAATCCTGTGTGTGGTGGTATACGTGTGTGCGTGTTAAGTATGTGTAAATGTGTGTGTGTAGGCGTCTGTGGTGTGTGGTTGTGTATGTGTTTGCGTGTGGTTAAGTGTGTGTAGATGTGTGTGGTTGTGTGGATGTGTGAGTGGCGAGTGTGAGGATGTGTATGTGTGTGTGTGTGGTAGTGTGTGTGTGTGTGTGTGTGTGTGTGATTGTTTAATTCGAGTACTATCTAAAATAATATAGCCGCGTGCAATTAATAACAATAATAATTAGATGTAGTTAATAAAATAAATTAATTTCATCAACAAGCCATGCGTTCAATTAATCTAAAAACATTTTTTCATTCATTCATTCATTCATTCATTCATCCATCCATCCATCCATCCATTCATTCATTCATTCATAACTAACTTGTACACGGATCACCTCTGCAAAAGTAATCACCTGATGGGATAAAAAGTTTGAATTAACATTTCGAATGTAAACATCGGCAGACGTCTGTTTGAAGATTAAGTCGTACAATACTGTAACAACATTTTAATTTAGTTCTTGAATAATGTATTTATTTTTTTAAATGAATAAATAAAAAACTTGTCAAATGATCAAATAAACGAACATAAAAATAGCAAATTGCAACACACTGGCATCATTCTTTTTCTTCATAATGCAATTCTGACACACGCAAATCTGCCCGCATGTCATTCCAGTTTTTAAACTTTCGCCCCCCAGTGGCTAAATTCTCCACACGACTCGACGTACCGACGCATTGTGTCGCTTCATTTTCCTTGATAGTCTTCGAGTCTTGAACAGACAGCATTCGAACCGGGTCATAGAGTAATTACAGAAGACATGGCAGGCACTTCTATAACCATCAAACTTACTGTTATGTCATCATCATATCATAATCAAATAAGTAATCAGTCTCAAAATTATCAAAATATTTTCATCACTATGTTATCATCGTCACCAAAATAAACATCCCATCATTCCATGATCAAATTCATCAACACATCATTGCGATATAATTACATTATCACTATACAATCTCCACCACCATCAACAAAATCATCATCATGTAATAGCAAATATCCTGATTAAGATATCATCTCCACCGTACTCACCATTGCAGAGGTACGATTTACACGAACACGAGTATATGAACTCTTTCGAACATTTCGGCAGAAAGCTTCTCTTCATCATACAACCTCTCTCCACCACACGTTTGTACGTACCCCATTCTGGTGTTGTTGTGGTTGTTTTTTGTGTGGTTGTTGTTGTTGTTGTGGATGTTGTTGCTGTTGTTGTGGATGTTGCTGTTGATGTTGTTGTTGATGTTGTTATTGTTGTGGTCTCTGTTGTTTCTATGTCGTTAACACTTTTCATAAAAACATTTTAAGGTCCCTACTGTAATTGTTTGCTACTGTAATTTCAGTGATAAGTGATAATTTTTATATTTAATATGTCTTGTTAAAGTAGCATCGTACACACACACACACAAACACACACACACACAAACAGACTCACTCACACACACACACACACACACACACATACAAATAAACACGCTCACCAACTTTTAATCTTGGACTCCTGTTTATAGCAATAAGCACCCTCGCATACTCTGCCAGTTCCAAGCGGCATGATACATTTGCTGGTCACGTTGCTGCTGCACTGGAAACACACCACTGCCTCCATGCTGTCGACGCAAAGATGAATGGCTACGATGGTGAGAAATGCGATGTTGGTGTGGATGGGGGTGCGGATGGGGGTGTGGATGGGGGTCAGAGTGGAGGTCATTGGCAAGGTTAGGCTTCAGTTTGGTCGAGTTAAGATATGTCGAAGAACGTTGATGAATAAAGTAAAGAATGTTAGAGAATTGACGGATTCAATGTTGGCTTTTTTTTGCGGTGCTCTTACTCTAAATGACTCAACCAATTTTCTTCGTGGAAGTTATTTTTTTAAAACAAATTTCTCGATAATTTTAAGCTGATAAAATTAAAAAGTTATATAAAAAAAAGTTTGAGTTATTAAAAAGAAAACTATTTCACAATTATTTTTTTTTTACATTTGACCAACTTCTCGTGAATTAAATTTTCACAACTATAACAGATGATAGGGGGAAAATCAATTTAGTTGATTAGTTAATTTAATTTTTATATACATATTTATATATGCACACAAATATTTAGTTAATAAATTTAATTTAAGACAATATTATTCAACACTAATTGTGACTGAACCATTTCCGTTCAAAAACTTAAAATTTTGAAAACCATCCGAAGTTTGTAAACAACTACGTAAAAGAACTATGATCCGAAATATAATAACTATTCATAATTTGCTCAACATGAAAAAAAATGAAGTTTAATGATTTGATACATTTTTTAGCAAAACTGTGTAGCATTTGGTTGAATAAGTGTGAATGAATCACTAATGGGAACGATGAAAGTGATAAGGGTCATGGAAATGCCATAAATCCATCGATTCCATTTTAAAACGTGACGCCATTAAAACGTAGGAAAGGCAAATTATACAAGTGCAGTGGCGTCACCGTCGTGTGTCGCGAGTCAGGTAGCCTAATCATCAGTATTCAAACAATAATTTTTAACATAGGAACTCTTAAATGAGAGTTGCTATTTTGAGTAAATAAAAATTATATTGAAATGTTTTTATGTTTTTACCGCAAAATAAAAATGAAATTTTATAACTTTATTTTATGTTTGCCTTTGTGTTCGCCATTTCATAATTCTACAGGATTGGAATGATTTATTGACGCTTTTCTCCTAGGATATCCAGCTCAAAGAACCTTCGCGGTAGTTCGCAAGTGAATGTTGCAAGAAAAATAGAAAATAAAAAGATGTATTGAAATAATAAAATAACAATGGGCAGAAATTATAAAGCGTCCGTGATTGTTATATTTCTATGAAAGCAGTATCGCAAATATTGCCTGTCGGGTGTATCATCATTATCATCATCGTCGTAGTTATTATCACCATCCCTACATTTGGATGGCATGGTAGTACATTATACTACTATTTCAAGTAAACGTTTTGGATAAAGCAATACAGGCTAAATACATGGTTCTGGAAAGCCACAGTACACTGAAAAGCTATAAATGTAAATGTACTATTTTTTTTAAATGGCAGAAAGTTTTGGCTTCAAACATGAAGAAATAGAAATGTCAAAAAATTGTCTAAAAACTTCAGTCAGACATCGAGTCACTATTTGAGCCGCTCCTAAAAAAATGAAAAATATATATTATTATTATTACAGTTTCTATTTTTGGAAACAAAGGTAGCAATGTTGGTCCAAGCGCATTTGGTTTAATGGTCATTAAATTAACATTTATATAGCTGAGTGCCTGGATTAGCGATGGAGATTTTTATTGTGAAATTAGTAGCAGAACATCACGACAACAATGACGTCATAACAAAAACAATGACATCATAATAAATTAATTTTATTCAGCCAATTTCTTACTCAGAAATAATAGAACCGTTAAAGCGTATTTGCGATAAACTGAGTGTTACGTTATCCAGAGTTAGTCGTTAAATATTTTTCATTTAATTTTCGATGACAACCGCATATTGTAGGTGGCTGTTTCTATTTATAAAACAAACTGCAAGTGCTAGAAAAATGTCTAAAAAGTATTTTGAATTTACTCTGTTAAATTTAAATTTGTTGTATGTTTTATAAACTACAGAAAAAAACATGAAAGATTAAATATTGAAGACTAACGAAGCTAGCAAGGTTCAAACGAACCAACGAACCAACGAACGAACAAACGAACCAACGAACGAACAAACGAACCAACGAACGAACGAACGAACGAACTAACCAACAAACTATTACGAGCAAGCAAGCAAACAAACAAACCAGGCGATTGCATCAGTTGAATAAATGTTTGTAGCCAGTCCAACAGTTTTTATCAGCGCAGATGACCGACCTCTAGCGTGCACTCATTCTCGTTGCAGCGTTGATTTATATTCGGCCGGAGTCGGAGCTAAGATCTGGTGCAACCCTAGTGAATGTACTTGGTTTTAAAATTATGATAAGCTTCAATTGTTTTGTATAAACCGTAAGTTTGGACTTGGCAAAAAGGGTTAATTAAAATATTAGTTAGCTATTTAGTTGGAAATTGAAAAATTATATTTGAACTATAATATTCACAAAATTATTATTTTTTGTTAAACTATGAAGGAAACTAAAAATAGTTCAACTATTAGTTTGCAACTAATTCGTTGAACTATGCCCATCCCTGCATGTGTACACTGTGAACTGTACACATGCAGTTTACATGTATATATATATATATATATATATATATATATATAGTTTAAATATATGTACAGTGTGAGTGTCTTCTTCTTTCTCGTGCCTTATCCTTTCAAGACATTGGCGACCACCAACCTCCACAAAACCCGATCTTTAACACTTTGAAATGTGGTGATATTCAACAAATGACACAAGCACTTCACGAATCGCTGTTGGCCGCGATCTCTTATCCCTGTACAATGTACACCTTTCATACGCAGTCTACTTCTACCGTACATATACAGCTGGTTTGTTATACAGACGTTTATATACTCAAACCTATTCAATCCCACATGCTTATACGTTAGTAAATATACATTCTAACATGTTGGGTTAACATATTGTTTACTTGTTTCCTACCTGTGATATAAACGTCAATTTTAAATTTAGTTTACCTGTGGTCTGTCGCTAGATTTTGTTTATTTTATTTTTTGTCTCCGCGTCATTTTAATGCCATTCAATTGATTTTGCTTGACTTAATTTAATGAATGAAGTTCATAGTGTAATATAATATAATGTAATATTGTTTAAATTGTTATAAAAATCTTATTTTACTGTCAGGTTTTGATATTTATTATAAAAACTTCTGGTTGGACTTGGAGAAGGTGCACCAATTAACGACTGTAGATTAAGATTTGAAGTTCTCACCAAAGGTGCCTGGTATTCCGACGAATATGATCATTTCACGGTTTGTAAATTACAGACATATGATTTCCTAGATTTAATATGAAAAATGGATAATTGAGTAACAAATGTGACGTCATTTCTTTCTCTATTGGCTTCCGAGTGTGAGTTAACGTTTTCGAAATTCTTTTATTCTCTAAAATGCAACTCCGTCAAACGCAGAGCTGGCTACATGTTATTCTATACATGTACATAATAAAACTTTCGTTTGAACTGTCCTCACCACACGACGCACATACACATTATGTATGCGCGTACAAGCACCGCACCATACGCGTGTGATGGTCTTTGAGTTTCGGTCAGACCGTATCCCAACCATGGCACCACGTAATAGCAGCGCGAGGCATGGCACTCCTACCGACCGATAACTGAAATGAATGCATGGAGGCCAAGAAGTAAAAATATGTGGGAGGCTACCATTCAAAATTTAAAAACAGTCAAGTAAAATCAAATTTAAAAAAAAACGAAATAGTAAAAAATATAGACGCAAAATAAAAAACAGCCAAGAAGTTAAATCTTATCGTAGTCAATACTATAAAAACAATTATTAAATGTACGCTTGTTTTTAGAAAAATGTAAAATCTATTTCAGATTTCAATGAGACGATGTTAAATGGCATGGAGGCCAAAGTAAAAAAAACTTGTGAGAGGCCACCATTCAAATTACAAAAATTTAAAACAACAGTCAACTAAAACCAGAGTTTCAAAAAAAACGAAATAAGGAAAATTTTTATACACAAAACAGTTTAAAAAACATTTAACTAAATTCAAAATTTGAAAAAAAGTGAAAAATTAAAATTATAAACACAGAATAGAAATATCAAAAAATAAATTAAATGTTATCACAGGCAAGACAATAAAAAAACAATTGTTCACAATTTTAAAAACGGCAAAGTCTATTTCCGATTTCAAACATGTAGGCAGCTAGCTCCAGTGCAATGGTCCAAAATAGCAAAAATTTACGCTACTATTGTCAAAATTTTTTTATTAGAACAATTATATAATCGCTTCGAGCATCTGGTTTCTTGGTTAAAGAGTAGAACGTCTTTTATTGTATCACAGGGTATATTTACGAGGTAATTTTTTATTTTGAATATTACGAATGTATTTATTCCGTTAACTGATAACATTTTATTACTTTAAACTGGCTCTCTGAGCTTTTCTCTTGATAAAAAAAAATTTCAAAGCTCTTTTCTGCGCTCGACACAACGGCTCCAGTGTAGTTTTTTCGCAGTCCCAAGATTACATTACAATTGTGGAGGTGGCTATAGATTAGATTGCAGTAGAAAGTTGTTGTTGCTTTTTTATTCCAAATTCTTTTAATTATATTTGTACAGTCAAATTTTACATTTATTTTGATTTGATGTAATCTACGTGTTTTTTTAAATCTACTTTCAATCAACTTTCTCAATTTCGAAATCATTTCCTTTCAAACTGTCTGTATTTAATCTAACATTTTTGTTACACGTGGTGTGCTCAAATTTTGTTTTACTGGAGTTGATGAAGAGTTGATTTTGTTTTGAACAGTCAACTACATCGCACCTGACCAACGATTGTACATTCTGAATTAAGTCCAGTAGATTTGACTAGTTGCTATATAGTGTACAGTCGTTAGCATACAAAATTAGTTTAAAATCTTTTGCCCCGTTGACCTGACCATGTCATTGATAAAAACGACAGAAAAAACAAAGGTCCAATGACACTTCCTTGGGGGATGCCACTAGAAGTATTCGAAGTATGTAATACGAAATTGTTGATTTACTGTGTTGAAAACTTTTGTGGAATCTAAGGTACTAAAACCTTAAAATCATATATCTAATGTGTGTCCAGCGGTTCTTTTCATCGAACAAGCTTCTAGGTTAGAATTTAGAAACCAAACTTTTTGTACAATTGAAGAGTTTAATCTTTTCGATGGCATTCTTTCAAATTTTGATTATTTATAAAAACAGTGTTTGCATAAATGATGGTGAATAAGTAGATGGAAACGTAGCTTAAATTGGTTAACAATTTTTCACTTGACATGTTTCCAAACATGCCAACCCTTCATTGGGATCGGTGATTTTAAAATGATACACTGAAGATCACGAGTAGTTGTTAGCACGTCTCTAATGTACTTGAAACCTTCTAAATAAATGTTTACTTTCCTTTTTATTGGATTTGAAGACAGCAACTTGGACACGAGGACTTTTGAAACCAGGTGTATAGGAGTGTTTGAAATGGAATGTGATCGCACGACAACTTGTGCACCATCATACACTCTTCAAATTCTTCGTTGAATATTGAACATTCATTGTCCGAAAAATTCCTTATGTGAAATGATTGATGCTTGGTGTACATGAAATATTTTCTCAGCAAAGATTTTTAATGTGTCTATGGTTTAACATAGAGACATTCCTCGCAGTTTTTCCAATATAATTTAACAGATGTTATCTAGTCCAGCCATCCGTGCGTAAGTTAACGTTTCCAAATACCAGGTGTAAGTTTCTTGTTAGTTTTTGACAAATTTTTACAATGAGAAATAAATCTGGCGCATTCTCAAACGAAATGTGGTTAGATGTTCGAGGTATTGAAAAACACGTCAGTCGGCAATACATTAAAGACAATACATTTTTAGTGATGGGCAAAAGTTAACTAAAATAGTTTAACTTTTTAGTTTAACTAAAAAAATTTAGCTGAAGTCGAAGTTTAACTAAAAAATAAAAATATATTTTTTAGTTCAAATTAAGTTATTGTTTAGCTAAAGAAAAAGTTGTTCTCATCACTAGACATTTTTGAAGTTTATGAGAAGGCATGTAGTTTATAATGAGGTATACTCTGAAAATGATGGGTTTATAGTTTAAAAAATTTGTAATCAACAACGGAAAGCTTTGTTACTGACCTAATTCTCTGTCTTATTGCTTAGTGTTTACTTGCAATGTGGCTTTGTGACTCTTGACAGTTTGAGATTTCGTAACACCAATCAAAACGTAAAAGCTTGCTATTTGCTAGTTATGGTGCAGTTTTAGTCAAATGTTGGAGTTATTGGGAAACATGAAAACAAAGCACGTAGTTGAAAAAATATTTAGGAGACCAAAATTAACTCCTACATTAATGATTGATCAAACAGAGAATTCTTATTAGAATTATTATCCTTAAGCAGAGAATTCAATTTCAAAAAATATAAAATACGATTGTTGACATTGATTAAACACAAACTTTGTACAGGACCCTGGCTCGATGAACCTGTTGGATCTGTGACAGCATTCAGTGGGCTAGACATCACCAGTGGTCATTTGTTGAATGTCCACTCACAACTCTCACGTAGTTACTCGGACCAACCATGAACTATTTTAGTGACCACGTCGGCATATTTGTATACAGTAACGGGGAGGGAACGATGCGGACGACTGTCAACCAGCAGGTTCGATATCGTTGTACCTTCTCTCTCGAGTTGCTGGTAGGTAGGTAGGTAGGTAGGTAAGGTAGATAGGTAGGTAGGTAAGGTTAACATTCGTTTGACATTTACACGGAGACGAAGTGAGTTATTTGGAATCGAAAGACGGATCAACAATTTTAAATTTAATTAAAACTATAAACTAAATGAAGTAAACAACGTTCAGAATCCTAAGAAAATAAAACAATACAACGCAATTTAGAAACGAACGAGCGAACCGAACAAACGTTCGCCAACTTTAGAAAAGTCTATAGATAACGCTAATCTAAATGTGAATTTGTCTCACAGACATCTTTTGTTTTTGGTACACTGGAGTTTTTCAGGGCCCAGTCTTGGTGGGTTTACTCACAACCCTTATCTTTACAAAGCAAGTTTGTATTAGTATACAACAGGAAATTTAGATTATGCAAGCCAAACAAAGTTAATAAATTTAAAAAAACTTTTATTTTTCATAATTAAAAATACGACAATTTCCCCTCAAATTCTTTTATTAAACAATTGTAAATTCAACAATGTGTCAAAATATTATAAGCAAAATTTTATGAAAAATACGGAAATATTTTATCGAAACGAATATGAAAAAACGTACAACATATATGCATGCATCGTATATACACTCCGAATCATTCATGCTTCTTTGTTTTGTTTGATTGAATAAAAGTGATTTGATATATAATATATGTATCATGTTTATTGTTGTTGTTAGTTTCGCAGTTGAAGTTATTTATTGATGTGATTTTGTTGTTGCTGCTGCTAAAATTGTTGTTAATAATTTAAAATGTTTTGTAATACAAATACATTGGAATAAGAGTGTCAGAAATACAATTATTGATGAAAATCACAGCATGTTTGGTTAGCTTCCTGTCTAATGTTTCGATTTTTCTAACGGTAGAGAAAGGCGCGCGTGTGTTGCGCATATGCGGGGATACACTCAGACTGTCATTCAAGTTTTGCGCCGTTAGAGAATAAAATAAGATTTACCACTCAATACGAATAGGCATCGACTGGAAAACATCATTGACTTGTATCATTTATCTTATTTACAGTTTATTAAATTGCTTAATTATGGTTCATGAATGGAATGAAATTAATAATAATAATTAATAACCAGCAACATAGCACACTTGATAAAAAGTAAATTAATATAACAAACAAAAAATAATAAACCAATAATAAATATTAAATTAAAAAAATATAACAGTGAGGCATCGTAGCACAATCAGAGCGTCAAAAATCACCGGGCTGACCCGTAGCCTGGGAATAGAAGATGGAGAGCTCGCGTCAGATTAGCATTAGTGGAAAACTTGATGGCCGCCAGATCGGCGCGACAGATGGCGCACGTTTTGACGCCGGCCTCAAAAGAGCGAGTCAGGCAGTCCTGAGGCGATCGAGTTAGTTCGAGGTTGAAAAAAAATAAAAAAGCTGTACGTGATAGAAGTAACTGCTTTAAATTTAATAACAATAATAACAATTTATTATTTTTGTGGTAATTATAAATTATGCCACATAATTTTAACAATTATAAATGCAAAGTATAATAACGTCGGTCAGCGATCCAAACGCAATGAAACGTGAGAGAAAGTTAATCAGTCAAAGAATAATTTTGACAATAATAAGAAATTTTATATTTATAATATTTATTCATAATTATAATATTCATTTATAATTATAATATTTATTTATAATTATAATATGGAACCTTGCAGAAATTATGCTGGCAGGCTGTGGTGATGGGCTGGTGGAGGAGGTCCTGGCAGCAAATGCAGGTGAACGTCGACTCAACTTTCTCTAGGAAACTCTAGAGAAAAAATTATTTTTTTTTTTTTATTAGTCTTTATTATTGCAGCTCTGACATACGCAGAACCACTTACAATGTTACTGATATTTCATCTATATATCTTTATTATGTTCTTCATACCTTCAACCAATGATATTATATTATATTATTATAGTAATTATTTATGAATGAATGAACGAATGAATGATGGATGGATAGATGAATGAATGAATGGATAGATGAATTAATGATGGATGAAAGATGTTAATGAATAAATGAACGAATGAAAGGAGAGAATGGTGAAATGGTTAATCAATTCATAAATAATTACAATGTTATTTTGTTAGTATTAATATTTATGAATAATATTAATTAAATTGATTAATTAATTAATGATTTGATTATTCATTTATTCAATATTCCAATAATTAAGGAAATTAACCCTTAAATCAATTAATTAATCATTTGCCAATACATTTTTGCTCTGTTAAAAACGTTAATATAAGAACTTATTCATTCATTCATTCATTCATCCATCCAATCGATCAGCAATCGATCAATCAATCAATCAATTTTTCCACCAGTCATTCATTCATTCATCTATTCATTAATTAATTCATTAATACCATCCATCAACCCACACTAATCATTCATTCATCATCATCATTCATCCATTCATTAGCATCCATCCATCCATCTATACCTTCTTGCCATTCTTGGCAGCCAGCATGACGTCCTTCCAAAGTTTATCATTGCTGACGTCATCGTTAATGGCTTCCGTCAGCTCGTCATTCGGTGAGTAACTCTGTGCGTTCTCCCTGTCTGTCACGTGATCGTCGTGATGATGATGGTGCATATGATGATGGTGATGATGAATATGATGATGAATACGATGGTGATGATGAATACGGTGATGATGATAATGATGGTACCTTTGCCGATGTTGTTAATGATAATAATGACGATGATGATAATGATTACGGTGTTGATGATGATGGTGAACAAATAAGGACTGCAAATATCATTTAACCTTTTTTAGCTTCGCAATCCAATTGGTTTCTTCTTTTCTTCTTAGTTGAGGCCATATTGACACTATCATCATCACCACCAGCATTCTCATCATCATCATCATTTCCAGCATCATCCTCATCGTCATCATCATTTCTCTTCCTCTTCTTCGTCATCTTCGTCCGTGACGAATCATCGTGCTTATTATTTCTTTTTTTAATTATCTTCTTTTCATCTTTCTTGGATTTTCCATTATCATTCTTCTTATCATCATCATCATCATCACCACCATCATCGTCATTATCATCATCTTCTCCTTTTGATCGGTTGCTGTCTTTTTTTGCCTCCTCCCAACCATCTGGGTACTACAAACAATAATAATAAGAATAATAATAATAATATGACAGTATTATAAAAAATTGAATAAATAGAAACAAATCAAACCCATCCACTCAACCGGCCAGCCAACCAACCAACCTGCATAACGAGACCCAGCACTTTCGACCTGTCGGCCCCCTTCTGAGTCCAGGGTGCGGGGTCAGGGTCGTCCCTCCTCAACAAATACTTCCACACTAGGAAACCGGATTTGCCCTTTTCTGGCCAGTACTTCACAACCTGAAAAATTAGCACCATCAAATTTCGTTGTCGCTGAAATATTATTTCATCATCATTATCAGCAGCAGCACTATCACCACCATCAACATTACATTAAACATCATCGTCAACAACAACGTCATCACCCCAATACCTTGTAGACACCGTCGTATCTGTTGCCATCTTCAGGTGCGTATTGAGAGTGCTTCCGACCCTTGCAGCTCCTAACCACCCTCACTGGTTTTCCTGATTTGAGAGAGGGAGAGAAAAGTTAAATCACGTAATAAGGTGATAATCTTAAAACGTGATGATGATGATGAGTATAGAAACTATTTCAGTCACCATAATAGTCATCATCATCATCATCATCATCATCATCATCACCTGACTTCCAATTTTTAGCCTCAGCTCCATCTTTATTATTGATGGGAGCATTACAGTTTCTAGCAAGAGCCCTGAACAAAATAATCAACAATAATAATAATAATTATAGCCAGTAACAACAAATAAACCATAGTAAAAAAAACCTACTAGTATAATGTAAGAAAAAACACAACCAACATCATCATCATCACCATCAACTACACAAGCATCATCATCACCACCATCTTAATCCAAATAAATCAAATTATTCATTAAATCAAATCAGACAGGAGCAAATCGTACAAGAAATGATCAGGAGACCAAGATAATAATAAATTTATTTCTTGTACTGGCCGCCAGTATGCAAATTTGAAGTTATTTAAAGGGATTTAAGTCAAACTTTAAAACAGAAAATTAAATTAAGATTCTTTTTCAAAACCAAACTTATATTATACTACATCATCATCATCCTCATCATGCACATCCCTAATACACTAACTTGTTCATTCTAGTTAGGACCTGGTCACATGACTGGCCGGCCGTCCTTTTGTTTCCAGACAGATCCCTGCCTCCACTGCCCGTGTAAGTGAACTCGTTCCCCTCGTCCTGTTTGCAAAGTTATTGTGATCATCATATTAATATTACTGTCAAGTTATAATAATTATTGTCATTATTATTGTTAAAGAAATAAACTTAAATAAGTAAGAGAACCATCTGACCAGATCATCTTCGTACCCCCCAGCGAGGACGATCGAGTACGCCCCCTCCCCCTCCCTCCCGTGGATGCCAGCCACGTGGGGCCTGTGGATCCCTGATTCACTAACCTTCAGCAAGTTAGGGAAATTAGGCAGGAAGGTGAAACAATGTAAGCGCAAAACAAACTGCCCACAAAACAACAATTTTTAGAATATTTAATTTCATCTTAGAAAATAAATTTTTCATTTTATTGACTGGCAAGCACATCCCTGTTTACTAACTTGGACCCGAAACTTCCAGAGACTACCAACTTCGACTCCGGGAACTGGCCCAAAATGATTTGAAGGGACGATCGTGCACATCTTCGATCTACCTTGGCAGGCCATACCCTAACCAAAAAAATTACAATAAGTATTTATTTATACAGCACCTTACTTGCTCAACTTCTTAAGCAACTAAAGACATCGACCTTAATATTTGAAAACATTATTTTGTATCTTTTGGACTCGGCCATTCAATCGTGCGAATAAGTGCTTGGGCAAATAGGATGCAAAATAAAATAAAAATAACGCAGAGGTCGCCATTCTGATTGTGGTCGGTAGCACTAACTTTTCCCCAATCCCTATTGGAGGTGGATTGTGAGGAGGCCATCTTTGTTTTCTTACTGCTTTCTTTCAATTTTTCGCCAGCTCGAACGACTTGAGACGTGTCGAGTTTGCAACCAGGGCAGTACCTTCGTGGGGACGATAAAAAAATATAAAAATAAAAAATAGGACTACGCTGATGATGTCTCTTTTTTTCACATCTTACTGAATGTTAGCTAGATCTCTATCATCATCATCCTTATCATCATTCATCTCCATCATCCCACTACTATCACCAACAACCTCATCCGCCATCACCATGATGACATCAGGATGATCAATCATCCATCATTTCATTTATAGCTTCTTTAATAAGTCATCACCACCTTCCTCATTCCACCCCCAACCAACCATTCATCATCATCAGGAATGGCCATCAGGGGTGGTTTCAGGCAGAAGAGGTGGTAGGCGGAGTCACACTCGTCACACATCAGCTGCTTCTCGGGTTCCTCCTTTCCTCCACAGATGCAGCACGAGCAGTGCTTGCATTTTCTGGCCGGATCATCTTTACAGTGGTCACATTCTGGCTTCACTTGTCCTAAGGATATTGGGAGTGTTGATTGTGATCTAGGGATGGGATTGAGATTTAAGGTTTGAGATTGTGATAAGGAATGTTGAATCAATCAATTAACCAATCAGTTATTCACCTAACTAATTATTCAATTAATCAATCAGCAAGTCAATAAAATATCCATCAATCAACTAACTATTTGGTATATTAGCAGCTTGTTCGCCATCAATCATAGAGTTTCTCTGAGAGCCTGGAGATTCAATCATGAAAATTTCATTTACAAAAGGCAGTTTACAATTCTCCATTGGTACGAGGTCCTTCCTGATTGGTCAAAATGTTTTTAAAGTCAATTTAAATATATAAAAGCTTCTCCCTGATTGGTTAGCTAATTATAATCAGAATTTTAAAAAAGTGATCAACATTTATACCCAATGTAAACAGTGGCATATACATCTTTTGAAGATTTAGTGTCTTTGATTTTAGTGATGACGGCATCATACCAATACCCTCTGCTGGCAGGCTCGTCGTAATTGTAATTGACCATGACCTTTTCGTTGATTTTCAGGTTGGTTAGAGAAATTTTTCTGTAGGAACGAGGTCGGAGATCTCTGCTTGCAACCATCGTCAAGTCCCTGCTATCGTCATCGTCTCTGGAGGAAAAATGTGAGAACATGAATACAATAATCACAATAAAATAATCTTAATTAAAAAATCATAAATTGAAACCATAATTATTTTAACGTTCGAATGAATTAATGATAAAATGAAAGAAATAGAGAAAAAATTATGCCTACCCCGTAAATTTGACATGATATTCATAGCCACCATCATCATCATCATTGCAATGTCTACTATCATTATCATAATTTTTTTTGCTGTCATCATCATCATCATCACCACCATTAGATCCATGCTTTTCATTTTTCTTCCTCATTTCTCCTTCTTTCATTCCACTAATTTTGCTTTCTTCAGTATTTAGATCAATGTTTTTGATATTATTATTAACAACATTAATATTATTTTTATTATTATTTTTGCAAGCCCTGGAGACGACCTTGACAATGCCCCCTTCAAACCAGGCACCTAATGTCCCATCCCTAACGTCCAATACATCCCCAACCTAATTAGGAGTATAAAATACTTTTAATGATGTTAATAATGAATTATTATTTATAGTCATTCATTGTGGATAACAAAATAAAATTATTAATAATTAAACTTCAGACAATATTATAAAAAAAACAAACTAAAACCTTATAGATATTTTTATTGATGTTGTTTTCAACTGTGAGCTGTTCCTTACTAGATCCGGCTTCATCATTATCCTCACTTGTTATTATTTTGCCATTTTCAACATTATTATTTTCATTATTATTATATTCAATAACATTATCGTTGACCTCATCAGAATTTGATTTGGAATCTTTATCTTCGATTATTATTGGCCTAACGAGAATCAGGACAACCTCATTTAGGGCAATGTTGTAGTCAAACAATGTATGGCCGTCGACCATCTGGCGAGCGAAAAATAATTTTTTAAATTTAACGATTAAAATTAAATTAGAGCGTTAGGCGTGGCAATTTTTGGGTTTTACTTTCTTTGCAGTTTTGGTAAAACCATTTTTACTAGAATCGCTATTAGAATTACACGAGTTACGCAATGAAAAATTTAAAAAAATCACGCAACTAACCATCTTACCGCGGCAAAAAAGTTTTTGCCTGTCAACTGGGGCGTCAAAATGTTTCACTAACTTTTCACGCAACTGTTCGATTTTCGTTAACTTCGACAATCCATCTATACGGACCAACTTCCTACCGTCCATACTACGGACTTGGATCCACATTTTTTTGCAATTTTTATTTATTAAATAAAATACTTTAATAATTTAAGATCCAGATTCATGAACTCTATAAAAAAAACTGAAAAGGTAAATAAAGGAATGTTTATATTTGAAGTTTCGCGGCGTCGACGAATCGATCATTTGATGAATGTTGCTGAGGGAAGCACGATGTTAAGGAGATGGCGGTAATTTTATTATTGTTCAGAACTCCTTTATTCTAAATATATATATATAAATATACATATATAAATATATACATATATATATTAACATGGAATCGTATGTTTGTTTTATTAAGGCTATCTGCATGGATATGGATATATATATAATAGGATTTTTTAAAAATATATAAACTATGAAATAATATTATAACAAAGAGTAAAATTCAAATGTAGAGAATCTATTATCGATTTTTTAAATCCTTTCAAAGATAACGGTTTATTTTGCCAGGGCCGGTGCTAACGTATCTAAGGCTAGGTGCAAAAAAAGTGTGCGGGATTGTACTGTTAAAAAAAATTTTTGGAAAATATATGATTAAATAAATATAAGTATAAATTTATTGTCTTTGCTGATTTCATACAAAACAGCAAAAACAACTAATTGACAAAAATAATATCCAATCCTATTAGCCGTTCTTGAGACACTAGATATTAATTTTATACTTTTGATTTTAAGACTGACAATTTCGAACAGACTGCAATCGGTTCAAAATTGGGCTACAAGGTTGGTTTCAGGTGGCCTTAAATAGGATCACATTAAGCAAATTCTTTTTGTTCTTCAATCAATCAATCAATCAATCCAATCAATCAATCAATCAATCAATCAATCAATCAATCAATCAATCAATCAATCAATCAATCAATCAATCAATCAATCAATCAATCAATCAATCAATCAATCAATCAATCAATCAATCAATCAATCAATCAATCAACCAATCAATCAATCAATCAATCAATCAGCTTGTAAAGCGCTATTTCCGCGATGTTCAACGGCGCTTCTCAATGAATTTTGAAAACAGATGAGTCTTGAGATCCGCTCTGAACTTCGTAAGTGATGGAAAAGTAGTCTGAGAAGTAGGTAGAGAGTTCCAGAGAAAAGGGCCAGAAAAAGCAAAAACAGATTTGGCAAAAGAGTGTTTAACACGAGTTAAGAAGAAGCAAGAACAAGAAGACGATTGTAAACTGGGGCTTTTAGGTTCAATTAATATATCTGATAAGTCAATCAATCAATCAATCAATGTCCTTTGTCCATCGAGGGATCGTCGAGGCCGATGGTGCATCTAAGCATGCTTTTTACTTATAATTTTTCCTTTTTTCTTTCCAAAAACCTTTTCTATCTTTGGCCAGTTTTATTGAATTCTGAATACCAACACCAGTCCATTCAATAATGTCATCTATCCATTTCTATGCAGGTCTACCAATTTTTTTTCCAATCTCTTTTCCTCATTAGTACCATCTTAATCAATCTGATAAGTACTTAGGAAATAATTTAGATTGAGACTTATACACAAACGTGCAAATTTTAAAAATTATTCGATATTTTATAGGTAGCCAGTGCAAGAGAACAAGATATGGAGATATATGAGAAAAGAAAGGGGCACGAGCAACTAGACGAGCAGCAGAGTTAAAAGCTTTACTTAAAGGATAGAGTATAGAATCAAGAAGACCATAGTAGAGCGAGTTACAATAATCAATCCTAAGTAAGACTAACGAAGTAACAAGAAGGAGAAGAGTAGGATCATCAAGAAAAGGCAAAAATTTTTTTGTTCTACGTAGACGAAAGTGAGAGCTTTTAACAACACTATTAATCTGAGAAGAATAAACATAGTAGAATGAAAGATAAAACCTAGACTACGAAACTTGTGAGAGACATCAAGAGTTTTAGAATCAGGTAAGATAATAGGAAGAATAGTAATAGAGTGTTTAGATTTATTAAAGCAAATTAATTCAAACTTAGAAGGATTTAGTTTAAGACACATAGAGTCAGATCAAGCGATAATTGAAGAAAGACATAGAGATAGATTATGAAGAACACTATTGAGATTAGATGAAGGAAAAGAAGTATAAATGTAAGAATCATCAGCATATAGTTGACTAGAGAAAGAAAAGTTAGTAATAATACGAGGTAGTTCAGAGGTATAGAGTATAAATAGAAGAGGGCCAAGGATAGAACCCTGAGGTACTCCGAAAGTAAGAGTAGAGGAGTTAGAAGTAGAATTATTTAGAACAACAGAAGAAAAACGATTACAGAGATAAGAAGAAAACCAAGATAGACAAGAATCAGTAATATTAAAAGAAAGATGTAGCAGCCTCAGAGAATGTATGATCAACAGTATCAAAAGCCGAAGAAAAGTCAAGAGCACTGGCTTCCGGTTCATCAGAGTTATTTTCAAGATATGCTTAACAGTTTTTTAACGTATTAAGGAAGTTGCCCCTAAATATTTAACTGACAGAGTTATTTTTAGGACAATGCCACTGATGAGTCAAACATTGCGCTTTGACAATTCAGGTTTACTGTTTATATCTGACACAAACTTGGCTTTTGATCAAAGGAATTTCTCCGCAATAAGTCTGGAATGATTTGCCTAAAGACCTTCGTAATCCTGCGTTGTCTGTTATTCAATTTTGTTAAAAGTTAAAACACAATCTGTTTGTCCAAGCTTACTCGTGCTAATGTCTTTTTCTCTCTATTCGTTGCATTGCTTTAGTAAAAGGCTTCGCAATGTACTGCAATAATCGTTAGCGCCTGTGAGATATTTTTAAAGGGAGCTTACAAACACACCAATAATAATAAAATAATAATAATAAAAATCATAATAATTTTTTATTATCTTCAATTAAAAAAAACTGCAGTGGCAAACGTAACAGGTAATTTGAGTAATATTCGAATAGTGATATATACGTTTAGATAGCTAAATATAACTTTGTTGTTTGAAGATAATTTAATATAGTTAAAAGCGGTATCTGCTCGTTATCTGAAATTACCATAATTAAAAATTTCAGTTCATCATTCTTCAAACATTTCCAATTTGTCAATATCAGAATTGGAATTTGCTGTTGATAAGCTAGGATATAAGTTGTGAAGATCTTTAATTTTTTAATTCGTTCATAAATCTAAATTTATCATTTAATTTTTATATAATTTGAATCTTTCTTTAAATGATTCTCTAGCTCTATCAACAATTAAGATTAAAAAACGCTATCGTTTTGCTACGAATGACCAGTAAACGAGCGATTGAAATGAGGAAAGACTTGTTGATATGTTTTGCCGATTACTCCAAAGCTTTTGATAGCGTCATACACGTGGAGCTTTTATAAATTTTTACATTGATGGAAAAGACACGAGAGTTAACAAAACATTTATTGGGACGATGAAAGTTGGTAACAAGATGACTAGTTTTGTCAAAATAAAGAAAGGTGTTAGGCAAGGCTGTGTATTCTCTCCAGATTTGTACAATCTCTATAGTACAATCTCTACCTTGAATACCTTTTTGAGGCGTGAATATAAACAATGTAAGATATGCTGATGATAGAGTTTTTATAATGGATTTCATGAAAAAACTGCAAACAATTGTTTCCAAAATTGTTTTTGAAAATAAAAGAAAGGCTTGCAAACTAACATCAACACACCAAAGTGCAAAGTTACCAATAAAAGTAAAACCGCCCCGACCTGTCCGTGTCCATATTCATCAATGGTAAACAGATAAAACAAGTTAAAAGCTTCAATTATCATGGAAGTCTGATTACCTCAGGTTGTAAATATGATGTGAATATCAAATGAAAGGTAGCTATGGCAAAGGATACATATTCTAAAATGAAAAACATCCTCACTAACAGTAAAATCAGAATATCGACAAATATAAAACTGTTAGAGTTACATTTTTCCTGTGTAACTTACAGCTCTGAGTCTAAAAAATGGAAAAAAAAGATTAATGCTGCTGAGATGTGGTTTTCGAGAAGAATAATGAAAATTAGTTGAACCTCTCATACATTCAATAAAAATGTATTAAAACAGTCCGGGCATGAAAAGAAGAAATTATTAAAAATAATCCAACGGGGCAATTAAAGATTTTGTTCACATCATGCGAAATGAAGGGACAAAAATTTAACAACTATTGGAAATATTGAGGGGAGGAGAGATCGCGGTTTACAACAAATTGCATTTGTGAAGTTCTTGTGTCAATTGGTAAATGCCATCACATGTCCACTACTACAAAGTGTTAAAGAACGGATTTTGTGGAGGTAGATGGTCGCCAACATCCTGAAAAGATAAGACACAAAATAAAAAAAAAGAAGATTAACAATTATTAAGAAATATTCCAATCATTTTCCAAGATTTTTTCTGTATCCTCATAGTCAAGAAACTTTTTGACTTTTCTTGTACGTCGTTCATTACACTGATTTGCAATATCGTTTTCTTCTGCGATTTCAGTACTTTCTTTGTCACCATTGGTTCGAAAAACGGTTAGCTAATGTTTGTCAAGCAATGTAAAAGCGGCATCTATATTGCATCTTTATCTTGCAATACTTTTGATTCTCTATTAACTTTGACAAGCAATTAATACCGTGTAATAGCAAATAAGATAAAAAGAAATGACTCAATTTTTTCAGTAATGAATTGGCCTCACTCTTACTTTTGGCATCTTTTGGTTTAATTGGGATTTCACGAAACACTATTATAAATTCTCGGATTTTAAAAAATTACCGCTTTAATACTTTCCACTCTGTAATCCCAACTCGTAGTGGTTTTGGAGTAAATGACAAACATTATCTGGCTTGACTATGTAGGTAATACCAATAATTACACTGGGCAACAACAAAAAATTTTGTTTGTATCTTTAACTTCTTTAATCAAATTATACTAATTTTGGGGTGAAAAAAACGAAAACGCAAACGAAGATTTTTTTTATTAGCTCAAGTTTCAGAAAATTTTTGTTTTCGTTTATTCGCAATATGACATATAATTTACTTATTTTAATAATATTTAAAGTGCATTTAGTTTTTTAATAAAAATTACATTCTAATAGTTTTGAACAATGAAAGCTTATAAATATAAAGATCATTATGGAATATCTTCACGCGATCTTTATGCGAGCTACGTAGCATCCCTACATATAAAACAACAGTAATCTGCAAGCATAGCTTCATTCACTGATATCTTGTTTCCATTACAGAAATATCTTGGTGGAACCTTTTTCTATGTTCATCACTAACAGCCCCCAACTAGGGGGAAAAGTCTAAATTTGAGTGGAGGAAGTGAATCCTCAAGGTCATGTTACATTCAAGTTTTTGCAGAAGTACTGTTACCAATTGGATGTAGTTATCATCTCTTCTGTTGCCTAAAAATCCAAAAATCACACCCTTGAGAAATTCCAAAATTTTTTTTTGTTGCACCTTCAAAACTTTATCAAATGCAGGTTTGTTCACAAGTTCACGTATCTGTGGTTCAACAAAAATATCCTCTTTAACTTTTGCATCACTTAGTTTTGGAAATTTGTTTCTTAAATACTTAAAAGCCTGTCTTTCTTCGTTCACACCTTTAACAAAATTTTTTATTAAACCCAGCTTAATGTGTAAGGATGGAAGAAGTACATTTTTTGGATTTACGAGTGATTTAGCAAAACATTTTTTTAATTTTTGTTGAGGTTTCTTGCAGGCCAGTCCTTTTTTTGTGTTATGTGAAATTTTGTCTATAATGTCTCACATTCACAAGAAGCAGCAGTATTTGGAATAGACTAATTGCATTCCTAAAAGTATGGCAATAACTTTTAGGTCACCACAAATTTTCCATTTGTATTTGTTTTAATTGATTGAGTTAAAAAGAGTTTTCATATTTAGATAAGTTTCTTTCATGTGAGCTGTATGACCAATAAAAACAGAAGGAAGATGATTTCCATTGTGCAGTAATACAGCTTTCAAGATTAGCTTAGATGAATCGAATGGATTCATTTAAGCTTAACTTAGATGAATCCATTCAGTTGGATCAGAGTTCAAATTGAGACAATACATTAATCCATAGATATCAACGCAAACAACAAGGTTATTTTTCTTTTCAAAAAACGAATAAGATTTTGTTGCCGTTTTCTGAAATAGAAAATTTTGACATCTGATTGGAAAAGATTCTACTGTTTTAATCTAGAACCTAAAAGTTCTGTCTTTTCCTGTGACAAGTCAAGATCTCGAACAGGGTCACTTAATTTTGCTTGACTCAATCTGTGTGGTGCATCATCTATTGACACAAAATCAGAATCATTTAATGTAGAAAGCTGGCTTTCTTTTCCTTCTTCTGTTTCATTTGTGTCTTCGTTTTCTGCTTATAATTCATAACTGCATGATGAATTAGGAACTGGTAAACCGTCTGAATGTAGAATAGGTCAAATGGCTGATGGAAGATTCGGATTGTTAACTGTTCCTAATTTTTTCATAGACAAACTTGCCTTAACGGGTCAAGCAAAAATAGCAGTCATCTGCATGGTTTGTAGGTTCCTTCCATACCATAGGAACAGTAAAAGCCAAAGATCTTGTTTTATTTTTTCAACAGTTCTCGCAGTGTAACCGAACAAGTGTTTATCTTAGTAATGCTGGTAGGCAGTCTTCAGAATAGGTGTCATAGTTCTTTTTCGTGATGAGAAGGTGATTTCACCACAAACGTAACAAAAATTGTCCACGGAGCTTACACACTCCATTGGCATGCTAATTTTTCAAATTTTACAACAATGAATGAAAAATAATCAAAGAGTAGATCAGGTAAGAAACATAAACAAAGCATTATGGATAGCCAAGAGGCAAAATGAAAAAAAAATAAAAAAAATTCCAAATTATCAAAATATTTATTCGACAGATGTTTTTACTATTTTTTATTTTATTTGAACAAAGCACGGGCAATTGCCCATTGCCGAATTTACAAAGAAAAAATACATTTTAAACAACAATATAAAAAAATAATTCTACTAAAACTTATTAAAAAAACAAAAAAAAATGTGTCCAGATACCTTAAAATAAAAAAATATACACATATACCCACCCACATATTTTGTTATGATTTCAAAATATCAAACACAATGGGGCAATTCTATAAATTAAATATTAACATTTGCTCACAAAATAAATGAGCGTACTAAATATTGCACCAATAACGTATTCATCCATCATTCATCATTCACACCCATCCATAAGCATTCACGTCAAATCATACTGATAGTCTAAAAGTATCAATTCAATCCATTCATACCTATCAATTCAAACACAAAATTTAGCGTAACCCCAAAACAAATCCAAACGAGATTTAAAAACACACATATTTGGAGAGTCAATCAAGGATTGTGGAAGTCTATTCCAGTCTGCGACAACTTCATTGTTAAAAAATATTTTCTGACATCTTGGTGGGAAAGACCTGTAAAGTAACTTTTTTTGATGCCCTCTTGTTCTTTCGTCACAACTGAGCAACAGAATTAAATGATCAGCATCAGGATAGGTCACCAACATTTTATATAAAAAATTAAGTCAGCTCTTCTTTTTTGATATTTCAAAGAGTGCAAGTTCATTTTTTTTAATCTGTCACAACACTCTAAACCAAAACAAGAACGGATGGATCTAGTGGCTCTTTTCTAGTGGCTCTCTATCATAGCAAAAAAATATCAGCAAATAAAAGCAAAAAATTAAACTTGCCTCATACGCTTGACAATGCGTTTTATTTAAAACGTTTTTGAAATGAACTTCCCAACTTAAATGAAACAGTTGACAATATTTACTTGGATCATTACCTTTATTGGATATGTAGTCGAATGCCTTGCAAGTGATGTTATTATTTGCTAGAGAAACATAATGAGAACATTCGGTGGAACACTCCTGTAACAATCGTATGTTATTTATTACTTTGTTAGGTTGTTAGGTAAACAAAACACATAAGGTTGTTTGGCTCTCCTATCATTCCATATTTTTTGGCAACTGCTGATGCTAACGAGTTGGTCGAAAACCGAATTAACAACGTAACAATTGTTAAAAGCCACATTAAAAAAAACAAGTTAACAAATTATAGATTTTATTTGATTTCACGAGAACAAGTCGTAAAAGTTACAAAATTTTTTAAAACAAAGTGTAGCCGACCCTGGGCACGATAGTTTATTCCTAAATGTTTTTTGTCAAGTGGTCAAAATTGGTCCTTTTTTCAAACATTTAACGGCAAAACCGTCAAAATACAAATTATATTTTTAAATTCAAAAGCTGCTGTTAAAATTCTAAAAATGTTTTCCTTCTTTGTCAATTTTTTGTATAACAATGGATTTTTCAACCGACCATCAAATGTCACATAAAAAATTGTTCCCACCTCACGTTTAATTGTTTTTCTTTGTTTGAAAAAATCGTTGGAACGCATAAATGCTCGCATAATTGAAATTAATTTCATGAATTTTGTGCTAATAAATGATAATTGTTGTTATTATTACTATTATTAATATAAACATTACTAGTATTAATAATAAACTCAAAATAACAAGAATTATAGTGGTTCAATAGATATATGTTTGAGAACCACTGGATGGATTGATTTTAACTAATATTATGGATTTAAAATCTCAATCTTTTAAGTCTGACTGAACTTCTGCGTTGTAAAAGCAGTTTTTTGTCTAGCTTATTCCAATGTTCAATAACCATCGAGCTAAAAATCTTCTTTTTATTGTTTCTACCCTTTTTTTGAAAAGCTTGTACTAGTGCCCTCTTGTATTTCTACTTTCGGTAAATTGGAAAAATAGGGACGAATCTATCTCATCTTTACCTGTTGTGATTTTGTACCTTTGAATAAGTCCTACGTTTATCCAAAATTGTCAATTCACATTTCTTCAATCTTTCCTCATATGAAAGTCTTTCACAAGTGTTAATCATCCGGGTTGTCCGTTTTAGAACACTTTCCAAATCTTTTGTGTTTTTTGTCAGTTGCAGTATTTCAATTTAGGTCGCACTAACGTTTTAAATAGATTTAACATTATTGATTTACCTCTGCTAACAATCGTCCTTTTTATCATGCCAAGCGTTTTGTTTGCTTTTTTGCTGCTTCTATGCATTGCCTGGTAGGTTCCCCACTTTTGTCTACAATTATTTTAAGATCTCTTTTTTCCGATGAGACTGTATCCATATTTCAATATATTTTGCTTGTTTTTTGTCCCCATGTGAATGATGGAGCATTTTTCTTTTGCCGGTCTTTCGCACATTGGTGAAGTTTTTTTTAGATTAGTTTGCAGTTTTATGTTAAATTACATTTGCCGGTCTTTCGCACATTGGTGAAGTTTTTTTTTAGATTAGTTCGCAGTTTTTCTACATTCTCATCCTGCACAGAGCTTGGTATCATACGCAAATTTGACTATCTTAAAATAAATCCCACTATCAATATTATTGATGAAAATAATGAACAACAGCACTGAGTCCTGAGGTACACCGCTTGTAACATCCATCAAGTTCAAATAGCTTCGAATAGTAGAAGTAGTAAAATCAACAAATCAACAACAGGACACAGCTTGTTTTTTCTTTTTTTAATAAAGCTTTGCTGCAATTACATCATTGCGCTCATTATGTCCAGCAAGGTGGACAATGCGTAAAACAATTCGCCAGTTAAAACTATCTAATTAATTATAAACTGTAATATTATATTTTAACAAAATATCTGTAACTTATTATTTATCAAAAATTATTTTTGCGTTATATTTAAAGCAAAAAACAAAGCCGGTCAGTATCTATATAAAAGAAAGCCGCAAAATGTCCAAAAACATTCCTAACAATCCTTCAACTTCATCTATTGTTCCAAAATCTTCAAACTCAATTTGAATTAATTTTGATCATTTACCGATATCAACAATCATAAGGATCTCATCGTTTTAGACATTACATGCTCATTGTTAACCTTGCTTTCTCTTGTCGGTACATATTACTTTATCTAATTTCGATTTCCAAGATATATTGATAGGTAATTTTTTACTGGGCTGTATCGTGTGTGCTCTGTCAACATTAACTTCTAACAGTCTAGCGGGTAATAAATATTTATGCTGACTTCATTTTCGAACATCTCCAGACATAAACCAACTCAACGATAGATATTTGAATATTCGTGAATAAAACGTTACCACGGATTTTAAATTAGGATGCGCTAATAAACAAAAGAATTTAGATAAATTTCCACTTCTATTTGAAAAGCATTTATAATAATAATAATAAAATGATTAAATTTTACCGATAACCAATTGTCCTCCTATTTGGATGTTTTTTTCGAGGCATAGGAGCATTGCCAGTAAGGAGTTTGAGAATATCCAAAAAAAAAACTCAGAGCCGCCCAAGGGACATTTGTTAAGCTACATTTATAATTGTAAATACAAACCGTTGAAATAAACGTAAATTTTAGTTTTAAATCTTGCGTTAAATTAAGGTTTAAACAAGCATACAAAGACCTTAAAATGAAATATAAATAAAATATTAAAATATTTTTAGTTTTATTTTTTTAATTTATTTATATCAGCACAGCACAAGTCCTCAGCTTTGTCATAAAATTTTTTATGAAGTTTTAATCACGAGTCCAAATATAAGGGCTGTTTGCAATTAAATTAAAAGATAATTAGGGTTAGTTTAATAATAATTTCAATTATTTCATAATTATTTCTTTAATTTTAATTAGTTTGATATGTTACGTGACAATATTTTTAGTTTTATTTTTTTAATTCATTTATTTCAGCACAGCACAAGTCCTCAGCTTTGTCTAACAATTACATTCTGAACTTTAAAGTAAAATGTTCTTATAATTAACAAAAATTATTTGTCAGGAAATTTTTTATTAAGTTTTAATCACGAGTCCTAATATAAGGGCTGTTTGCAATTAAATTAAAAGATAATTAGGGTTAGTTTAATAATAATTTCAATTATTTCATAATTGTTTCATTAATTTCAATTAGTTTCATATGTTAAGGTCTTTATTGCATCTAACAGTACTGACAAATTACTGCTTTTACATCAACAGTTCAGGGAGTCTTCTTGTTGCCAGTAAGGTTTTCCTCAGATGCACCTCTTTGAAACAACTTGCCCTTTTCTGTCAGAGAACAACCAGCACTTCTATTTGAAAAGCATTTATTGCAACTTTTACAAGGCTAGTGCTTTCATCGTTTAAAAAAGTAACAGAAGAAACGAGTATTAAATATTTATGCTGATTTCATTTTCGAACATCCCTAAACATAAACCAACTCAACGATAGATATTTGAACATCGTTACTACGGATTTTAAATTAGGATGCCTTTATAAAAAATAATTTTAAATAAATTTATTGCACCAAAAGATAAAATTTCAAACATTTCCGATAAAAACAGGGCGGGCCAATATTTCTCTAGGCAGCATTTCATCCATTTGTTTGGTGGCAGCAGTTGTTTTTAGATAGATATCCATAGTGAGACGTCCACCTACATTCGACTTTTTCACCACGTCTATTTCTCTCGTCACATAAATCCAAAATTCATTTCGGCACAGCGGACATTTAAGATGCCGACAGTTGTCTTGTGAGTCATCTAACGAAGTAAAGCAGGAACTATGCAGGGAATGTTGACACGGAAATTGGAGCAAGAAGGAGCCTTCCTGAAAATTCTCCAGACAGATTGGGCAGGTTTCGTTCAAAAACCATCCTTTAACATACGGCAATATGTACTTTCTGATGTTGGCAGAGGCAATGTAGTAGACGTCAGTGTGGATGATGTTTCCTTCAAAAAAATTATTTCTGTAAGGTTCTATCTTAGTGGAACTTTCTTTTGGTAGACTGTTGTAAAACGTGTCTTGTAGTGTTTTCATCATTTCGTATTGTTTCTGGAGCGGCAGTTCTTTAAAATTACGCACCCACTTTTTTTTCTCTATAATTCCCACTTTAGATGCCATGTCTGTGGCGAAATCGAACATGTCCTCGCTGCTCAGCTGATGATCGCTGACGTTTTCTCGCAAAGTTTTCACGCTCAAACGTAATCGTTCAAAGCGTAACTTGTCTAAAAACATTTTCGTGTAATCCAATGTGATGTAAGCAACCTGAGCTCGCGTGTGGTCGTCAGCATCGTTCAGTTTAATTTTCAGTTCAGCCATGTGATAGGAGATAAAATTTCGAATGGGCAACTACAACAAAACTTTATGGTATATTGATGCACTGTCTCTTTTATATATGGTGCCCCATAAACCAACAAATTTTTATTCATAGCAACTAATAAAAATTGTGCTCCATAGAATAATAAATCAAAGTTAGTAAATATTAATAAAGTTTTATTTATAGCAACTAATAAAAATATTGCTCCATAGAATAATAAGTCAAAGTTAGTAAATATTAAACAAACACTTGCACACACGTTAATTTTCACACAATTATTATAATTGTCTCGTATTGCGCAATTCTCGTTTCTGGGTCGTGACAATATTTTTAGTTTTATTTTTTTAATTTATTTATTTCAGCACAGCACAAGTCCTCAGCTTTGTCTAACAATTACATTCTGAACTTTAAAGTAAAATGTTCTTATAATTAACAAAAATTATTTGTCAGGAAATTTTTTATTAAGTTTTAATCACGAGTCCTAATATAAGGGCTGTTTGCAATTAAATTAAAAGATAATTAGGGTTAGTTTAATAATAATTTCAATTATTTCATAATTGTTTCATTAATTTCAATTAGTTTCATATGTTAAGGTTTTTATTGCATCTAACAGTACTGACAAATTACTGCTTTTACATCAACAGTTCAGGGAGTCTTCTTGTTGCCAGTAAGGTTTTCCTCAGATGCACCTCTTTGAAACAACTTGCCTTTTTCTGTCAGAGAACAACCAGCACTTCTATTTGAAAAGCATTTATTGCAACTTTTACAAGGCTAGTGCTTTCATCGTTTAAAGAAGTAACAGAAGAAACGGGTATTAAATATTTATGCTGATTTCATTTTCGAACATCCCTAAACATAAACCAACTCAACTACGGATTTTAAATTAAAATGCGCTTATAAAATATATTTTTAAATAAATTTATTGCACCAATAGATCAAATTTCAAATATTTCCGAAAAAAACAGAGCAGGCCAATATTTCTCTAGGCATCACTTTTTCCACTTCTATTTGAAAAGCATTTATAATAATAATAATAATAAAATAATAAAAATTCACTGATAACAGAGCCGCCCAAGGGACATTCGTCAAGCTACAAAGACTTTAAAATGAAATATAAAATAATAGCAAAAATGCCTTTGTTATTCCTTATACAACCGAAGCAAAGTTTTTTTTATAACGTTTTGAAAGTTTTTTAAATAATTTATTTGATTTAAATAAGAGAATGGATTTGTGTACTGTCATTCGTTGATTATGGAGATTTTAAAATGCATCGTAAATTGTGTCGTAAAATCATTTAATTATGAAAAAAGATTAATTTAAAGCTATTTTACAAAATTGTAATTTAATTCATGATAATTATTTTAAAATTTAATTTCACTTTTAAAGTTTTACATCTTTCCATCAATGTCTGTTTAGTTTCTATGCATGTAATAAGTGACAAAAAAGTGAGTGGAGCTTAACGACTTATTCATCATGATTACCCTATATAATTATAAATACAAAACGTTGAAATAAACTTAAATTTTAGTTTTAAATTTTGCGTTAAATTAAGGTTTAAACAAGTATACAACGATAAAGGTTACTCTCTTATGAATACGCTTGAAATATACGCAACTTACATATTGCACATAATGGGCCGGGATCTCTTTGTATTCGAACCCAGTCACTGCAGCAGCAAGACCAGACGCCTTCTATCATTGAGCCATCACACGTAAATACCTAACTCCATCCATTCAAGCGTTTTCTATGACCCTGAGAAAAGTTGTTTTTAATATTTATTAATCTAACGAAGATGCTTACTTCGAAAAGAGCTCATCTGTCACGTACCTTAACTTGAGATTTCCGGCCAATATAGCGATGCGACAGAATGATTTATAGGTATAACGCATTTTCCACAACGCACAGCAAGTACAACCGATTTTGAAAGTTCATTTGCTGCTTAAATTTGCTAATTTATTTACATTATAGATATGAAATGATGATGATGATAATTATTGTAAGAAAGTAGTGAGTCACGATGTGACCGAATGATGTATAGGTATGGTATAATAACATTTTCATATATATATCTTATATATATATATATATATATATCTTATATATATATATATATATATATATATATATATTTTCAATTCATTTTCAAAGTTTTATTCATAATCAACAACATATCAAATAAGTGAATAAAAGTTATGAAGTTGAATATGCGGAGACCGAATAAGACTGTTAGTCTTGTGGTAAAAACAGATGAAGTTAAGTGGTAAATTTTTTTTGCTAGGAAGAAGGGTTTAGTATGGGAATTGGGTTTGAGGTTAAAAATTAAACGTATTGATTTTTTTGAGAGAGTATTAGGTTATTCAGGTGGCTTTTTGGACTATTTCCCCATAGTGTGATGCAGTAGGTTAGATAAGGGTAGATGAATGTGTAATAAAGCGTGCGAAGAGCAAAAAGAGAGAGTTTATATTTGATTTTGTAGAAGATGCCTGTGAGTTTGTTGATTTTGTCTGAGGTAGTTTGTAGGTGAGAATTCCATGAAAGATTTTCTGTGATGGTGATTCCAAAAAATTTGGTTGACAGGGTGCGGTTTATAGGAACGCCGTTAATTAGTAGGTTTAGGTTAGGAGCTTGGTTGGTGAGTATTTTTGGGTCAAAAATAATGTATGCACATTTCGAATAATTTATGATTAGTTTGTTATTGGATACCCAGTTAAAGTATTTTTAGAGTTCAAGATTGATAAGTTCAGAGTAATCTGGTAGGTTGTTGGAAGTGAAAAGAAGGTTGGTGTCGTCTGCGAACAGTACGCATTTGGTTGAAGGCGAAACGTTGAGGAGAAAATAGAAGGGGTTCTAGTGTGGATCCTTGAAACCGGTTCCATAATTGAGAAAAAAAGTTAGGAATACAACCAAACCCAACAGTCTCGATAACATTCCGTTACTGTAAGGAGAATTCAAACCTGGGTATATGTATGGTAATGTCATAATATATATTGTTTTAACCGACCCCTTGAGCTTGTAGGGTCTGGTTATTTCTCTTTACGTGAATTCTTGATCCCTAAGCAGACTTATTTCAGATGACTTTATTAGAAAGAAAACAGTGCTGGCAATCACTTGTGTGTATTGCCGTAATCACTCGTTCGTTCGATCGTTAAATCGTTACAATACAGCACAATAACTAACAGACAAGTAAATCACGGAATACAACTATTAGTCAGTAGTTAAGTTTTTTTGTCCGACTAATTACATTGAGTTCTCTAGTCCTGGTATTTTTTACTGCAGTGAGCTTTCAGCTATCGGAATCTTACCTCCGTCACCAGTGTGTAATCTCCTGAAGATCCCACTTCTAACACCAGTGTCGTAACCTCTTCCAGAGGCGTCATTTGGGGGGAGGCAGTTGCTCCCCCCCAAGAAATCAAAATTCTAAATTGCAAACACTATAAAATAATTATATAAAATTATATAATTTATTATAATTATATATACAAAATATTGTGCTTTTTAAATTTTTAAATGTCAAGCGCTATACAATTTATTTCATTTGTTCCTACAATAATTCATGTTCTGTTTTAAAAAAACCGTTGTGTTGTCGCCATATTAACTGTCGCGTTCGCTGTTATTAATGTTATTTTGATTTAGCTGGAAGTCAATTTATATCATTTTTTAAGATAAAGAGTGATGGTGAGTTTGAATACAAATTGTTTCAGTTTCGTTAATAAATTTGATCAAACTACTAATCAATAATAAATGATTAAATTAAATTAATTATCAATGATATAAAAAATATTTTAAATCATCAAGTTGGTAAGTCAAATAACAATAACTATTTTTTCTGGATATTGTAATAAATTTTATAAAAAGTTTAGATTATATTGTAGAAAGAGGTCATCTGGAAATGAATTACAAAAGAAAAAAATTAAACTTATAAATTATAAAAGTGTTAATTTTAAATTCTTTGTAAAAAGGATATATATAGGATATATAATTTAGTAATTTTAAAACTTTAAAAATTTTGAAATTTTAAAAACTTTACAAATGCAAAATTTATTATAATGTTGCACTGACGAGACTAGGTAGTCGAAATAGTACTATATGCATGCATACATGTAGATAATGATATCTTCTGTAAATAGGAATTTTGTTAATAGCATTAACAAGTTAAGCTTGGTAGATCGGAGAATTATATAGATTGAGTACTGTAAGAAACGCCGTGATCTTTATTAATAATATATATATATATGTATATATATATATATATATATATATATATATGTTACATGCTAAGTCATAGACCACATAAGTTCGCCCCCCCCAACCAAAATCTGAAATGACGCCCCTGACCTCTTCGACTTCGTAACTACCAAGACTGATGTTATAGCTTCAGTACTCGCTAAATCCCCAACACCGTGTTTTAGATTCCAACGATAGTCAAGAGTTCATTTATCCGTAGGTTCAAGATCTCCGATAGATGAACACAACAACTTTAAAACGCAAATTACGTCAAACGTTTATTTAATACCAGCAGTAATAAAAACAATAACTTAATCCTAATAACTTTTCTTAAATTGAAATCTGAAAATGCGTGCTTATAAACTATGGGGGTTTGTGTAGTTTTAGATGATATTGGTTTGGGTAGCGCAAAAATTGGATAATGATCCGAAATATCTACTTGAATGACTCCCGAAATGAGAGGGGAGAAATCGTTTGTAAAAATGTTATCTAATAAGGACCTAGTTTCCTGGGAGACACGGGTTGGAGAGGTAAAAAAACCACATGAGTGTAAGATGTTTTTGAATGTATTGCTGTACTTATACGCATCGTTTTTTAAGAGATCAATGTTGAGGACGCCGGCAAGGTAAACATTTTAAAATTTTGATAATTTTTCTATGCCGGCAATCAAATATTCAAAAAATGAATCAACGTTTGTGTTGGGTGGTCTATAGAGAATGCTAATGATGATTGAATGTTTGCCGGGGTTTAGTTCAATGGTTAGCGTGTCAATATTATCATTTGGATCAAAAATATTATCTAACACAACAAAATGGAGATCAAATTTACGTAAAAACAAACGCCACTTCCAATTCTATTCTGACGATTTTGAAAAACGGAATTAAAGTTTGGAATGTTAACAATGGCAAATGTGGCATCATTAGGCCAGGTTTTGGAGAAAGCTAAAATTGAGAATTGAAAATTTTGTGGTAGAAAATTGATTTCATGAAGTTTGTTAAGTATACTTCTACAATTTAAATGAAGAAGTGAGAGATCATTATTTTCTATTTTCACTATTCAATTTAGATAAATCAATAAGCAGTATATATATGTATATATATATATATATATATATATATATATGTGAAGTTGTGACGATTGGGATGATAATGATTGCGCGATTGAGATATGCCGCCTGTATATTTTGTGAAATTGTGATGATAATGATTGCGTCTTTGAGGCGTGCCGCCTATACATATCTATATATTTATTTACTAGTCATTCTATGCATGTATATTTTGTTATTTGATATGCCATATAAGCGACGCTGCTGTGCTGTATCGCTTTTCTGAGTATAGGAAGAGAGTATAGATAGGAGTATAGAATTTTCTATGATATAGAAAGCATTATGTAGATAGGGCGGTAAAAACATATAAAAGGCCGCGAGTTGAGATATAAAGAGGCTGGTCGTTTGTTATCTTAATTTTAGGTTTTGGTCTCTTGCTTGTCAGTTGTATTATTAATAGATTAATTTTGGACTTATCGTTTTGTTTTAATAAGGACAGAGGTTTGATTTGTATTATTTTGTTTGTTATTTTATTTCTTTTATTGAATAAAAGAAGTGTACACTTGAAGTTTGGCTCGACTTAATTATTCTACCTAAAATAATGGATGTTGAAGAAGACTTGTTGATAGTTGACGAGGTCGGCGTTTCTAGTCAACAAGCAGGGCGCGAACAAACTTCCGCCCGGCCCGTGTTTTCAGACCCTGAGAGGGTCTATTGTAGAGTGGCGGATCCCGGCCAGGAAAGACTCCGCCGAAGCGAAGGCTCGGGTGGATATTCGTATGCGGACGCGGTTCGGGACCGCGTGGTGCGGAATTCGAATGTCGCCCGGCGAAAATCTACATATATATATATAATGGCCTATATATAAATGTAAAAAGTATTAGTGGTGGAGTTAAGGAGGGTCCGGGGGGGGCCATGGCTTCTCCAGCTATCATCAGTTCAATTAAATACGGCGTTAAATAATAATATAAAAATTTTTGAGATCGACTCTTTTTAACAATAAAAATAACGCTGATTTATTATATAAATTTGATAGAAGTTTATTTTCGAATATAATTCATATATTAAACTTAAATAGTGTTTTGCGGCACAAAATAAAAATAATTCATGTTTTCTTAGTATATTTCTTTTATTGAAAATAATATCAACAAAAAGTAAATCAAAAAAATATTACAGTTTTTACTTATATAGACTTTTCTTAATTTTATGTTTTGCTCGCAGTTCACATTTTATTCCGTTTACGATTTGGCACGTCTTATATTATTTTTTTTGTGTTTCATAAAATCAGTTTGCATTTGAATTCGTTTTAAAATTTAAAAAAATGTTTTTTAAAAAAGTAGTATTTTAAACTTTTTTCAACCGACTCCGGCAAAAAAACAGAAGCAGTGCGATGATCTCAATACAGTTGAGGCCGTTAATGGTAATACCTAGATATTTCAATAATTGCATATGAAATAAATTTGTATTTTCAACTAAAAAAATTAGCAATAGGCTAAGCATAAAAACATTTTTGGTGTTAGGGTTAATGCGTACCAGTCGTTACCCGGCAAGACTTGAATTAATTTTGTAGTATTTAACTATTCAGGTCTGGTAGGAAAATAAAAAAATTTAATCTCAAAGTTTTTTTTACAATTATAAAATTTGATGTCTTGGAAGAAGGACTTTTATTAAATTTAAACGATGACATGACTGATGTTTCAGACAAAACTGGTAATTCATGTCATAGTTTTTCAAAGGAACTAATACTTTTAGATATTGGACAATATGCAACTGCAGAAATCCTAAGCATTTCGAATGATTTAAGATACGATCTTTTGAAAAATTCATGAAAACCTGACGAGAATTATAAATTTCCATTTGTGTTGAAAGGTAAAAGACAACGGTTTTTTAAATTCCATTGGTTTCAAGAATTTTCCTGGCTGTTTTATTCTGATTTGAAAAAGGAGCATTCTGTAGGTTTTGTGTACTTTATGCAAATTGACATCCATCATGTGGCTCTGTCGGAGTATTTGTTATATCACCTTTAAATCGTTATAAATCAGCTTTAGATCAATGTCGCTGTCATCAAGCGACATCTTTTCATAGAAAGGCTACATAAAAATCAGAAATGTTTCTGAGTTTGATTAAAAATAAAACTAATGTTTTAAAGTTATCAAATTCCGCTCTTTCCACAAAAATAGAGCAAAATAGAAAATTGTTTAACAATATTATTGAAACTATTAAACTTTGTGGAAGGCAAAATTTTGCTTTGCGTGGACACCGGGATGACGGTGCATTAGATCTCAAATCTGGTAACAATCAGGGGTATTTCAGAGCGCTATTAAAATACAGTACTGAATTTACAAGATCCGCCACTGAATGTATATGCATTATACATATACATTCAATGGCGGATCTTGGGGGTTAAGACCGGAGAGACCATCACCCAGTTGTGAGCAGTATATTTATTAAAAAAACTTAGTTTTTGCATAAAAAAACACCAGTTTATATCAAAAAAAAGGTCGCGAGCCTAATTTTGGCCACGCTTCCATAAATCTTGGTCTCCTATCCATATTTGAAAAAAATTTAAACTTTTAAACATTTTCAAAATTTTGGCCCCCTCCCGTCAAAGTTGTCTAGATCCGCCACTGAAAAGCATGCTTTGATGTACACCATCGCCCTCGATGGTCCCTTGATGGCAAAAGGAGGATCATTGATTGATTAATTGATATAATGGCCTTATATATTTTGTATAATATAAATATATGTATATATATATATATATATATATATATATTTGTATATTTGTACATTATTAAGTTAAAGGCCATTACGTTTTCATTAAATTCTATCGTTATAGTATTAATTATTAATTTAAATTTTTCTATTTTTTCTAATAATGTATTGTAATATATGATAAACTAAATAATAAATTTGTAATAAACTAAATAATGTAAAAATTCTCAATACATACAATCATACATGCAATCAATCATTCAATCAATGTTATTCGAACTTTCTTTTTGTTTGTGTTTTGTTCTGGTAAATAAAAAGTATTTCTGATTTAATTTGATGCATACATGCATTCATACATCCATTCGAAAAAAACTGGTCTAATTTATATGTTGATGAATGAAAAAGTTATATAATGAAAACTAAACATAATTACTTTGTTTTTTGACTTATATTTGTGTCCGATTATTTTTACATACATGTTACTATATGTATTTAACAAATTAATAAAGGCATCTAAACAAATAAGCGTTATAGTGTCAATTCTACTTACACATTTAATAACACTGCATCCACATCTGCGAACTAAGCAAACGGTAAATGGTTGCTTCGTTGTAGATCACGAAGTAAGGGTCTCCCGTGTTGACGTTCGTGGCACCGCATAAACCTAAGGTTGTTGCGACGGGGGCGTACCACCAGCCTGATTGGTGAGTGAAATTATGATGATGATGATGTTAGTGATGATGGAGATGATGATGATGACAATGATGGTGATGAAGAAGAAGAAGAAGATGATGATAGAAATAATGATTATTTTTGTATTCTAATCAGCACCATAATTTCGAATACATTGATATGACGATGATCAAGTTATCGAAAAGACTCACGATACACGTACAAAATCGTACTATAAAGAATCGATTTACGGAAAATTCATCGTGGAAAATTTATCGTGGGAAAATTCTTTGTAGAAAATTCATCTTGGGGGAAAATGCATCGTAGAAAATTCATCGTGCATACGACCTGTAGAACTGCTACAATCTCAACGGCTTGCCAAACACCAACAATTTCTGCGAAGGGTAGCACAGAGTCTTCAGTGAGCTAATTGGAGCTAGCCATCCAACAATATGAAAATTCATTTCATCCTTGAAAAACGAACAAGCTTTAAATGAAAGAAAAATAAAACAGTATGTTGTTTGTGCCAAACGCCTCCAAGCCAAAAGGTTTATTGAGACACGGCAGTTCGAATTCAACGTATAGTACAAGATTACAATAACCGTGATAGAGCGGAATATCTTCGTGGATAGACCCGAAATTTTAGCTTCTAAGCGCATTGATTAGTCGGTAGGTTCAATTCCTATCGTGCAATATAATAGTTAGACCTATTGCTAACCATCGTTCGA
Organism: Helobdella robusta; assembly: GCF_000326865.2. Classification (NCBI taxonomy): domain Eukaryota; kingdom Metazoa; phylum Annelida; class Clitellata; order Rhynchobdellida; family Glossiphoniidae; genus Helobdella; species Helobdella robusta. The sequence continues at coordinate 2,612,979 of NW_008704261.1, read as the reverse complement.
TCATTAAAATGCCGAAATCTATTCACCATTCGGTTCAGTTAATTAATTTATCAATTTATTGGTACAGTTGTTGGTGTTGTGTTCGATTCCTGACCTTCGTCAATAGGGTAGCGTGGGGCAAAACGCCACGTGGGGCAAAAAGCACTTTTTCAAATTTCTCCGAATTAATTCAAGTCCGAAAATTTTTAAATTAATTTTTGAAAAATAGAACGCACCCACATTATTTATAATAAAAAACCGCGTGGTATTGAGCTTTGGTTATTTTATTAAAAAAGTTTCAAGAATTTGTAGGTCAAATATCGCTCGTGTTATAATTTTTGTTTTTCGATTTCTTTTAAAATTTGTTAAAATAACATAATTTTTTGTGATTAGGAGTAGTTTGTTGTGAGGAGAAATCATTTTTACATATAGAAAATCAACTTCAAATTGGTTAGAACAATTTTTTGTTAATTAAAATTTAATTTATTCTTCGCGCTCTCTTTTGGGGCAAAACGCCTCTTTTACTTTGGGGCAAGAAGGCTAACTTTAATTGTTTTAACTATTTGTCAAGTTTTAGATATTTTCACTTAAGGCAGCCAATAATTGTAATTAAAATTATATTTTTAAAATTTTTTCAAACTTTTGTTTTTGTATAAGTTTTTAAAATTAAATTAAAATTATTTTAATTTTTGAAGATTGAAAATGATAAGAAATTACATAAGAAAATCCACCAGATGTTCGTCTTATAATGATGAATCATTGAAAATTGCTGTTGAATCAGTAACGAATGGCATGCCACTAAAAACGGCTGTCAAAAAATATGGGGTCCCTGCAAGAACTTTAAAAAGGCATCAGATGGCCATGACCAAATTTCCTGGAAAAATTAAGCTGGGACATTTTCACTCAATTTTTACAAAGGACCAAGAACTAGAACTAGTAGAAATTATTAAAAGTATGGAAAAATCACTCTTCGGAATGACCACAACAGACGTCAGGAAAGTGGCTTTTGAATTTGCCGAAAAAATGAAATTAAGCCATCCATTCAAGGTTGAAATGAAAATGGCAGGGATAGACTGGATGTATGGTTTTTTAAAAAGACATCCAACGCTATCTATTAGAAAGCCGGAAGCGATAAATTTATCACGGTTAGTTGGCTTCAATAAAGAGCAGGTAAAAATATTTTTCGACATATATCTTGAAACTCTCAACAATGGAAATTACAATGCTATGAAAATATGGAATGTGGACGAAACTGGAATCTCAACTGTTCAGAAACCAGTGAAAATTGTTGGCAGCAAAGGTTCCAGACAAATAGGAAAAATTACAAGCGGGGAACGTGGACATACAGTAACTGTTTTATGTTCTATGAACGCTGCCGGAATATTTATTCCACCTATGTTTATCTTTCCAAGAAAAAGAATAGTGGATTCTTTAATGAATGACAGTCCACCACAATCAATTGGGACATGCACTCCGAGTGGTTGGTCCGATAGTGAGTGCTTTATGAAATGGTTACGACATTTTATTTCTATTGTTAAACCATCAGTGAATGACAAGCATTTAATACTTTTAGATGGTCATCATAGTCATAAGACATTGGAGTCAGTGATGTTTGCCCAGGAAAATGGCATTGAAATGTTAACTTTTCCTCCCCATTGCACACACAAGTTGCAACCACTTGATAAAACCTTTTTCAAAAGTTTGAAATCATTTTATAACTCATCAGCTGATTCCTGGATGATGACAAACAAAGGCCGTAGAATAACATTCTATGAAATTGCAACAATTTTCAAAACAGCTTATTTCAAAAGTCTTACCATTGACAAAGCAGTAAATGGTTTTGCTTCCACAGGTCTTTGGCCACCGAATATGAACGTATTTTCAGATGAAGATTTTCATCCTTCGAATTTGACAGATGAACCGTTACCATCATCTGCTTTAGATTTGAATTTACATTCAAATTCATTGATTGAAACCATTGAATCAGTGGTTGAAGATGACCCAAACCAATCAATTTCTTCAAAAAGCCTTTTGGAGTCAATTGTTGGACCAATAAAATCATCAACGCCACGAGGTAGAAAAAGAAAATCTGAAAGAGCTACCTTGCTAACGTCCTCACCAAACAAAAAATTGCTACAAGAAAAAGATGATCAAAATTGTAAAAAGATAAAGCGTTCTAAAGATTTATTAGATAAAAAAAGTAAAACGGTGAAACGAACCAAAGATACAACTCCATGTGGGACTTGCACACAAATTTTTTGTAAAGATGTAACTGGGCGTCAGTGGATCAAATGCCAAAAATATTGCATTTGGCATCATAATGGTTGCCAAGGACTAGAAGAGGATTATAATGACATTTTTATTTGTATTGAGTGTGATGATTAAAATTACAAACAAAACATTAAAATTTTAATAAATTTTATTTTGTCATTTTATTAAAAATAATAAAGCATTTTTTTCCATGCATTTTGTTTCTATTAAAGCTATAACCATTGTAATCACAGCTTGTTTTGTTAATTTCTTAATTTGGGCCTTTTGCCCCAGGTATGGGGCAAGAAGCTCTTTTGATAGACCTCTATAGTTTTCCTCATAAAACACAGAAAGTGTATTTTTGAATAATTTAAATTGTAGAATTAGGTGGTGGACATACCAATCTAGCTAAGGCAGCATTAAACTTTAAAAAATGTTCGAGTTGTTGGGTGTGGTCAACCGCCAAACGTTAGAGGTGGCTTTTTGCCCCATGCTACCCTACTGTCGTTCAATCAACGATCTATTAATGAATGTTTGAAAATAATTCACATTTCGACTTCTTTCAATTAATTTCAACAAATTTCTACTTGAATTCAAGTGAATTTCAAGCTAATAGCACTAGCTTTGCTCGCGATCGAACCCTCTTCGGGAAGGTTTACAGAAAACGGTTGGCACTAATATTGGCAGGACCGCTCGATACGCCTGCCTCAATTGTCAACTACGTCGCCATCAGGATTTCGTTTTACCGACGAATCACAGCCGTAATTAACTATATTATATATATATATTATATATATATATATATATATATATATATATATATACTATGTATTTATAATGTACAACATTCATAGGTGTGTAATTGCACAAACTCTAACTTCAAATAAGCCTCACAATGAATTTTACCCCACGATGAATTTTTCGGACACCATAAAGAATCACGTGAAAGAAAAACACAAAACTAAAATTACTAGACAAATCTTGAACCACAATGTTGAAATCTTACATTACAATAGCAGCCATTATAATTTATGACTAGCCGAAACAATACTCATAGAACAAAGACATCAGATAACAAATATTCAACAACGGGCAACTGGAATTCTTCCTACTAATAAATTTAGAAACAGAGGAATCATCAGTAATAAAAACACTTGAAAGTGTTTTATTCTATTCTAGAAATGTTAGAGTTTCAGAGTTGGAAAAGATACCAAAGATTTTAAACATACAAACTTAAATTTAAATGTATTAGAATTAATTAAAAACATAAATATTCGAAAATTAGAACTAACTAATTTTGAATTAATCTTTCGCTCTAAAACAAATCAAAGTTAATTAAAACTAGTAAGTGTAAGATGAATGTTGCGATGTCTATGATTCGTTGACATTGGTGTTTCGGGCGTTGCTTTTTAGCAATTCCAGGCTGCCGAAATCTTTTTCGGATTGCAATTCGTCAAAAATATGTTAATTAAATTTAATTGTCAACGCCGCCAACGTATCATTGTCAACCGGAATGATGAAACCAACGGAACGATTCCAGCTTATTATTGATCACAACGGACAACGAGACCGCCCTAACTCCATCGTTTCCTTCGCGTGTGTTTCATGTGGGATACTCCACCATCTACACATACCTACCTCCATACATTCATCAACAACTACTCAAAGAACAATAAAGAAACATCCGATGCAATTTTAATGAACTTTGCAAACAGCAACTAAGCGCACCCGACAGTAGGGTGCTATAAAAATTGAGTGCCTCTGAAGCAACTGTGCAAATTGGTGCAATAAAATGTTCATATTATTGTTATTATTAAGTACATTGAAAGATATTGCAATATAGTAATAAATGAACTATTTACGAGAGGCTGCCATTCTTAAATAAAAGTCAGAGTAGTATCGGAGTAGGATAAAAATTTTTCTGACTACTCCTTGATTGATTCCGACTCATTTCTGACTCTCGATTCTGATTCCCGATTTCATGTTCTGACTACCAGGAAAATCCTTAAACTTTTGCATTATAATTTTACCATCACCGATTAAAAAATACTTAAAGAACACTTAAGATCAGTCATTTTAAGTGTTTTTTTAGTAAAATTACTCTATATTAGTGTTTTAAAACATACTGAAAGAAAGTTATGTGATTTTATTTCCATTATTAGCATTTATTTTCAGTATTATAAATGTTAGCATTTATTTTAGTATAAAACACATAATATCCGACTCCGACTCCAACACTAATTTTACAAATAATTTAATATTTACCTCAAATTATAGATAATCAAAGTAACAATACAGTCATTTGAAATGTTTGTAAAAGTAATAAAAAAATAGGAGGATATTTTTAAAACGTCAAATCCAACATAAACCTGCGTTATATAACGAAGCACAGTTTCCATCAGGATTAGCATCGCTATCATTGTCATAAGTTGAAAATTTCATCCCTTTCTTCATCAACATTCCAGCCTTCAAACCACTAAAAAGGTTTATATCGTTCAATTCGTAGTTGGAAATTTCGGAACCAACGACAAAGCGGTCAAAATGGGAATGGTAAAGTTCTGATTTGCCAACTGTTAGTTTATGGTGGTGGTGTTTTGTTTTCTGTTGTTTTGTTGGTAGTTGTTTATGTTCATTTAATTTAGTAATGGGACGGAATCTATGTATCCTAGGTATTGGACCCGAATCTAGGTCTATTGATAATAAATTAGAATAAACTGGTTTTAAAAATATTTTTAAACTAAAATTTTCAACTATAATAAGGAAGATAACATAAACATTCAAATTTTAAAAAATAAACATAAAAAATACACAAAAGCAGAACTAACGAATATTTGCATAAAAATATAAATGAAGACCACATTTATATTTATTCGTCAACTGAGATAACAGTTCATTACCCAACCAATATGCATTCCATGTATTTTCATGGTGGCAATTCTTTGTGTTTGACTCGTTATTTTGCGATTTCGATGAACCTGGTACCGAAAAACCGACTTTGAATTCAGACCAACTCTTGTTGAAGGACAGTGATGATGAATTAAGTTTTAGTTGAACGAGAAAAATTTGAGAATCTGTTGACGATAGCTGCAAAGCTTAATAAAAAAATTGTTTTTAAATGAAATTTTTTTTATTGAAATTGTTATTTTTTTATCATTATTATCATAATAATTATTATTATTATTTAGCGTGCGTAAAAAAAGTGTTGGCCAAATTTGTTCAATTCACTATTTTTATGTTGGTTCTAAAACTAGATCGTTACACGTTGAATCGCAAGAAAGGTTGCGATATTTTTAATAACTTCAATTTTGTTCGTTGTTTATTTTATCTTGATTCTAAATTTTGTTTTCCCGATTATTAAAACTAAACGCCTATATTACAAAAAATGATCGTTAGATAAAACTGGCCGACACTCCTGGCGCTGTGCAAAAATACAAGTGCCTGCAAATTAAAATATTCAAACTTTAACATTTTAAATTCAAATTTATAAAATGATTATTTAGTTAATATTGATAAATTGTATTATAGCTGCTGCATCAGGACTAAAAAAGCATCAACGGCCATGCAAAACTCATAAAAAACCTTTAACAATAAGAAAAAGTTGAATAACGTCATCATCGCTTCTAGCATCTCCAAATATTTGGCAACAATCTCCACCAGCGAGCAACCAACCATTATCACCAAAAGTTGAAAATATAAAAACATCTCACCTTGGAATTCGACTTCCAAGAAACCAGTTTTATGGTTAGAGGTTAATGTTCATTTCTAACTTTATCAAAAAATGCTTTCAACTTACGTACTGTTGTATCCCTTGACTTCGTTACTGCCAATACCAATGTTATAACTTCAATGATCTCTATTTTTCCAACACCAGTGTTGTAGCTTCTAAGGATCGTCAAGTGTTCGTTAATCCGTAGGTTCAAAATTTCCGTTAGATGAACACAACTGCTTCAAACGCAAACTTTGTGGAACGTTTATTTGAATACCGATAGCAATAGAAAGAATAAACTAATCCAAGCAATTACATAAATCTCATTTACAACTTGGCTTTCTCTTCTGGAAACTTGGCTGTAAACCTGACTATATATATATCCTATATTTTTACGATGTCTTTTTACGATCCTCTAGACAAAGATATGCAATTAAAAACATGCCCGATATTTTAATTATCCACCATCGTATCCATAAGTCATCATTGGTCCTCTTCTACAGTTCCCACATGCTTGAGAAAGGGATTTACTAAACAAATTTTTGGAAAAAAGTTACGAGCAACCCAATTTACGAAATATTTTTTACATTCAGTTACAGATTGTAGCATTTTTTAAGGTAACAAGCCAATATATAAAAACTATCTATAAAGGTTCTATACTAATGTTGATGGCTTGACTGAACCCACCCAGATGTTAACACACACGAGTATAACAACGGGAAGAAACGTCAATATACTATCGTCGTCACACTTTTAGATTTTTGCGTTTGGTGAAGTCATCCCCGATACCATTTTTTTTCTCCTTGACCATTTAAACATCTCACTCCATATTGAAAATCTATTTTACAATATTTAAGCCGATTTGTTTCGGTGTCCTGTCCGGCTGAAAAAGTTCAACTTCCCGAATTCCGTCTCTCCATTTCTGTTCAATTTATGTATCACAAAAGTGACGACAATAATTGAGAAAAAAATCAACAGTGCGGCTAAATATGGAGGCTTACAATCAATTTAAAAATCAGAGCTTGAAAAAATATTTTGTTTAAAAAACAACTTAGAAGCTAAAAACCGCTGATTGAAAACCTTAAAAATGTTTTATCCTTTATCACTCAATGGAAATTGGAAATAAAACGCAAACACATTCAATCTCACTCAAACTTTGATTTTACGAGGCTTGTTGATTTAGATAAGCAGCAGCCTGGACCCCTTGAATGTCGAATCGGTAAGGGATCGGCTATCCCTGCCACCTAGCATTAGCGTGTCGAAACGTTTATCGTTAAAATTGAAATCAAGCCGATTAAAAGATCACTTGAAAATTAGACAAAAGCATTCGAAGTTAAACTCAGCAGTTATTTCAAGTCACGCTAAAAAGTTTGTGGACTACATCTTACAACAGCCACATCAAAGGAGATATAATCTTCCTGATGTGGTTCAAGCGAAACCAACATTCTATGCACTAACTGCGGGTCAGCAGAAATCCGATTTTGAGCACTTGTCTTTATTCCATTGCTAACGGATGACAAAAAAAAGTCGATAAAAAATTACATTCTAAAATTCCACATTGTAGAATAGTCGAAGTTCCCAGTTAAAATTTGTCAGGAAAGCTCTCATATAACAGCTTTCAAGAAATGATAATCTCTTCTGATTACAACGTTCGGTAAGCTAACAAACACGTATTTAAAAAACGTTTACTACAATTTATTCGATTAATTCGATTTTATGTTACTTTTCTTTTTCGTCTTTTGGATAACAAAAGAGCTTACATTATTGTTGTTATTATTATTAATAATGTTATTATTATTATCATTATTATTATTATCATTATCATCATAACCGTTAAAAGTCTAAATTGGTGAAACTAATTTTTTTATACTGCGTTTGCTTCAACGACACACAGATGCAAAAACTCGTGACAGTGGAAGCACTTTGCATTCGAACCAGGTCAGTGTGAATCATTCAATCACTGCTGAGTTATCATGTATCATTCTTTCAACTAACGCTAAACGACGGGTAAAGTTTATGAATACTACCAACTTTGATTACTGATTAAATTCTGGGGTGGATACGTCGGAATCACTACAATTGGGCTGGAAGCGTTGACAGGCTTGAGCTGATGATAATATAATAATAATTAATTAATTAATTAATTAATTAATGGTAATCGAATTATCAAATGAATTAATCATTTTACTAAATATTTCAAAAATTTGCTTTTTTATAACAAAAACTAAAATTATAAAAAATATTGTTTTATCTACATCAAAACCAAATCTTAATCAAAAATCCTGAATATAAAATATAAAGCTTACTGAGTAGAAGACACATCCGAATTGTTTTGTGAAATATATCGGACGATGCCGAAACAAATCGCACATCATCAGATCAAATCTGACATTAAATCCGAAGCAAAGTTCTTGACCTGGTACTGAATAGCGACACAACGATGCGCAAGTAATCAGTGCGGCCGTCGAATCATCCGTAATGAAGGGATGCAACAGAGATGTATCTATATTCGTCGAGTGTGTCGGTTTTTCTACAGAACATAAATCATTGTCAGTGTTGGATGAGACTTTATTCGTGGAGATCAAACTTTTAGTAGTTGTAGTAGTAGCAGCAGTAGTAGTAATATTGTAAGTTATTGTATTAGTAGTAGTTAAAGTATTATTATTATTATTACTATTAGTAGTAGTATTAGTAATAGTAGTATTAGTAGTAGTAGTAGTAGTAGTAGTAGTAGTAGTAGTAGTAGTAATAGTAGTAGTAATAGTGGTAGTATTAGTAGTAGCAGTAGTAGTAGTAGTGGTGGTAGTAGTAGTAGTAATAGTGGTAGTAGTAGTAGTAGCAGTAGTAGTAGTAGTAGTAGTAGTAGTGGTGGTGGTAGTTGTAGTAATAGTAGTAGTTGTTGCTTCGAACGATGTTGTTGATGACGTTTTGCTGGGATCTGCTTGTAACTTTTGGTAGAAAGAAGTGAGGTTGGAAGACGTCAACAGTTGAACTAACGAAGATGACGACAATGGGGATGATAATAACGGTGAGGATGGTGGTAGTGGTGATGAAAATGAATAAATCTGAGTGACTAAATCAAATACAAAAACTTGACCAAGGAACAAACGAGTAAATTGTTCGAGTTTCATTTTTACTGGACGTTTAACACATACTGCAACATGACGTTAAAACATAATTTGAAAGTTGATATTTATTTTATTTCTTTATTTTCATGTTTATATTTTTGTAATTAATTTTTTCCATTTTTGTATCTCTAATTAATTCTAATTTTGATGTACAATTTTTGTTCAGTTTTATGTGTAATTATAAAGATTTGCGAAAAAGTTTCATTCTGTGCCTGCCTGTTTGGTGCATTTCAGTGATGTCTGTTATTAGCGTGGTGGTGTTTTTGGATTGAACAAAAACTATTTTTCTTATATTTTGCTTATATTTTTCTTACGTTTATATTTTTGTTTATGCTATAAATTCTTTTGTTTATGTTTTTAGTTGTTATTTTATGTTGTAAATAATGTTATGTTCATGTTTTTGTATGTGTTTTGAATTATTTTTATTAGTGTTAAAATGATTTTTTGTTAAGTTTATGATTATTGCTTTTAAAAATTGTTTTTGAGTATTTTAATTAAAATATAATAATGTAGAACGTTTTGTGGTAGTTGATATAAAAATGATAAAAACAACAGCAACAACGCAAACATAACTTGTCTTTGTTGGGCGATATTGGGTGAGCGCGTTGGTTTCAACTTCCGTAGTTTTTTAGTCAACTAGTTAGTTAGTGTTTTTTAAATTAGTTGTAGTTTAAATTCATGTTATTGATAATAAAAACGTTTTCTCCGACTTTTCGGCGTGTCTGACTAGCGGCATAGTGATTGGGGGTTGTCGAGAACAACATTTCTTTTGCTGGGTTGGTGGCTTGTGGTTGGCAAGTATATATTGAAAGATTCATTAAACCAACAAATTTACAAATTTTTCTTCTGCTTCTGAGTGGCAAAGAAGACACAAATAGATTGGCATTGTCTGTCATTTAGGTAGTGTCATTTATTTAATAATTTAAATTATTTGCCATTTTATTTTTAGAATTAGTTACTTAATTTTTTTATCTATCAAAGTTATCTAATCATATAATAATGTTCATAATAATGGTCAATCTCACGGGTAAAGTTTGTGAATTTATAATATTTTGTTTACCAGTACAAATATAATAATGATGTTAATATAAATATAAATAAATATTTAAAAAATATAAGAATCTGATGATTGTAATGACCATTTTCTTTCATTCAGAAGTTTGAATGCATAAATTTTCTCTGAACAAGTTTTAAAAGTTTGAAAATTTTCAGTAAAGAATGCTGAAAACAGGTTGATTTTGTACCTAGCAAATTATAGTATAACAATTCAAATGAAATAGCTTTCATTACCTTAAGCAATTAAAAAGTTTATTAGCTCTGTATGACATTTTAGATAAAGATCATAATTTAGAGAATAGATTTTGTAATCAGTGTGGATACCTTTGATCATACTAGTTAGGTTGGATTTATATTTTTGTATAGAGTGCTTTTGCTTTGCCTATTAAATAAAAAACTACGGAAAACTAAATTGATTGGATGATTTATCACATGTTTTGATTGCTTAGTAAGGGTCAATTTGTACATAGGCATATACACGCATAAACACGTATATACATGCACAAATACATGCACACATACACACATGTATACACGCCTATAAACATGTTTAGACATATAAACACATCATCATAGCTGTCGTTGGCATCATCAATATCATGCTTTTCATCATCATCGTCATCATTAATGTCATTATTATAATTGTCGTAGCATGTTCGGTAATTCTTGGTTCTATAATCTAAACGCGCTGATGATGTGTTATAATGATGATAATAAAGGTCTTGTTATGATGATGACGATATGATGATGAGGATGGTAATTTAGACAGTAATTATGATGATTATGAATGGGATGATGATGATAATGACAACAACGAAGATGGTTATAAAAAGTGACATGATCATCATCACAATTGTTTCCATCATCGTCATCATCACCTCAGATTTGCTGCTTATAATGATAACATCTTAAAGATGGACAAACGACGGTTTAACCTGCGGGCAAACATCATCTGGACAAACGACGATGATGATAATGATGATGATGTTTTTACTTTAAGATTAATTTTTTTATTATTAGCTTTTAGTTCGGCTCTAGCGTAACAACACTTGTTCAGTTAAAAGATATAAATAACGGTTTAAATAAAATAAATAAGTTATAGTAATAATATGATATTAATGACGTCGATAATTCAGATGACGTCAAAATAAAATAAATTCATCTTCAAAAAGTATTACATGCATTTGTGGTTCAATTATCACGTTGAACAAAATTAAAGGTTGTTCATTAGAGCAGCTTCCATTTTGGAATGAGTTAGAAAATGCTTTTTTCATTTTGGGGTCAACAATCATAATATTAGGCAGTTGATTTCTAATTTTACCCAGTTCGGTCGCACGTTGTGCAATCGTCCAAAAAGTTCGATCTTTCTCGTGCCTGATGACAACATCTCAATTATGCCGTATATTTTGTCGGGTTTGCGGCTTGTATAATATATCTGAGTTCTGATACGATGACAACGTCATCGAGACCTTTATTGACGGGTAAGTATCCTTTCACTCCGATTCAGCAATGCTCATTCGAGTGATTCAAGCAGTGTCCAGTTCGTCCTGTTCGGACTATTTTTTGAAGCTGGTTAGTTTTTATCTAAGTTAATTCATTCTTTTAATTCCACATTTGTAAAGTTTTCTTCCAGATTGAATGGCTGTTATTGTAACCCATAGAAATATATAACCGTTGTCTTGCAATGTGGAAACATTGAGTTTTCTCAATACCTCATCGGACATTGGTCCATAGTAGATGTCAAATGGCGAAACTGCCATCACAACAAAAATTTCCCCAGGATGTTGAAATCGGAGTAGCGTAAATCACATTGTATCCATTGTGGCGGATAGGATTTTTTCTTGAAGGCATCTTGAAGTTTATCTCGTCCTTTTCATGCGTTTCGTAGTGAAGTACCTGCACACGTTTATATTGAGGCACATGTTTAAATACTGACAATCGACAATTGAAATATCATTTATCGCAGTTTTTGTCATTTTTCATACATTCTTCTTTGGTGGTGAATGTACAATATTTTCTTATCTGGCTTCCATTTTTTGATTAAAATTCTTCCAGAAGCCACGTTTTTGTGGCATACTTTGCATTGTTAAGGATAATAACCTCAATAAAACCTCAAATCAAGTGTTTTAAAAAATATGAAAAGTTTTTTTTGATAGTGTAAGCTTAGGCAACAAAACTAATATTAATATTAGCAATAACAATAATAACAATATTATAAGGAATACTAATAAAATTATTTATAATGTAATTATTATTAATTTTTGTTCAAGTTAATCTCTGTATACTTTTACTATTGAAAATACTATTATATTGTTTTAAAATTTTCTTAAAAATCAGTTGCCATTGCTGGCGTTGTACAAAGTCAACATTAAATAACAACAAAGATAGTACACGCTTATTACACAATGTTAATATCACAATATCTCCGAACTAATAATTCGAATAATAATAACATTAAAGATATTGAAAATTTTAATTTCACGTTGTTGGAGAGTGGTGATAATAATGATGGTAATTTAGACAGTTATTATGCTATTTGTGAGTGTGATGATGATAATGACAACAACGAAGATGGTTATAAAAAGTGACATGATCATCATCACAATTGTTTCCATCATCGTCATCATCACCTCAGATTTGCTGCTTATAATGATAACATCTTAAAGATGGACAAACGACGGTTTAACCTGCGGGCAAACATCATCTGGACAAACGACGATGATGATAATGATGATGATGTTTTTACTTTAAGATTAATTTTTTTATTATTAGCTTTTAGTTCGGCTCTAGCGTAACAACACTTGTTCAGTTAAAAGATATAAATAACGGTTTAAATAAAATAAATAAGTTATAGTAATAATATGATATTAATGACGTCGATAATTCAGATGACGTCAAAATAAAATAAATTCATCTTCGAAAAATATTACTTGCATTAGTGAAAAAATTAAAGATTGTTTATTAGAGCAGTTTCCATTTGGGAATGAGTTAGAAAATGCTTCTTTCATTTTGGGGTCTACAATCATAATATTGGGCAGTTGATGTGTAATTGTTACCCAGTTCGGTCGCACGTTGTGTAATCTTCCGAAAAGTTCGATCTTTCTCGAGCCTGTTGACAACCTCTCAATTATGCCGTATATTTTGTCGGGTTTGCGGCTTGTATAATATATCTGAGTTCTGATACGATGACAACGTCATCGAGACCTTTATTGACGGGTAAGTATCCTTTCACTCCGATTCAGCAATGCTCATTCGAGTGATTCAAGCAGTGTCCAGTTCGTCCTGTTCGGACTATTTTTTGAAATATCGTTTACCGCAGTTTTTGTCATTTTTCTTTGGTGGTGAATGTACAATATTTTTTTATCTGGCTTCCATTTTTTGATTAGAATTCTTTCAAAAGCTTCTTTTTTGTGGCTTACTTTGCATTGTTAAGTTATTCATATTACTTCATGTTATTTATGTTGTATTCATGCATATCACATTTTATTAGAAACAAATCAGTAGAAGCAATATGTAGATTTTTGCCGGGCGACATTCGAATTCCGCACCACGCGGTCCCAAACCGCGTCCGCATACGAATATCCACCCGAGCCTTCACTTCGGCGGAGTCTTTCCTGGCTGGGATCCGCCACTCTACAATAGACCCTCTCAGGGTCTGAAAACACGGGCCGGGCGAAAATTTGTTCGCGCCCTGCTTGTTGACTAGAGACGCCGACCTCGTCAACTATCAGCAAGTCTTCTTCAACATACATTATTTTAGGTAAAATAATTAAGCCGAGCCAAATTTCAAGTGTACGTTTCTTTTATCCGCCAAAAACAAAATAGTACAAATCAAACCCCTGTCTTTATTAACAAGCGATAAATCCAAAATTATCAATCTATTAATACTATAACTATCAGGCAAACTATCAAGCGATACCAGAACGAAACCAAGCTAAAAACAAAATCTAAAATAAACAACAACAACGACCGACCTTTTATATCTCAACTCGCGGCTTTTTATATGTTTTGACCGCCCTATCTACATAATTCCATACTCCCTTTCTTTCCTATACTCAGAACAGCGCGTAGCATGCGTTCCATATATTGCTATACTCCCTATATACAAAACAGCACAGAGCAGCGTCGCATATATAGCATATCAAATAATAAGATATACATACATAGAATGTCTATTAAAATATATAGCCGAAACAACGTTGTCAGCTTCTAATATGTCACAATTTCACAATTAATATGAACGTCAAAAACTACGCTGTGTTGAGTCCATAATAAAAAAGTTGATAAATGCAAAATGGGCAAATAAATTTAACAAAATATGTATTAATGAAAACCTCGTTCCTAAATATAAAATATATAGATAAATGCGGCACGCCTCAAAGACGCAATCATTATCATCGCAATCGTCACAATTTCACAAAATATACAGGCGGCATATTTCAATCATGCAATCATTATCATCGCAATTGTCACAAATACATTATTATTGACGTCAAACTAAAATTAATTCACTAACATTTATAACATGCATTAAAGATTTAGTTTAATTTTTTTATTTTTTAAAAAATTAAATTAAGATCCATTTGTGTTTGTGCTATAAAATGTCATATCTTAACTATGACAAAGTAATGGCCGATAATATCAAATTTCTTAATATTGTATAATGTTCTTATAACCCAATCTAGATAGTACAAACTACACCGACGGAGAACAGAACATACTAGGTGCTGGTGACATTTTAATAAACATAATCTCCTGAAATGTACAAAACGAGAATTTAAGAAATGCAGAACATGTTCAACAAACACTAACTCCAGATTCTTCACTAGAGTTCCAACATCAGAGTATTACAAGACTCAACGTGACCAAACTGTTCAACTGTTAATACTATTAAAATTTTGTTTTTATCTTCTGAATCTTTTTGATAAAACAACATCCAAAAATTACATCCCTCTGTTGAGGAGTGATTTTCAAAATTTTTATTTTGTGACATTTTTGTTAATTTCCGTTTATTTTATTAGGCACAGAATCTCCAGAAGTTTCATTTTCATGGTCTGGAGGTCCCCTTCCCAGGGATCCACCACTAGCTGGTAAAGATCTCTCTGTCTTCAAAAACAAGCACTGCAAGCAGCAGCAGGACTAGGTGTCTTAATAATTGCAACATAACTTTATCATTTTTTCAAACTATGATTTGATGATTGTGAGGACAATAACCTCAATAAAACCTCAAATGAAGTGTTTTTTTTGACCAATTTTTTTTTGACAGAGTAAGCTTAGGCAACAAAACTAATAATAATATTAATAATAGCAACAATGATAATAACATTATTGTTAGGAATACTAATAAAAATATTAATAATGTAATTATTATTATTTTTTGTTCAAGTAAATCTCTGTATACTTTTAATATTGAAAATACTATTATATTGTTTTAAAATTTTTTTAAAAATCGGTTGCCATTGCTGGCGTTGTACAAAGTCAACATTAAATAACAACAAAGACAGTACACGCTTATTACAAAATGTTAATATCACAATATCTCCGAACTAATAATTTGATTAATAATAACATTAAAGATATTGAAAATTTTAATTTCGCGTTGTTGTGGAATTTATTGTAATTAACGTACAAATCTCCGAACGCACTAACGTTTGTGTAAAAAGTTTTAAAACTTGAAAAAATCGTCAGAAAACCCAAACGTGACAGATGAGGTTTTCCGTTTGTTGTCATTTTGAGTGCGTCTGCAAAATGTTCTCATTAAATTTAGCCAGTCTGAATTCCAGTTATTTATTAAATGAACGTGGTTTCAACGTTTGTGAGAAGATAGTTTAGAAAAATGATGTCTTTGATGTTTGAATGATATTATTAATATAAGAATATTAATTTCACTGTTTTCGATCTTGTAATTGTCTTTTACTACAACCATGCTTGATATAGGTATTCAGAGGTTAGAGTTAGGGGCAGTTTTTTAATAGAAGTCAGAAAAAAGACCATTTATGCCTAAAATTGACCAAAAATTGAACGTGACAAGCAAAAAAAGTCGCCAGCCACACTTCCACAAATTTTGGCCTCTCCCCGTAAAAATTTGGCTCCCGCGTGAAAATTTAAACATTTTCAAATTTTTGGCCACTCCGTCAAAGTTGTCTAGATCCGCCACTGTAAGTACCTACATATTCTGTGGATTCAGGTGTGCCACACACATTGCATGTGATAAACGGGGGCATCTCTCTTTGCATACGAATTCGGTCACTGCAACAGCAGAACCAGACATCAAAACGAAACAAAATTTTATTTAGTTTCCAAACTGAGAAATACAGTAGTACGCAATCCTACCCAGAGGTGGACATGGGTTGAGTCCAAATTTTTCGAAGTTGCGTGGGTTGGGTTTGGTTGAATCAATATTTTCAATTTTTTATTATAATTTTACTATGGTGTATTCTGTATTGCAGTTATATTGTTGTGTCTATGGTATATCTGTTCCTCTTTCTTATTGTGATTGTTCCGTTCGGTAAAAGTTAACTTCTTTCCGATCGAGATAATTATTTTTATTTACAAGTGTGGCAGATTCTGAAAAAATTCAGCGTCAAAGACTTTACACTTCTCTCAAAGGTTGGTAGACTAGCGTTATGCATCTCTGAAAGAGATTTCAGTTTAGTTGGTTGCACAGTCACAGATGCTCGATCAAGTCTGTCTGCACGGAAAGTTGAAAAATTTGAATTAATTAGGTGGAGTTGCTGAGCTTCCATAATGGTTATTGATAACGTCTAGCCTTCACTCATTGTGGAACAGTGACTATGAACCAATGAAAAAAAAACTAAGTTAAATATTAGTAACATTTAAATTTTAATTAATTTTCCTGTTATTTTATGACATATGCAGTGTATTTTATAAAAATACACTTTACTAATTTATTTTAAATTTTAAATATTATTTGTGAAAGTTTGACTCTTGGTTAAAATTGCGATTCGTGGAGATGGTGAGTTGTGGGTCGGGTTGAGATTTGGCATTTTCAGGCGGATTGGATTGGGATGGGTTAAGTGAGTGATGAGTTGAGTTGGGTTGGGTCAGTAAAATGGACCCATATCCATCTCTACTGTAAAGAATCGATTGAGTAAGCAAAGTTTTTAAGGGAAAAATGGAAATTTACTGTGAAATTCCGTATAAAGAGACGCCAAAAATGTTTGGAGAACTGGTAAGTGATGCTGGCCTTTCAGCGAAAGATGAACTTTCTCGTGTTATCCAATAAAAATCAACATAATAATGTCATTTATTATTATTATTATTATGAAGAGCGTTCTTGATCGAATGCAGCAAGAAATAAGTAGACAATTCACAGTTTGAATTTTATTGGATGTTGAAAATTTATTGATTGAAAAAGAAACAAAATTATGTTTTTCTCTTCAAAAAAGTTGTGTAAATTTGGGCCTGTTTTAGAATACAGATTTTGATAGAGCACAACTGTACGTTTTTCCAAATCTCAGAGTTGCTCTTCAAATTCTTCTGACCATGTCTGTATCGGTTGTGTGAACGATCTTTCAGCAAATTAGAACTAATTTATACATATCTAAGAGCAACAATGGCAAAAGATTGAGTGACATTGTATTTTTGAGCGTGGAAAGAGAAAAGTTTGAAGTTACTGATTTTAATGAAATAATTAATGTGTTTGCATCTACAAGGGTAAGAAAAATATATGCATAGTATTTTTTAATTGCATTATTTAACTTGCAATTTTGATTACAAAAAACATTTTTATTTATTTATATATCTTATTTGGATATTTTATCATTATTTTATATGTATATGAATTTCTTGGCGTTTAAAAAACAATTTTAAACTATTGTAGTTTAATAAATTTTTGATAAGCATTGCTATACAAGTTGTCTTTTTCTAACGCATAACACTTTTTCTATTCATTTTTTGTGTTCATCTAAAAAAATTAATTTTACATTGGGGAGGGGGTGCCAAACAAGAGTCTTGCCCTGAGAGCTAGTTTTGCTCGCTACGCCACTGACAACCTCTCAATAACAAAAAACCTAATTTGCCTCAGCTATCTACCTGCGAATAAAATGTCACGTTTGAATGATTTTTAAATTTTATAATTAAATAAAAAGTATTTTTAATTCATCATCATCAAATTAATTCTAAGACCCATTTGTGTTTTATAGATGGGCTCAGCCGCTCAGTTTTAAAAATTTGCTAAATTATTATTGAGTTATATATATATTTCAAAATAATCAAACTGAATCAAATCAAAAACCAGCACATAGCCCACTGTATATGATTAACCTACAAAAGTGTAGGGCTATTAAGAAAGCATCCCAGCTCCTCTTTAAATTCATCGTTTCAAAATAACGATCCAGGTTTTAACACCGCAAAATTCCACGTTTTCATGCGAAGCTCCGCTTTTTAATTCATTTTAAACTTCCTAATAGCATTGTTCAGCTAGAGAAATGTTTGTAACGCTCTGAGGTGACTGTATGTAATTGTGTTAAAACCTGCTGCTAGTATATTCAGTGTGGTGTGAAATGATTTGTTCAATAAAATAGCACGTATTTGTGCGATGGTTCTTTTTATTTCAATTATAACTTTGTGTGTGCCCGTGTTTGTTGGATGATGATAAATAAAAAATTTGTGGTAGGCTTGCTGGTGGCTGGATGCATCTCTTCTTTTTCAGGTTAGAATGGTTATTTTAATAACTTATTAAAAATTGGTAAAAGTTAAAATCAGGAAAAATTATACTTGTATAGCCCCATCGCATTTTCACTATTCGAAACTTTACTGATCGTCACATATTTCATCAGATTCTATAGAGTAAATTTATTTATTAAGTATTAGCTAAACATGAAATGTAGTCTAGTTAAATGCATGGTTAAAACAGTGTTAACATTGCTGTAAAAGTTTGAAAAATTGTTTCAAAAATCAGCTGAGTACGTGAATGTGGCACTTAAAAAGCCATCCTACCTCAGTTCGGTATATAACCAATACGTATCATCATACGGTGTTGATGGCATTTTTGGAGTCAATGACAACTTTGTACATGCGAGTGGATATTTTCAGTATTCAAACTGGTTCGTGGTGGATGTGGTTCATGCATACCAAATTAAATATTATACTCTACAATCGAGATAGTTGTACAAATGGATGTGGTGAGTATTAATTTATGTCTTACTTCTTGATATAAAGCGTTGCAAATGTTTGCTAACGATCAAAATAAAACATCAAAAATTGATATTTTTACTTAAATTTTTTAAATTTATAGATTACCGGATGAACAAGTTTATAATCGGTTTGACAAACACGTTCGATCCCCAAGTGAACCAATCGATACGAGGCAAGTATGATCTGTGTGGACAGTGGCCTGCCGACGTCCTATTCCCTGGTCAGCCAATGAGAATCAACTGCAGCGATGGAAATAAATTCTCGAGATTTGTTATCGTACAGCAATCATTAGAAGCTGAACAAACTGATAAATTTTTAGCATTCTCTGAGCTGGAAGTTTACGCCAATGGTGAGATTTTTTATTTTTTTTTTATATATTTACGCTTCTGAAAAATTATTTTAAATCTGTTAGATCACACAACACCGTCAAACTCGGGGTGGTTTATAATTTGTTCATTGCATCATGAGTTGCATTAAAATTCTGATACCATAAAGGCTGAAAATTTATTTAACAAGTATTTATTTTTTATTTATTTATTTGAACAAAGCACGGGCTATTGTCCATTACCGAATTTACAGGAAAAAAAATACATAGTATTATACATGCATACCACGATACATTCGTACAATTGCTTCACAAGTATAACCACGAAGATAATGCATTATACCATGGCAGATTGAAAATAATTTCCAAAAACAATAAATTAACTCTAACAGTGTCTTGAGTGTCACCATAAATGCAAACTTATAAACCAAGATATAATAAAATACTTTATCCATCTAACCCCATTAATCCCATCCTACACCTGAATAGCATAGAATTAACTACACATTTCCCATGCAATAGAAAAAATAAACAAACATTCATGCGTCCATCTAATTTCCTTAACCTCCCCTACCCATATACCAACTCATATACCCACCTACTCATAAATCATTAATTATTATATCAGATAATTATATTAGAACCTAGAAATTTCAATAACTATTTACCAATCAATAAAAAAACCAAACAATCATATGAAAAACAATAATAATAAAGTTATGAAGTCAATATAAAATATAATTAACCAAAAAATTTATAAATGAAATACGCACATGCATTCAACCATAAAATGGGTAATGAAATAATCAATCCAAGTCAATCATACATATTCCCAGTCATTACTGATAAAAAATAAAACAAATAAAGGTAGAAGACACATGTTTGAATGTGAGCGCTAGTACCACATTACATACACGACACGTAAAAAGGTTTAAACAGACCAGATTCGCGCAAGTTTAGAACTCCTGGCATGTCCGTTTTACCATCTGATTCAACTTATTGCCGTTATAATTAGAATAAATATGAACGTTAATATATACGTTACAATTTTTTAAAAACGGCGATGATTTGCAAACTTCATAACTCTTCATTTT
This sequence comes from Helobdella robusta, assembly GCF_000326865.2. Classification (NCBI taxonomy): domain Eukaryota; kingdom Metazoa; phylum Annelida; class Clitellata; order Rhynchobdellida; family Glossiphoniidae; genus Helobdella; species Helobdella robusta. The sequence goes on along the minus strand of NW_008704261.1, from coordinate 2,592,282 downwards.
AATTTAAAAATTTATTTGTGTTTCAAATGTTTTACACAATAAAACTAAAATATCCTAAAATATTTCTCAGACAAATTTCTGCAATACGAGAACGTGGCCTTGTACAAACCGGCCTACCTGAGCTCCACACTCAGTAAACGGTATCCCAATTATTGCGTTGATGGCAAAAAAGATACATACTGCCAGCTCGCGATTGAATCTCCGCCATATCCAAACTGGTTTGTAGTTGATTTAGTGGGAGCCCACCAAGTTCAATATACCATCTTATACGCACGTGCCGATTACTGTGAGTCAATTTGAAATGCACAATCCTTTATATTAAATGTGATGATATATTTTTCTGGACTTTACAGACGATATAATGGATAACTTCATAGTTGGATTAACAAACAAGTTTGATCCAAAAATAAACAAAACCATACGAGGTCAGTATGATATATGCGGCCGGTGGTCAACTGCTGCATCATCTAGTGGACAGCCAATGAGAGTCGATTGTGTAAATAAAAATATTTACTACAGATACGTCATAATACAACAGGATGTTAAAATTACTCTGCCTACCAATGCTATGACTTTTGTGGAGCTGGAAGTCTACGGCTTTGGTGAGTGATTTTAATTTGTTTTTTATTTTTCATCATTTTTTGAAAATTCTATGAAACTTAGAAAACCTGGCAACTAAATTTTTCGGATGTTTCAAATCATTTCAAACCATAACCTCTTTCAATGATACGTCGGTGGGAGCGTGTTTAAACATTTGCAAGCGGTTCAATTTTCAATATTCTTCAGTTAAGGTAGATAGAGTCGAAAAACTTGAAATGTCATTCAATAAAATTAAATGAATTGAATTGAACAGGAAGACAGAAAATGTTTGTGTGGGGATGAGTTAGAATTGTTTCCACCAACTGCTGCGTGTTTCTCGAATTTCGTTTATTTGGGTATTTAAGACTTTCAATTTATACATAAAAGACAAATAATTTTTAAGAAAAACCAAAAACAAAATATTTCAGCTAAACCGCTGGCGTTAAAACCAATTTACTTGGGATGTTACAATGATAATTCTGACAGAGATTTATTTTTCGGATCCAATTTGGAAACATTGGAATCCTGTTTCCAATATTGTCTGCAAAACAATTTCACGGTAGCTGGTTTTCAGGTTAGGTTGTTAGTTTGAATTATTTTGAGAAAATCATTACCCCTAATTGAAAAAATTGTTTTTTCAGTATGACTCTTATTGCTTTTGTGGATTCTCATTTGGCAAATATAATAGAAATTTGGAGAGTGATTGTAGTGGTTTCAGTAACAGCATCTATTTTTGTAACACTATTTGAATGTTTTTTATTATTATAAACCTGAAGAAAAATTAAAATTTATTGCAGTTTGTGAAACCTTTGGTTTGAATAAAAGTTGTTCAGATATTTATCATTGCTCTTCTCAAGCCAATCTTGGTCCAGGGATGATGTGTCCATCACAAATCTGTGAACCAGGATGGATTGGAGATTCTTGCAATGAAAGAGGTTTGGCAATTCTAATTTAACTTTTTTTTAATCAACAAATTTTGTGATTTTCCAAATTTTTCACTAATTTTCACCACCAAAGATTGTTCAGTAAACAACGGAGGCTGTGGAATTCATGAATGTGTTTTATTTGAAATTGAATCAACAACAATAACTGGATGCATCTGTAAAACTGGCTACACCAAATCTCACTACAATGATGACTGTTTAGATTTACCAAACAATATTACTACGAGTAGTCGTATGAATTTTTAAAATATTGTTCTGCAAGTTACTAGTTTTTCCAATTTTTCAGAAAATAATAAATGTGCTGATGGGCGAATCTGCCCTGTGCATCCCGATCCTTGCCTTCAAAAGAATGCTTCCTTAGACTGCCAATGTTCCCCCGGGTTTGAACGAACCAACAATGTTTGTTCAGGTTGATATTTTTCAATAAATTAATAAAAAATTCAATAAAATGTTTTAATAAGAGTAACAACTAATTTGAATTAATCTAAATTTATTTTAGCGTCATGCAACGCTGAAAATGCATGAGAACAAAATTTTGAATGTAGAAATGTTCTCTAGTCTAAAAATTTAGTTGCAAATTTTAATTTTTATAAACTTTACGCAAATATTACTTAACGATTTTTGGTATAAATGGCAGATATAAACGAATGCCTGAACGACTCAAACGCGTGCAACAGCGCAACATCGGCTTGCGTCAACAAGGTAGGAAGTTACGGTTGCATGTGCTTCACCGGCTATTATAACAAAGATCTGTATACTTGTGAAGGTAGAATTTAGGGATAAATAATAATAACAGATTCTATTTGAGTTTGTTTTCAAAATTATAAATCAAAAATTGGCTTCACAGTTTACCAGGAGAAGAAAGATGTGATGATAGCATTGGTAGTGGTATCGATTATTTTGTTGATCACGATTGCCACTTCTGCAGCATACTTCATAATTCGAAGTAAGATTGTATCAGTATCATTATACCCAATACCCATATTGAAAAATTTTCACTAATGAATCGTATAAACAGAAAAAAAATTTGCAAAGCCAAGTAGAACTAACAACATAGAAGCAAATGTCATTCAAACACCTCGTCCCAAACATCAAAATGCTGACGTTGATGCTGACTACGGCACCATTGAAGATGTGTATGACTCAACGATTGCTAACAATTATAGTTATTTTGGTCTGACTCCTGTTGAAGACCGTCCAGTAAGTTATTGTGAGATCCAGCCTAGTAAACGAAATACTATTATTGGTAGTAACGAATAAATAGATATTAATTACTCTTTGAAAATTTTATTTTCTGAAAAATATTTAGTACTAATCAAAATAGATTTAATTTTCAAATATTTTTTACTATGAATTACTACAAGTATCTAACTTAAAACGCCACTAATTTTTAACTATTTTGAGCATGAAACTTAACCTAGCATTTTTTGGCGTTTATTTAAATTTCTTTGTGATAATTTTATTCGAAATGTTGCAATTTAAAGTGATGTCTGCCTTATTTAAATGTTTTCGTCGAGATTTTAAAAAATTTTCATACAAATTTTACTTTGAGTTAATTTTATTTTATTAACTACTTCGTTAGTTACAATAAAAATCATTTTATTATAAAAATTATGCTTTTTAACAATACATAAAACAAATTTCTGATCAAAATTTTTTATCCTGTTGATAAAAAAAGTCGCATTCACCATCGGCCACTACAACTACTGAAAAAGCTGCTGCAGTGGTTGTGGTCGGTCTGGCTGGCATCATTGCACCGTCTTGTCCTAATTCAAAATGGAAAAATTAATTTGGTTATAGGACAGATTATAACAAAAAAATATGGGATTTACATCTTTTAGTGACAAATAAGGTTATAAAGGTGTTTTTGTATGAGATCATTTGATGCAATTAATAAATTAATTAAAACCAAGTGTAATTAATTTAATAGTGAGTGAACGAATGACACAATAATCAAATTTTGAACTTTTTCAGTAAAAATATGAGCACTACATCTGAACTCAACTTACCTGCAGTCTATTGCAGTAATCCACGTCGTTGCCTATTTAAAGGGAGTGCTACCAATGAGGGGTAGGATTTTTGACTGGAATCCACTGGAATGGGACACGGGAATCCCATGGAATGGAATTCCCGTGTCCCATTTTGACGGGAATCCCATTCCATGAGATTCCAGGATTTTTGACGGGAATCCCATTCCATGGGATTCCCGTCAAAAATCCTACCACTCATTGCTGTCTGACCTGACGACTCTCCTCACGTCTGATTGCAGTGAAGGATGGGTTTTTTGAATGAATGAACAAAAGTTTGTACGGGTACTTCAGCGTTTTTGTTGATTTTAAGTTTTACCTTCCTGATTTACTGTTTGATTTATTTTTTTGCTTGGTTTGATCGTTGGCTTTTGTAATAAAGTGTTCTTAATACTTGTTGTATATTGATGTATTTTGCCAAAGACATTGCATTTTTGCATTTGAGCTTGTTTTAAAATAGTTGCGGAGTTTTAGACTCATTCTCAACGTAGAGTCTTTGAGTAAAACAATATTGTGGGCTGTGGCCACCAATTTCTAATAACAGATCCAGTATCTTCAGCACACATTTGCTAGCTGGCACTGTTAGCCAGTTACTAATTGCTTCTACCATCAGGTTGTCCAAGTTATTCGCGATTCATGCCACTCGAAAAGTTGTAGCTCCGTAAATTCAAACTTCAATTGTGAAGAGATGAATTGTCTTAAAATTTGTAACTTTATCTGTGCCGGAACATTTTTTAGATAGATCAGTCGTGATCTATCTAAATACATCTTAATCATTTTGTACACTTAATTTGGAAACCACTTTTTTATTTATTGAAGTAGTAGTAGTAGTATTAGTAGTAGTAGTAGTATTAGTAGTAGTAGTAGTAGTAGTAATAGTAGTAGTAGTAGTAGTAGTAGTAGTAGTAGTAGTAGTAGTAGTAGTAGTAGTAGTAGTGTGGACAATTTATTGTAATAATCAATTTGTTGAATATATAATTAATATGGTTGTAATCTAAGTAAATCTGGCTAGGTATCCATGCGATAATAAAAGTTGACGTTTTTCAAATGCTTATTATAATCAAAATCTTTCAAATGGTAAAGTTATTTTACAACGTCACAACGTTGGCTTGTGTATTTTGCTTCTAAAGATGCTGTATTTTGTTTTTGTTGCAAACTCTTAGATTTCAACAAAAATTCAAAGTTAATAGGAGATGGGTTTAAGAAATGGAAAAATCTGGCAGAAACATTGAAAATTCACAAAAATAGTGTGTCTCACAAAAAGGCTTATCAACAATGGATTGAGACAGAAATAAGAATGAAATAAATATGAAAGTCGGTAAAACCATTGTAAAACAAGAACAAAAATTAATTGAAAGCAAAGTTTAAGATGCAAAACGCTCTTGATCGATTGACGAATAATACTTTATATTTGGCAACAAATATTATGGCTTTCAGAGGTTCATCTGATAGACTATATCCAGTTAATAATGATAAATTTTTACGACTGATACAATTACTAGCAAAATTTGATCCTAGAATGTTGAACTACGTCACGCTAGCTCTTCAAGGAAACATTTTTGATCACTACTATGGAAAAACTATTTAAAATGAAATGATAGATGTAATGGCATCAAAAGTAACAAACATAATTCTATCCAAAACTACACAGGCTGCATATTATTCTATTATTGTTGACTGCATTCCTGACATATTTCACAAAAAACTGCTTTTGCTCACAATTAGAATTGTGAATATATCAGAATATTCTATAAAAATAAATGATAATTTTCTTTGGTTTTCTATTGTTAACAACCCGACGGGTCTTGGTTTAAAAAAAATTATAATTGGAGTTTTAAAAGAATTTGGAATGAAGATACGTCTTTGTCGAGGGAAAGGGCAAGGCCTTTGTCAGTAATGGCGCATATATAAAAGGCAAAATTATCGGTCTCCAAAAAATAATTTTGGATTTAAATTCTTTAGCTTTTTATCTTCATTGTGGAAGCCACTCCCTCAATTTAGTTATTAATGATGCTGCACAACCTTCACTCAATTCCGTTAACATTTTTAGTATTATACCGAGATTAATCACTTTAATTTCCACGTCCACTTCTCGTTGGAATATTTTACCTAGCTATGTTACAAACTTTGTTGAAAAATTGCAATATACAAAATTAAAAAAATAAAACATTGAATGCACGTTGCCGTGAGCAAACGTGTAACTAAACACACACATCAACAACACAAACTTGTATATACACATAAGACTTGCCAAAAACCACACACGCAATTGCGTACTCACAAAAACATTGACACAAGAGCTTGCAAACGCACACACACGTATATATATATATATATATATATATATATATATATATATATATATATATATATATATATATATAACCTACACCCATTTCTATTAATATTGATAATCAATTAATAATTGATGAATCAATATTATGTGATAATTTTAATAAGAAATTTGTTTCCTCATTTACTTCTCACTCAAAATTGGTTGGTAATAATGATTATATTAAGTATTTAAACCTTGATGTTTCTAACTCATTTGCTTTGTTTGACTGTAATTCATATTGTTGTGACCTTATATATTGACAACGCAAAAAAATAACTAAGTTAAACTTTAATAACTTTATTTAACAAAATTCTTGAAAAGTAAAAAGTATTTAAAATCGATTTATTTGTTTATTGTTCGATATAATGGTTTACGTTTAGCGTGATGGCGGCACGTTTTCTCGGTGGTTTTTTAATTTGGGTGGATTCTTGTTTTCTGCTTCTGAACAAGTGAGTTCTCTTCTTTTTTACTATGACTATTTTTTTCTATATCTTTCAACATCTTTTCCTTAACTTGAAAATATTATTATGTCTTATTCTAGAGACTTTCTCTTAAGCCTTTCTAACACTCCTTTGTCTCCGACGAGAGTAGTTCGGCGGCGAATTTTTTACTTTAATCTTAGGTCTAATAATAACAATAAAAATAATAAATCTAACTCTAACAAAAAAATAAATATAGTTAGTAACCATAATTATATTAATAATAATAATGTTATTAGCAAGTATAATAAGAATAATAATAATTTTATTAAATCCTACTCTAATCCTAATGTAATTAATACTAATGATAAGAATAATAATTCTAATTCTATTAGTTTAAATAATATAACTAGA